>NW_028245144.1:7500-420917 GCF_964263255.1 Lissotriton vulgaris
TGTACCATACTGCCTCCTATGGGGTGCTTGAATTTCAGTGTACGAGGGACTATGTCACAAAAGCACACAGAATCATCACCCATAGGATTCTTTATCATGTGGAGTGGTGTGGCTCACTGGTTAGAGGCGGCAGAAGCGGAAGTCGGCTCGGGACCAGGAATCAATTCCCGGCGCAGGGTCGTGGACCAGGGTCAGCGGACTCAATAATTCTCGCCTCGGTGCCTACTCTAACCAGGGGTCCCACTCGGCAACTCTGGGCATCAGCTTGCCTAATCTCCACAACGGCCCCATCAACGCCGGGGATGCCTGGCTCCACCTTGGGGATTCCCAGCAGGGACCATTCCACAGGGAAAGCCAGGACGGGTTCCCCAGCAGTATACAGTGCCAGGACGCCGGCTGGCAACAGTGCGCTTTACAAGTATACACATTACATTACATTATGTCTGCAGACTGTGCAGACAGCCACACCCATACACTGCCTCATCACATATAGCATTCTTTATTTCATACATGCATACTATGCAGAATGCCACTCACATCATCCTCGCATATAACATTCTATATTTCATACATTATTATTTCAAACCTGCATCCTATACAGAAAGTCACACACGTACATATATATGTTCACGCATATACATAAGCACACCATCCACCTGCTTAAAACAAAACAAGCGTTGGCAAAGCCAGTACTTCTGGCTTTAATGTGGAAATACATGGAAACAGACTGCCACACACTAAGCTCCTTGCTCTTGCTTTGCTAGGACTACTCCCACTTGTGCAAACTTCAAGCACCTGTCTGCAGCCAGGGATCGTGACAGACACTTAGCGACCCAGCCATCGGCAGCAGCTAGGTTTTATTTTAGCATCTGCAACCCCAGTGACTCAGAGAGATGCTTGATAAGTGTAGAAAATTAAACCGGTTAACCCTGCTACTATCGCAAAGGGTTAATCCCTGCTGTAAAGTCAGAACGTGTATGTGTACAATGAGTCATGCTGTATATTTGCAAACTGTATTTTATGAGGTTTGATGATACCTGTGAGTTACTTTTGTCTCGGAGATAGTTTATTTTACTTGTGTAACTTGTACTTTCGTATAACTATGTTTGAATAGGTGCGTGCTCGGGTACGGGGGCGCAAACGCCGCCTTGTGTATCCCAGCACGGGTCTCTTACCCCCCCTGAATTGTTTTCTGGCTCCAGGGGTAAGTCGTGAGGGGGTGACACCATGAGTTACCGCACTTGGTGACACCAACCCTAGTGACGCCACTGGATGTTTCTCCACCACAGGGTCCTCGATTGAGTTAATGCATTCTGGGAGGTGTAGTTCTGATATTTGGAGTCGGTTGTTTTATTGAATGACTTTGGTATCACTCTCCCACCTCCACCTCTTGTTCTTTGTGGTCCTGACGATTTTCGGGCCTATTTCACTATTGTGGCAATAGCAATAATCATGACTCTCGAAGCCTTTCTGAATCTTTTGTTCAGTCAAACACAACCCCTTTCCTTTTCAAGCTATATAACTGGCTAACACGTACAGAATTCCCATAAACCTTGGTAATACTCAGCAAGGCCCCAGAATGAGTTTAGTTTAGTTTTGGGCACTGGCACCCAGACACTGCTTCTACCAACTTCAACCTTGTTTTATGCCTTCTCTCATGGTGTGGTCTAAATCCATAGACCCCAAGCTGAATTGGCGTTTCTTTGCGTTAGTTGTTGAGCCATAATTGCTGGACCCCTTGAAAGAGTCACTATTGTTGTGGGCTACTTCAGGGAATAGCCTAGGCCTCACTTAGGCATGTCAGAAAGTGCGGGGGCAGGCCGCGCAGCAGCAAGTGAACCAAGCCGACACTGTGTCTCAGTCGGAAGTGACGTCCTCGAGCGGGCGTCCTCCTTTTATTTAACCCAGCAGGCCACGCCTGGCCTGCGGATGTATGAATGCGTGTGTGCGTGCAACCACTAGAGTGCTGGGGATATTACATCCCTATCCAACTATATCTTTTTGTTTGTGTTAGAACCGGCTGTCTCTAGTTGGCAGAGGTACGCACTTCTGACAAATAGGGACACTCCTTTTCTAGTCAGGGCAAGGGGATCACACCCTTCGATAACCCCTGCTCACCCCCTTGGTAGCTTGGCAGAGCAGAACAGGCTTATCTCAGAGGCTGTGTGTTAAGCAATTATGACCACATACAGTAATACAGTGAATACACTACAAATGGACACGACACAGTAGTATTATAAAAATAAGTATTTTTATATAAGGCTTAGCACAAGACCAATTAACGGCAAAACTGTACACAATCGGAATAAATACGTTCGGGAAGGAAAAAGGATAGTTCAAAGGTAGTTTCTTCTTTAGCACAAAAGTCTTTTAGTATCAAGCAAATCTTCTTCCTGGAAACACCGTTCTTAGCAACAGGGTAACCCACACGGGAGCTACACGACGTCGAGGCAAAGATAATCCACAGGTTCGGCGTCGACCGCGAGGAGCGCTACGTCGGGCCTGGAGTCACACGGACCCCCAACAACACAGTACCTTTAGGAAAATGATGCACACGATGATCAGCGGCGTCGAGCAATCCGGCGTCGCGTCTTCGGTGTCGATCAAGCCTCAGCAGGCGTCGTCGATGATGTAGTTGCACAGAGTGAGCAGCGCTCACGGCGTCGAAGGGCACACAGGTGATGCGATCAGTAGCGGTGCAGACACGAGGTCCTCTGGAGCTGGCGGCCCATTCTAAGCAATGGAGAGCAGGCTACCTCGCCATAGTGAAGCACGAAGATGGCGGTACTTCACTATCAGGACATGCCAACTTGGTCAGCCGTGTCCTTCCTTACACTTACAATGCACCCTGCCCACGGGCCTACCATAGGGGTGACTAACATGAAGTTAAGGGAAGGTTGGAGGGGCTGGCAAGTAGGTATACCTGCGCAGCCTGCGTGACAGTCCGAGACTGCACGTGGGTCTCGCAATGACCGACCCGTAGACATTCTTTTACGAAGCTGCTCCTGTGGGTGGCACAACACGTGCTGCAAGCCCACGAGCGGCATTTGTATTTACAAGCCCCGGCACTCCTGGTGCACTAGACTAGGGACTGACAGTAAACCAAATAAGCCAAACATGGATACAATAGACACATCAATTTAACATCGGGAGCACTTGCGCTATGGCACTGATCAGCAGTGGCACGGCGCCCAAAGCATATACCAGCAAAACATCGTAAAACAGTAGAGGCAAACAGAAAAAATGGAGGAGAGACTCAAGCCAATGATGTCAGGTCTAACAGTTTGTACAACAAATAAAACCAGTCCCGGACTACAAACATGGGAAAGTAAAATGCCTGAGTACTTGCGTGTCCCTTGGTGTCAGCTTCAGGGTCTCAGCAGGCAGGCATAGTCTCTCAGTCTCTGGCTTGGTGGTGGGTTGGGCCGCAAGTTATATCGCTGCGAGTTGGCCCTACCATTTCCAACATCTTGGCAATCATTTCTGGTCGTGGCAGGCGGAGTCAGAGGCACCGATACAGGCTCGGGTCCCTCTGCCTGTCTCCCCCTCGGTGCGTCTTCCTCTTCCTCGGGGGCTGTCGTCGTATTCTAGTTGGGTTGCCCTTCGTCTAGCTCGGAGCCCTGTCTGTTTCCTGACAATATGGCCTTGAACCAGGAGGCGTTCCTCGACACTTCCTCTTCTCCTTTCTGTGCCGTGATCATGGTGCCCCTCGCGGACGTAACGGTCCAGGTGCCTGGCTCATACCGAGTTAGGAACTTTCCCCCTGGGTGTCTATTCCCTATGATCACCCGGGTCCCCGGGCTCATTCTTCTGGGGGTGGCTTTTCTGCGGCGACTAGCTCGTTGGTTCCCTTGGCGCCTCCGCTCCTGGGCTTCACTGGTGGCAGCTGGGGGTGGTGTCCACCCGGGGCACTGGGGAGGAGGTCTCTTCGTGGTCCTTGAAACATGAGGGTCCATGGACTGCTTTGAGTGGTGCAGTGAGGGGTGCCCCTATACTCCCGTAGGAATTCATTTAGCCTCTGCTCCGGGTCAGCTTGTTCTACCACTGCAATCCGGAATACTTTGTTTAGGGTCCGCATGAATCTTTCAACGTCTCCATTAGCCTGGGGCCACTGGGGTGTGATGCGGCGGTGTTGAATTCCCCTTTGTCGGAGAAACGTGGCAAACTCACCCCCCTGGAACGGTGGTCCATTGTCACTTCGTATCTCTGACGGGTATCCAAACATGGAGAACATTTTTTCTAGCGCCGGCCCCACATGGGTGAACGCAGTGGAGGCTACTTTATCCACTAGTGGGTATTTCAAGTATGAGTCGATGACCACTAGCGTGTGTCCCTCTCCCGGGAGGCTCCCAAAGTCTATGCTCACCTTGGTCCAGGGAGATGTGCAGGCTTCTTCAGTAATCACGGGTAGGGGTCTTTCAGGGTCACTCGTCAGCTGGCAGGCCATACACTTCCGCACGTGTTCCTCCACCATGCTTTCTAACTCCGGGAACCATACCTTTTCCCTTATGCGCGCCTTCATCTTCGTGGTGCCTTGGTGCCCCCCATGGGCGAGTTGCACCGCTCTGTCTCTCAGGCTCTGGGGAATGACCAGACGCGACCCTCTTAGCAACACCCCTTCTTCAGTAGCACTTAGCTCATGTCTGATTCGCCACATTTTCGTGAGAGACTCTCTGTCTCCGGCTGACCAGGTGTTGGAGGGGCGGAGGTACTCAGCCCATGAGCCTTCTTGAACTGCCTGTAACGACCTCAGGTAGACGTTGTCGGTAGCGGCTGCTTCTTTCACCTCTTCTAGCGTCATGCTTTGGGGGCATGACGTGAGTGCCACCCACTGGGCATATTCTTCACACTCGTCGTCCCCGTCTCTGGTTCAGGTATAGATGGGTGGTGCGACAGGAAGTCCGCGGGGTGTTTGGCCCCCGGCCGATATAAGACTTCCATGTCGTATGGTTGGAGTTGGATCACCCATCATTCTATGCGGGGTGGCGGGTGTGGAGCAGTCCTCTTGAAAAGAGATACGAGGGGTTGGTGGTCGGTGACCATGACAAAAGGATGTCCTCGCTGGTATAGATGGAAATGGCCACAGGCCCACTTGATAGCTAGGGCCTCTCTTTCAATCTGGGCATATCTGGTCTCGGTTGGTGTAAGGGCTTTGCTGGCAAATGCTAGTGCTGTCCATTGGCCGGGTTCGTGTTCCTGGGTCAGCACTGCGCCGAGGCCCACCGGGCTGGCGTCCACTAGCACCTCCGTACGTTTCGTGAGATCGAAGTATGACAATGTGGCTTTCTCCAGGAGGGCGTCCTTGATCCCTTGGAATGCTTCGGCTTCTTTCGGACCCCACTGCCAGACAGCGTCCGTCTTGGTCAACGCCCGTAGGGGTTCACTCCAGGTGGCTAGGCCCGGTATGAACCAGCCACAGTAAGTGGCCATCCCAAGGAAACTTCTTACTTCCGTCTGGGATTTTGGCGCTAGGGCGTCCTTGATGGCCTTGGACTTCCTCGGGTCTACCTGGATACCTTCCTGATTGAAGACGTACCCGAAGAATTCTATGGAGGGCTGGAAAAACTGACACTTTTCTTTGTGAAGTGTTGCTCCATGCGCACTTAGTCTCCTCAGGACATCTCAGAGGTGTTTGTGATGTTCCGAAGCGGCGGCAGAATGGATCAGGATGTCATCGCTGACATTGATTACCCCAGGTAGTCCGGACAGGAGTTCTCTAATGGTGTTCTGGAACACCTCGGCTGCTGAGGAGATGCCAAAGTTCAGCCGTTTGTATCGTCGCAGACCAAGATGGGTACTAAAAGTGGTGATAAACCGGCTCTCCTCCGCCAATGGTAGCTGGTGGTATCCCGCGTTCAGATCAATCTTCGAAAACCACTTTACCCCATTTACGTCTGCAATAATATCGTCCATAGTAGGGGTCAGGTGTCTCTCTCTCCGGATCGCGGTGTTTGGTAGTCTCATATCAATGCACAACCGGATCTCACCCGGTTGTTTAGGTTTTTCCACGATAACCATTGTGACCTTTTCTATGACGCCCAAGTTCTCCAGTTTCTCAAGTTCTTTCTCCACCAGTGGGCGTAAGTGGAACGGGATCCGGCGATGTCGCAGGGCGGTGGGGGTGACAGACCTATCGATGTGTAGTTTAATTGGTTCACATTTTATACAGCCCAGGCCCCGAAATAGTTCGGGAAATCATCCTAGTAGTTCGTCCACCTGGTGTGCTCGAATGCGATTAGCAAAATGCTATTAGCTTCAGGTCTTCGGCTGTGTGGCTGCTCAGCAGGGTGTCAGCTTCTCTGTTAATTATGTGGATCGTCGCCACCACCTCCGACTCGTCGGCCTTGATGGGTATTGTGATTTTTCCTTTGAGGGCTAGTGGTGTATCCGCTCCATATGCGAATATCCTCGTTTTGGACGGCATCACCTGGGGGCGTTGGCGTAGTTTCTTGAACTGCTGTAGACCCATTACATTCACGTTGGCTCCAGTGTCGATTATTGCCTTAACTCCATTTCCAGCCATCTGTACAATGCATGTCGGCTGCGGCCGCCGCCGCTGTTTAAGTTCCCGCGCAAACGAGACGATGTATGCCTCTTCATCTTCAGACTCCGAGTCCTCCTCCATTGTTGGTAGATATCTCTCTGTCTTCAGTGGTGGTGGTTCAGCTAGCGATTGTAGAAGCTCAGTATTTAACTGTGAAAATAAAAAGATCAATGACAATAGTGAAATAAACAATTCGCTCTCAGCACATTTGTTTGCAAGATTTATTGGGAACCCAATCAGAATGCAATCACAATGCAATATACGTGCAGCACGGAGACCTCAGCAAAGCTTACTGAGTGCCCAATTGGCATGACAGTGCAGAGACATTTTATAGGCAGAGAACTCTACCGATGGGCATCATAGCATACATAACCTAGATCAGAATATGTCCTGCTGGACCAATCAATGAAGGGCGATTGTGGCATGATACCCTTTTAAGGCTCGAAGTGTGTCTATACCCTAGTGTTGCTGCCCACGTGTCATCTACAAGAGCAGATTTGGGTTTTCCCCTAAAGGTGAAATCTGTGTCTCTGGTGTACGTGGACTTGGCACGTGCGTACGTGACCGGCCAGGCCTGCAGGTCATGTCGACACGATTTACTGAAAATGTGCAGTTTTGCAATAGCTAGCTGAAAGCTGGAAGCTGGCATGTTTATTCTCGGAAAAGCCTTGCGTTGCTTGCACGTTGCAGCTGACTGGGACTGAGTGACACACAAAATGGACCGTGCGACCATTTTGTGGATTTCTGCTGGTGTCTTTCTTTAGTAGCTCAAAGAAGACTATAGGCCTGAAAACATATGTATTTGGTATCATATAAATGTCTGCTTCGTCATCCCCAAATCTGATACCAAATCATATGTTAATCAGAAGTCATCCATCCCTATCATCTCCTGTCCCTCATCCTCATCCTTACGTGTGTGGTGTGGTGAATCACCTTTCCTGAATATGCAGTTGGCACAGGAGCTGGAAATTGCTGCACAACAAGATGGGCATATTTTTATCAGAAGGCACAGTGTCAAAAGGGCTGCTACCACTATTATAATTGCCTCAAGTATCCAAGAGCCCCAGTCTGTCAACCAGTTCATCACATCTTCCCATAGGCCACCTGTGTGTATACCGTGGGCCTCATCCCTAATGTCTTTAATCTTTTTTATAGCTTTTATTATATTCCCGCTGTTATCCGGAATAAATACACAGCATTGGCTCTGAGCCAGGGAAGATGCCTCATGGAGGACGGAACAGACTCCTCCCTCCTTGGCCAGAATGATATCGAGAGCAATCCTGTTTTGTATTACGACAGCCCTCATGGAGGTGAGCTCTTCTGTTATATTTCCTAAGGCATCAGTGGTAGAGTCCGCTAGATCCTCAATCATCCTGGATAACTGGTGTATCCTTTCTGAGGTATAGATATTGCCTAGTACTGGGATCATTGCCCCAACACCTGTTAACATGTGGTCTTCCCATGCGGCCGTTCTCTTGGCCCTAACCAGTGTCAACTCTGTCTTTTCTGCTGACACAAATTTTGTGAAGTGGGTCATCTGTGGGATTATGGATGCCATGTAGCAACTTCCATACCATCCTGGGGGCAGGTAGAAGTATGCCCATGGACCACAGACAAAGAAAAGGCCCTTGTAACCTACCAGACCTGGTGACGGCTCGTCACGACTCTTAACTCGAGTTAGTCTGGTTGTGTGGTTACAGCTGCTCATTCCCATGTAAATCTGGGGAACTGCTTTTGTGGGTAGTATGCCTTTTATCTTGTTTATCCTGTCCTCACAGTCAAATAAACCCCGCTCTCCTTGAGCAACTTCCTCGAAGGTGCATCCAATGAAATGCACTCCTTCCAGTTGTCTTTGGACAGCTGTTCCGAAAAGCTGCATGTTCTTGTAGCTCCTTTCGGAAAAACCGGTACTCTTTTGGGTGTTACTACTTCATCCTTGAGGATGCAGGATGGGGCTGAAACTTCCCCCACCCTGAACCTTGGTATTTTCAAGTGGCCTGTTTCTATGTCATTCCAGCCTGCTCGCCTTTCCATTCTTCATTTCTAGAAGCCCTGTAAAATCCTTTTAGCATCTCTAAGTCTCCCTTAGTTGGCTGCATATTCATACAAGGAATCCTCTTAGGTTTGAGAGGAGGGTCTGTTATTTTTCTGCTATAGCTATAGCCACTGCTACCGCTGGGATCAACAGTCAGTATTTCAGATGAGGGTGTACCTATCGATACTGGCACAGACATGCTGTGTTGACTTTGTAACATGTCTCGCAACAGGACACAGCCTACATATTTGGATACTGGCAGTACGTTGTACTTCAAACTATGTGTGGCGTCTGTGGGTAGGTGTGTGCAAACATAGCAGTCAGATATATTCAAAATTGTCACATACAGTTTCAGCATTTCTATGTACTGGTTTCCTTCGTATGTATCCCACAATCCTTCTTGGTCCCCTTTATTCACATCCACCCCCACATCAGTAATGTTCATTGTCATATTTTGTTCATAGTCTCTTGGGGTTTTTGTTGGCTCAGTTCCATCACTACCATCCCCCACCCTTCCATTAAGATGTGGTATTTCAAGCTCAGCTGAATACACTATTATTATTGCTGTTACTATAATCGCTGGTACTGGTAACAATATTGCAAGAATCACTGCTCTCCAGTTACATGTGTGTCTTTCAGTGGACTGCATGACTCTGTACAAACCTTTCCCTTCCCTATGCTATGCAATCTTCTTGTGAATAGGCCCTAAGTTTATTCTTGGTCCACTCGGGCTTGTGAATAGGCCCTAATTTTGATCTTCCTCTTGGCGCTATGCTAGCTGACCCTTAGAGTCAAGCATTTAACCACTGTTCTTCTCTTATTTTTAATGCCTCGAATAGGTCTAGGACCAGTGACCTCTGTTGCAAAAACGGCACAATGGATAATGTTCAAGGTTTTGAATAATGCCAGAACCAGTACTTTCTATCGCAAAAATGGCACTGTTGAGGTCTGTTAATTCTTGCTCAGGGACTTGCTATGGGCCAGTTGGAAAGGCAATGTCATTAAAATTAATCTTATTAGCTCACTGAGCAATAGTGGCCTCAGGACAAGTAATGTTAGAGTTGCAGTTATGTCTCTTCCTGGGCACAAAATGGTTAATTGTATCCTGGACCGTTGTCCGCAGGCTTGTATTGACACAGATCGAAGTCTGTCTGTCCGGAGCATTTGCATTTAGCCGCAGTCCGTTATTCATTAGTCAACTTGTTCATGTTTCTGTTTGCTGTGGGAGCGAAGGTTGTATCCTCGGCTGGGCTCTGCTGCTGATATCTGAATCGGTGGGGTCCTTTATCCGTCCCCGGGCGCCACTTTTTTCGTGTGGGACGCGTGAATCCACAAAGTTAGACCGTCACACTTGACTGCTGTAGCCGTTGTCAGAATGACCTGCCTTGGCCCCCTCCATCTTGGCTGCAAGCAATTCCTCCGTGTGTGGGCCTTGACCCAAATCCAGTCCCCGGGTTTCAGATCGTGGGCTGGTGGCGTAGCGGCCTCTGGAAGGGACTTCAGCACCTGACAATGGAGGTAACGTAAAACGTCTGTTAACTTTTTACAGTAACACAATAATAAGTCATCGCTTATTGACAGTGGCGCTGTGGACATATGTCCTGGTATAAACATGGGCCTGCCAAATAGAATTTCATGCGGACTAAGCTTCGTTACTCTGTCTGGTGTACATCTCATTGCTAGTAATGCTAAGGGCAGCGCATCTACCCATGAGAGGTCCGTTGACGTTCAAATCTTAGCTATCTTATTTTTCAAAACTCCATTTTTCCTTTCGACAGTGCCTGCTGCTGGGGGATGGTAAGCACAGTGCAACTTTTGCTTTATGGCTAATCCCTTGCATAGTCCCTTTATAACATTGGAAATGAATGCAGGCCCATTGTCGGACGCCAGCAGGGAGGGTACCCCAAACCTTGGCAGTAGATCCTTAAGTAGACACTTGGCCACGCTCTGTGCATCACAATGTTTGGTGGGGTAGGCCTCTGTCCATTTGCTAAACATACAGACAATGGCCAAAACATATTTATATGACTGGGTGGGGGGCATGTCTATAAAATCAAGCTGAAGGCTTTCAAATGGCCCATGAGGAGGTGGGAAGTGGGCAGGCGCAGTTGGTGTACCTTTTCCTGTATTGTGTTGTGCACAGACAGAGCATTGCTTGCAAAGCCTTTCTGCTGTCTGGCGAAATTTTGAGTTATACCAACACTGGGAAAATAATCTGATCATACCATCACGTCCCACATGTGAGGGTCCATGGAACAATCTGCTCATTGAAGGGAGCATGGTGGAAGGCAAGCATATCCTGCCATTAGGTCCTACCCATAGTCCCTCTTTTTAGGTCGAGCGTAGCGATGGACCTCTTGTATACTTTAGTATACCTATTTGCTTACTGAATATGTGGACACGAGTCGGACGCGCACATTTTCCGTCTCGGATTTGGCCTTGTGAGCGCGCGTTTGCTGCTGGCATGAGCTGTGAGTGTGTACGGCGGCGTCAGCAGCGTCTGTTCTCGCGCTCCCCTATGCTTTCACTTTTGCGACGCCACATGAGCCTCTCGCAGGCACCTTCACTGCCGCCGACCTCTCCCCCACAGTGCTTGTTAAATGAATGTCACTGAGTGCTCCTTTTCTTTTACATGGAATTGTATACATGTGCTTGCTGCTTTCACTCAGTGATTCATTAGCTCGTGTAGTGGCTAAGTTATGAGGAATGCGCATTTTTTCCACCATGCCCACAAACGTAAAAGTAATTTGAGTGGGCGGCCTCAGCTGAGTCCATTGCAGTCTGTCAGCACTGCCACGGGGGGGGAACATGGACATGCAGGTGGCTCCGCTCCGCGCTTGGGATGACTTCTTCCCTGGATCCGACCGCAGATTTCAAGGACGCCTCGAAATGGAACAACCGGGTGGTCAGCAACCTGCTTTACTACCAGACCAACTACCTGGTAGTGGCGGCCGGGGTATTCGCATTGGTAGGGTGAGTGTGTTTTTCGAGCCTGCACGCAGCATTTTGCAGCTTCCGAAACCTGGCGGCCACAGTACTTGCTGGGACTAGGGAGTGCTGCTAGCAGTGTCCGGATGAGAGAGACCCTGCCCCTGAGATAGTCAGTCAGCAGGATGTGTATTTATATTGCACTTATAAACGGTAGATGTGCGTGATTATAGTTACCCACAAACTGTAGACATGTGGTATTTAACTCTTTAAAAAAACAGGAGTTTATTATGAATACACGACACTAATCAAAACACCGTATGTGCAGAAGAGAAAACCATTTTCCATCAGGAAAGTTCAAGTATTTTGAATAGGACTCTGTCGAACAAACTGTTTATTTCGATCCTAAACATTCGCAGATTTGATACAGTTACATTAAACATTCAGAAAGTTTACAAACGCTACGTGTTCCTCCCCCTAATTAAACCCTCGACAGGAAACCCTGAAAATAACACAAAAAAATATTAAACTTTTGGTTGAGTGACGCCAAAGAACAGGACGCTCTATATCTGTTGTCTCCCTGGTTCTGTGTGAATTTGAATGGCCAGATGACTTGCCAAGCAGGCAAGGTTCAATAGTTGAAAAAAAATATTCCTGGCAGCGTTGCAGATGAAGCACAGGCCCAGGATAGACTGTCTTGTCGGCTACAAAGGTTCTGTGGATGTATTAATATATTTACAACAGGAGTGATAGCTATTGAGATAGCAGGCTGCTCGGCACAACATGAGGGACTGGGACGTCCTCCTACAACCAGGGCAACTTAGTTTAAAAAACAAAAACTCAGCCCCAGAATGCAGCACGCCGCTGCTCTGCATGAGGATCTTTTCTGAATGCCGCCCTCCCTTCACCACCAAGACGAACCTACAAGGAGAGCAGAGACATAGCCCCCACCCCTCCGGAATAGCTTTAAGGATAAACACAGCCCTGTGTGCCTGCTAGTTTGAGCACGCTAAGCTGTTTGAAAACATTCTACGGGTTCTCACAATCAGTGGAAATGCGAATCAGATCAGGGACCGTAAGATCAATGTTTGTTTTCTGTGTTTGCCTGGAACTTGCTTAAAGGTCATTTCATTGTGGATGTGCCTGTGGTAGGACTTGATCCCATTCCGTCTTTAAATGTCCTCCACACCTCTCAACCGACCTTGTTCCCCAAACCCCAGTGCGCTGCCCTTCCTCCTACAACTCTCCTCCAAACCTCACCACCTTCTTTTTCTTCCCTCTACACACCAACTTACCCACCACACATTATTTCTCCAATCTAGGTTGGTTGCCCACAGTTCTCCTCCATGCTTCACCACAAAGTCTTCCCCACACTTCACTGAGCCTCACCACACCTCTCCTTCATGCCCCAACATATTGTCCTCATGCCTCTTTTATGCCTTACCACACACTCCACCACCGCTCACCACATTGTCCTGTTAACTCTTCGCTACACCTTTTCTCAATCCCACATGCCTCACCTTTCTTCTATTCTTCTACTTCTCTCACCTTTCCTCAGTGCTCCAGATTGTCCCGCCTTTCTTCTGTTCTTCTACTTCTCTTATCTTTCCTCAGTCCTGCTGGTCTTACCCTATCATCCCCAGGTGTTAATGAATGCTTATTGAATGGATTCATGGTTACTTATCACAAACCTACCTGAGTAGAGCCAAGCTCTGCACTTTAGTGAATGTTGCAGGATCATGCAAAATCACATACATTAAGTGGAGATTTACTTCTTTTGAATTATACAGGTGCATCACAGGCTACACATTTACAATCGTAGGCACAGGGAGATTAGTTGCAGTGCTCAGTCAGACTAGTTCTAGCCTGCGGTTCACCAAAACTACACTGAAATAAACAGGGCGCCAATATGCTACTCACTTCTAAACTCGATTTATACGTTCCCCTTCAGAAAGACGAGCATGTACCACTGGTTTGATTAGTACTATATTTGAGCGTTAAGCTGGTACTAATGAGGTGCAGCCAATGCCCAGAAAGTGCTAGCAAGTTTAATAAGTATTTTTTCCCCTTTTGCGTTTTGGGACTTGTCTTATTTGTGGCTCGTTTCTTCTTCGTCCTATCAACCAGACCCCTTTGATCAGCAACCTACTACCAATCCCTCCCTGCTACATCATTTAGTTCACTGTGTTGCTTCCTCGTGTTCTCCCCCTGTGCCCTCCTTTCCACTGCCTTATCCATAAGGCACTTGGAGATGACATGAAAGGAGTGCTAACCACTATAGCTTCAACCAGCATCACACTGTCTGTGTAAGGTTCACTGTATGCATTGTCAGCAGCGTAGCCAGTGTGTCCTGGGCCCTGGAGCAAGTTAGGAAATGGCCCCCCTGGATGCGGTTTGTGCCCACCTTCAAACCGCCCTTACAGTACAAGCACCGGGGGAGGGAGGTGGGTTAGCAGCGGTCCTCTCCACATGTCTCGGCTCGTCATACTGGGGATATATCACTGTCGGAGCACTTAAGAGATTGGTTGTAAAGAGCGCTGGCCGCCCGCTACAGTGTGTACACTCTTTCTGCTCCTGCTGCGCGGCTCCCAGCACGATGGGGCATCAAGTTGAACACAAAGTCAGATATACTGCTACAGTCCGCTCAGTGTCCTCAGCGATTCACTGTTTCCTACAAGGGGAGTGCTGGCTAAAAAGGTAGCTACGTATTAGGGGCAGATGTCCTTACTTGGCTGACGGTGCAGCGCTGTCGCAAGAGTCCCGCAGCTGCCCCAAGTGAGTGTTCTGGCTCTGCTCTAGTGAATTAGGGTATGACCCCAGGCCTCCACAGTGCCGTGCTGCTACACCCCTGAGACATCCCAGCGGGCACAATCACTGTGTTACCTCAGGGGTTCTGAGGCTTCTTTGCTTCTCCGAGCTCTGCTGAGTGGATCTGGGGCACACTAGACCAGCTACTGGCCACCATCTGACTGTTGTAGCTGCAGGCCACCCCACAGCATTGATGACGCCCACTCCCCTCCTGCCGCATGGCCTACTGCGCACTGGGGCGCCCAGGGGAAACAAATGCTAACTGCCGATATGGCACACTCCGTGCCCGCAGTGATTCCCAGTGGTCTTAAAGAAACGCCGACTGGAAGAGTATTCACCAGGGGCAACCTCACTTATTTGGCTGGTGGAGCAGTGCTGCCATAGGAATCTGGCGGCCGGTTTCTTCCCCGCCCAGTCAAGGTGGGCCCCTAGCCCTCCGCAGTGCTGCGTCACTACCCCCAAAATATGTTCCAGCGGGAGCAGTCACTCCCCCTGGGGGCAGGGGAGTTCCACTGCCGCCTTGCCTCTCTGGTCCTCGTTGGTTGGATTGGGGGCACCCGGGTTCCCCTCCCGCGGCGAGCCATCCCCTGTCTTGGGTTGTCTCCATGTGCTCAATCTCTCTCTCTCCTTCCCTCTGTGTGTGCCATTCTGCTCCCCGTGCCTGTGTGACACCTCTCAGCCTCTCTTGTGTGCATTCATCTGTGCCTCCGGCTGTGTGACCTCGGTGCCTCCCTATGCACTCCTCCTGGACTCTCCTGTATCCTGTGTGCACCTATACACCCCCGTCTAAGTCCCTCTGTCTGCCCCAATCTGCCCCATCCCTCGTGTTGCACCACTCAGCCTTGCTTGTGTGCATTCCTCTCTCCCTCCGCCGTGTGACCTCTGTGCCTCCCTATGCCCTCCTGTGTCATCCTCTACACCCCCTGTCTCCGTCCCTCTGTGTACACCAATCTGCCCCCTCCTTCGTGTTGACCCTCTCAGCCTCTCTCGTGTGCAGTTGTCTCTACCTCCCGCTGCCATTCACAAACAATGTTTATATACCAATTGCAAATTTAAAAAAAATTAATGCAAAGCATTGTCATTTACAATGCCAATAACTCAAACTTTAATGCTGCGAGACCTATTGCATTGCAAATGCTTGTGTTTGTGTGCATCCCTGTTGCTCCCACTCCTCTTTTTCCTGGTTAGCTGTATTCTTCTGAATATGTATTGGGTCAAAATGTAGTGAACCACTATCCTCTTTTGTGTCTGTCCTGTTGTCTACTAATTGTACCATGGCTCGCTGGCAGCCTGTAAGCGCTATTCTCTTAGCTTCTTGGTCAATGAAAGCATTGCCTCTGGAGATGGGGTCTTTTGATGAAGTGTAGGCAGCACATTTTATTATGGCCACTTTGAAAGGTAGTAGCAGCGCTTGGAGGAGGTCACAAATCAATTGTGCATGCTGTATCTGCTGGCCTGCTGATGTAAGGAACCCCCTCATTGACCATAACTGGCCAAAATCGTGGACCATCCCAAAGGCGTACTGGCTGTCCGTGTATATATTTACTTTCTTTCCTTTAGCCCATGCACATGCTCTGGTAAATGCCACGAGTTTGGCTGCCTGTGCACTTTTTGCTGCTGTCAGTCTCCCTCCTTCCAATAATTTAGTAGCTGTGCCCACCGCATAGGATGCTTGTAATACTCCTGTGTCATCCCTTAAGCATGACCCATCTACAAATAAATCTCCCTGAGCATCTGGGAGTGGTGTATCTTTAAGGTCTGGGCGTATCTTAGTATGCCTATCTATGGCCAAGGCACAATCATGAAAGGAATCATCTGAATCAAAATCCTCCAGCTCATGTTCAGTTGGTAACAAGCATGCAGGGTTCAAAGTGGTACATCTCTTGATGATAATATGCGGTGTCAAGAGTACCAACTCATACCTGGTGAGGCGTGCATTGGTGAGGGGCTGTGTCTTAGTGGATGTGAGAAGTGTGTCCACAGCATGTGGAACGTGTAGTACTAGTGTGTGTCCTAATACTAAGTTGTCTGACTGTTCCACGGCAAGTGCTGCGGCTGCTACCACTTTCAGACATGGTGGGAGCCCTGCAGCCACTGGGTCTAGCGTGGCAGAATAATATGCCACGGGGCGGTAGAAAGCTCCATGTTTCTGAGCCAAGACCCTCATTGAACACCCACCCTTCCTGACGCGTTCAGAGACGGTCGCTCCCCAAGCTTCCTGCTGTAGTGGTATCGTTGGCTGTTCTCGCTGCTTTCTCTGTGCCACTCGCTAACTGCTGCCTGACATAGCGCTAGAGCGTATATAATTATTAATAGCGCTTTGTATTCCTCTAGCTGCCGCCTGTCATAGCGCCTTACCGCTCTAAGCATTATCGTGTGTTTATAATTAGCAGTGCCTGCCAGCTGCCGCTTGTCATAGCGCTTTACCATTTTCTGCATTATCGAGTGTTCATAATTAGCAGTGCCTGCCTGTCAGCTGCCGCTTATCACAGCGCTTTACTAATTTGAAGCATTGCCGAGTGTTTGGAGCTGCTGCTGACGATTTCCAGACTTAGCACTGTATGCATTGTTGTGCGCAGGGCAAGTTGCACACGCGCTGTTGTGGCTTTGACCCTAATTGACATCGTTGGAACTTCGATTTCTGTGGCGCTTGCTTCTCAGGGTGTTTATATCCATCACTTACTCGCTGTGCCCCATCCTGTTGCCTGTTTCACTTTAGCCGCCATTTTGTTGTTGTTGTGCCTCGGAGCCCGTCCCCTACGACCCGATCCCGCCTCCCAGCTGATCCTCCCTCGCCCCTCCCTTCCCACCATCCATATATGACAGATGCTTTTGCGTGCAGCGTTCACGCGCAGCGGTCGCGCCCCATGCGCGCCGATGGTGCGCCAAAGGTAAGCCCGTCTACGCCCGTCCGCGCCTGGACCGCGCGCAGTGCCAGACCCCCTGCCCCCGCAAAGCACACTCCTCCAGCATAACATATGACGCTGCCACCCTCCTAGCCCTTAACCCCGGACGCACACCTCTGTGCTGCGTAACTGCCCCAGGACTCAACCATGGACCCTTCGCCTGCCACTACTGCAAATTTACCAGCATCAAGACCCACACCACACCCACTAACCCCAAACACAGCTCCGACTCTAACCACCTGAAGTGCATCCTGCTGAACACCCGCTCGGTCCACAGGCACGCCACCGAACTCTGGGATCTACTCGACACTACATCACCGGACGTCGCCTTCCATACTGAAACATGGATGAACGCATCATCAACACCCGACATCGCCATAGCCATCCCGGACAACTACAAGATCATCCGAAAAGACCGCACCGTCCAAACAGGAGGGGGCATCGCCATCGTCCATAAGAACACCATCAAAATCACGACCAGCTCCGACGACATCCTCACAACCGCTGAACATATTCATTTCCAGATCCACACCGACCCTAGGACCACACTCAGAGGCACCCTCATCTACAGACCTCCAGGAACCCGTAAACAATTCAGCGAATCCATCACCGACTTCATCACTCCACATGCCCTCGCCTCCGAGAACTACATTCTACTGGGAGACCTCAACTTCCACCTGGAAAAGAAAAACGACAGCAACACCACCACCCTTCTTGACAACCTGACCAATCTCGGCCTCAAACAACTTGTTGACACCCCCACCCATGTAGCCGGACACACGCTCGACCTAATCTTCACCTCCAGCAAACACATCTCCTTTGATCACACCACAGCTCTCCATTGGACGGACCACAGCTGTGTTCACTTCAGCTACAAAGCCACCTCGACCCACAACCCCCCACAACCTATTCCCCGAAGAAAATGGAACAAAGTCACCACCGACCAACTCCTCACATCGCTCAACCTAAACCCACCACAGCTCTCTTCGGACCCAAACCAAGCGGCCTTCAAACTCAAACAATGGATCACCCACAGCGCTGACGAATTAGCACCCTTGAAAAACCATCACACCAAACAAGACAGCAAAAAGGCCCCCTGGTCAACGATAAACTTAAGAAATCCAAGAAACTATGCCGTTCTTTCGAGAAAACTTGGAGAAAAAACCCAACCACCGACAACATGACCACCTTCAAGGCAGCCACCCGCAAACACCACCAGCTGATTCGATCCACTAAGAAATCAGCATTCAAGAACCGACTCGACAACAACGCCCATAACAGCAAGGAACTATTCAACATCGTCAAAGAATTCACCAACCCGACTGCAGCCTCAACCGACATCACTCCCTCCCAAGACCTCTGCGATTCGCTATCCTCCTTCTTCTACAACAAAATTGCAGACATACATAACAGTTTCGAAAACAGCCCCAACGAACAATCCTCTCCACCCCCCTCAGAACACAAACCACCCTCGAACAACCTCAACGCCTGGAACCCAATCACCACCGAAGACACCATCCGCCTAATGAACTCCATCCATTCTGGCTCGCCAGCAGACCCATGCCCCCACCACATCTTCAACAAAGCAGACTCCATCATCGGACCCCATCTCCGTGATGTCATCAACTGCTCCTTCAACTCTGCTACCTTCCCAGAAAGCTGGAAACATGCCGAAGTCAGCGCCCTCCTGAAGAAACCCACTGCGGACCCCTCTGAACTTAAAAACTACCGCCCCATATCCCTCCTCCCATTCCCGGCCAAAGTCATTGAGAAAGCCGTCAATAGCCAGCTCGCCGCCTTCCTTGAATCCAACAACTCCCTCGATCCCTCACAATCAGGCTTTCGAGCCAAACACAGCACCGAAACCGCCCTCATCGCAGCAACAGACGACATCCGAACACTACTAGACAACGGAGAAACAGTGGCCCTCATCCTACTCGACCTCTCCGCCGCCTTCGACACTGTCTGTCATAGCACCCTCATTCAACGCCTTAGCAACATCGGCATAAAAGAAAAAGCCTTGGACTGGATCATCTCGTTCCTAGCTTGGAGAACTCAGAGAGTCCGACTTCCCCCGTTCAAATCAGAAGCCACCAAAGTCATCTGCGGTGTACCACAAGGATCATGACTCAGCCCCACCCTCTTCAACGTTTACATGAGCCCACTCGCTTCCATCGCACGTCAACACAACCTTAACATCATCTCCTATGCTGACGACACCCAGCTGATCCTTTCCCTCACCAAAGACCCCAACACCACCAAAAGGAATCTTCACGAAGGCATGAAAGAAGTAGCCGTATGGATGAAAAACAGCCGCCTAAAACTTAACTCAGACAAAACGGAAGTGCTAATCCTAGGTTCATCCCCCTCTGCCTGGGACGACTCATGGTGGCCTTCGGACCTGGGCTCAGCACCCATTCCAACAGACCATGCACGTAACCGTGGCTTCATCCTAGACTCCTCACTCTCGATGACCAGACAAGTCAACGCCGTCTCATCCTCCTGCTTCAACGTACTTCGTATGCTCAAAAAAATCTTCCATTGGATCCCCGCCGAAACAAGAAAGACGGTCACCCACGCACTGGTCACCAGCCGACTGGACTATGGAAACACCCTCTATGCCGGAATCGCAGCCAAATTACAGAAAAAACTCCAACGCATCCAAAACGCATCAGCGAGACTCATTTTGGACATCCCTCGCCAAGATCACATTACCGGCCACCTGAAAGACCTCCACTGGCTTCCCGTCAACAAGAGAATAACATTCCGTCTCCTCACCCACGCACACAAGGCCCTCTACAAACTAGGACCCGAATGCCTCAACACTCGACTATCCTTCTACACACCCACCCGCCAACTTAGATCCTCCAATCAAGGCCTCGCCGCAGTTCCGCGTATCCAAAGATCCACGATGGGAGGTAGATCCTTCTCCTACTTGGCGGCCAAGACCTGGAACTAACTCCCCACCCAACTCTGCCTTACACAGAACCACATCTCCTTCAGAAAAGAACTGAAAACCTGGCTATTCGATAAATAATAATTCCCCCCAGCGCCTTGAGACCCTCTGGGTGAGTAGTGCGCTATATAAATTCTTGAACTTGAACTTGAACTATAATCTGGTATGCCTAGCGCTGGTGCTTCCTTCAATCCTCTTTTCAGGTCACTGAAGGCTGTCTTGCATTCTTGTGACCAGGGTACAGTGTCAGGTATGCCTTTGTGTGTCAGTGCCTGTAGGGGTTTCGCAATGAGAGAAATTCGGTATCCAGTGACGACAATATCCTGCAACCCCTAGGAACGCCCTAACTTCCTTCCGAGTGCAGGGTCTGGGAAAATGTGTTATTGTCGAGATTCTGTCCGGCAACAGTTTTCTTGTTCCTTCTGTCAACTCATGGCCTAAGTATTTCACAGAGGTGAGGCAAAACTGTAACTTCTTTGGGGAGACTTTGTATCCCTTTAGTGCTAAGTGGCATAGGACAGCGATGATGTCCTTTACACAAGCTTCCTTTGAAGGCGAGGCCAATAGCAAATCGTCAATATACTGGATAAGTGTGGACCCCTCCTTCAGTACCAGGGAGTCTAAATCTGTTTTTAGGGCATGTGTGAAAATGGATGGTGATTCTGTATAGCCCTGCACCAGCCTTGTCCAACAAAACCTCTTCTGTCTAAAACTAAAGGAAAAGAAATGTTGGCTGTCAGGGTGCAAGGGGATGGTAAAGAAGGCGGAGCTAAGATCCATCACGGTGAAGGTGGTAGCTGACACAGGTATATTAGATAATATTGTTGCTGGGTTTGTGACCACTGGGAAAGATGGCAACACTATTTTGTTCAATTCTCTCAGGTCTTGAGTGAATCTGTAGACGGGGGCCCCGTTCGGGCCCTTGGAGGCTTTCTTCACTGGCAGAATTGGGGTGTTACATTGACTGTATTGAATCTCTCTTAAAATTCCTTGCTTCAGGAGGTCTTGTATCACTGGTGCGATGCCTTCCTCCCCCTCTTTGGAGATCTTGTATTATGGCACTCTTGGGAGAATTGCCCCTGGCTTCAGTTTTATCTGTACCGGTGGGTAGTTCAATACCCGCCCTACGTCATTGGCACTTGTTGCCCAGACCTCAGGCGGCACACAATGGCGTAGTTCTGGTGGTATTTGGGTGTCTGTGCATTTCATGAACGCCTGTACCATCAGGCCATTTGCCTTGCTTTCCAGAAGGACTCCTGCTGGTGAGCAGTGTATGGTGCATTGCAATTTGCATAACAAATCTCTCCCCAGCAAATTCACGGGGCGAAACCTGCTAAAAATAAACTGGTGGTGCACTGTTATTGTGCCTACTACAAACACTAGTGGCTAAGTAAGGTATTCTGTAATAGGTTGGCCAGTCATGCCTACTGCGGTTATCGTGGTCCTAGAAAGTTGAGCTTCAGGCGTTGTTAGTGCCTTCAGCATTGATCTTTGAGCCCCTGTGTCAATTAGAAATGGAACAACCCTGCCCAATATCTCTCCCTCTACATATGGTCCGGATTGATCTACTGCTATTGCGCAGTTTCCCACTTTCAGGCATCCCTAGAATGATGTTGGGGGTGGGGGTGGAGGCCAGTCAGTCATTACTGGAGTCCATCCTTCCCCCCCCCTACCCAGCCCATTGCTGCTGGGACTCATTTTCCTGTTGCGGGTTGTCTCGGTACCCTGTGTGCCGAGTGTGGTTGGCGTGCTGGTGTCTGCCCTCTTGCCCGCTGTTCTGTTTGTACCTACTGTCCTCATTTCTTTTCTTTAATATTGGACAATCTACTTTCCAATGACTAAGGTCCTTACAATAGAAGCATGCTGTTCCTTGTGGTGGCAAAGAGGTTGACCTGCGGGGTAAGGAAGGTGTCCTACCGACCTGCTGCCTTTCTATGCCTCGCGCCCCCCCTCTACTCCTTTCCCTACCCCTGTTATTGCTGTAAAACCGTTCTTGTGCTACCATTAACCTCACTTTTTCTTTCTTTAATTTTTCTGTCTCCATCGCCTGCGCACTAGACTGGAAATCTGAGCAGTACTTGGCCGCCAAAAGCACCTTCTCTATTGGCTCTTGCTGCCAGCAGACAAAAGAAGTCTGCAAATGTGTTCTGATGGGTGGCGTGAGGCCTTGTACAAATGTAGTTACCAGGGCTGGCATGGCATCTCCCATAGGATCTTTCAATCCACTGTTCTGCCTATATACTTGCAGGAGGCGGTCAAAGTATGTATTCACACTTTCATTTTTCTCCTGTTTGGTACTTGTAATTTTGCTCCAATCAACCCTATCTTCAGGTACCTTCTCCTTCAAGTGTTCCACTACTTTTTTGTATAACTCCTCTACTTCTGGGCCTGGCGTCCCTCCTTTGCCCCTCCTTGGTTCCACATCTGGCCAATCAACCTTTCTTTTACAATCTTCCCAAAGGTCCTTTGGGATGACGATATTGAATAACGTGTCGAGGTCCCTCCATAATAAACCTCCTAACGCTGCCATTCTACTAAGCTCTTCATACCATCTCCTTGGTTCCTCTCTTAGTCTGGGAAAGTCTCTGCTGAAAGTGCTAATGTCCTGCCTTGACCATGGGACATAAACACATGCTAAATCATTTGGCGCATTGCCAGGTGGTGGCGGTATCTCTCGTAGGGGCATGATAAGTGATGGGACCTCTGTTGTCGTAGAGTTGCCTGTTGTGTTGGCTGTGGTGATGGAGTGGGCAAGAGAGTGAGCTACGTCAATTACTGCACATGTGTGTATTAGCTGCTTCCATTGTTGTAATTTATCTATAGCATATTTAAGCGTGTCCTGCAACTTAGACTCCTCCCATGTTATTAAATCTGGGTCTGTGAATCCGAACTTCCCTACTTCCCAATCATATTTTTCTGATAGTTGGGCACGACTACCTGTGATTGTCTGGGCGTCGGCTTGCTTAGCATATGCTAAGTGGGCCTGGGGTGCTTTGTTCATTAACTCTGCTCGTGCTAAGGACAGTGTTTTCTCTAAGTACCTCTGATTCAGTGATTGTATAAAGGAGTCCACTGTTAGTGAGCACTCCACGAGCCGCTGTAGTAGCGCTTGACAATTTAAAGAATCGCTCTTTAACATCAATTTTGGTGAGTTTGGATTGGATGCAGAAGCTCCTCCCACCATTCCCCCCAAACTTCCTCTTCTTTTGCTCTCTGTAGCTGACTCCGTTTCTACCAAACACTGCTCTAGTGTTGAAATGTCGTGTTCAGTGTGATGGACATATTTAAATGCATCCCATATTAGTGAGTGCCACTGTTGCTGGCTGAATGAGTCCTCCTGTGATTCGTCCTCAAATAATTGCTGCCACGGTCTGTCTATTAGTTTCGGTATTTTAACCTGTTTCTTAACACATTCCCTGAGAATACTGGGTTTCTTCTCGTTGTAATCTGAAGCGGCTTTGACCGCTGTTTCTCTCATTAGTTTCAGAGTACCCAGGTCTTGGATAGACTCCAATTCCGGTCTCGCAACCTTATCTTTCAATGCTCTGTGTACAAAGGTTATGGCTGCCTCTCGTTCCCCGGGAGTTAGCTCAGTGTGTTCTGGCTCGGGTGCATGCAGCGGTGAATCACCACCCAGGCATCCCAAGAGAATATCTTCTAAGAGTTTGTCTTCTGCCCCTGCCCCACCTTCTCTTCTTCTTTAACTTGGACGCATGGGAATGCGCCTACTGTGTCTAATTGATCTTTTCTCCATCTGCCCTCCAGTTTTGCCTGTAATATTTTCTTTTTAATTTCCATAAGTTCACTGTGGACCTTTGATTTGACTGCGCTTGTTGAACGCATATCGCTTAACACAAAGTCCCAATTATGGAAAGCCTCCCACTCCAAACTTCTAATCTTCTTTCCCTTTATATTTAACATCTGGCGCAAGTATGATAGTTTTGCCATGTCATACGTGCCATTACATGGGAACTGGAGATCCGGGTTTTTAGATGTGAGATCATGCCACTTGTGTGTGTACATAATTGAGCTTAGGCCTCTTTTTATAGCCACATTATATGCAGGTGAGTTTTTGGGTGGGGGCTGGCTGAGCCGTATATAAATTCTTTTTACTATTGATGTTTCCCATGGTTGAGTCGTGTGTAGCAGCTAGTCCTAAACGCCTTACAAATAACTGTTCAAGTATACCAGACAGATGGGTTGCAGGGTAGATTTCAACACGGTAACATGTGACACAATGGGTTGACAGAAATACTTCACATACATATTTCAGCCGCACAGTATTTGCAAGAGGGCAACAAGAAAGCCATACACCAATCACCCCAACAGGTCATGTAGTGCCAATTCACCAAAGCATTTTCACAAGGAAGAAAGAAGCCAGATCCTAATTTGGTTGTTTGAGCCTTGACGGCCTGTGAAACAAGTAAGATAGGAAAACAGATCCTGTCTGTGGCTGTGCCACAGGGTGCTGACATTCAACAATAGCGCAATAGTGGTGAATTATTTCGTGCAGTTCAGACAATCACATAAAACATCTAGGACAAATACGGGCATCCTACGCGGCAGCGCTGTAGAAAAAACCTTCTGTGCAGAGAATGTGTGTGGGTCTGCTGTACTTAGCCCCAAAGGAGTGAGGGGAATAACAGAAATTCTATTAAGTTTTGATTTTTAGAGAGGTGCACTTTAATCGGTCTTTCCAGCCAGTCCCTTTCAGAGGCCAGAGAGTATTATGTGCGGGAGTACTTATTTGGCAACGTTGGTAACTGGGTGTGTGAGGTGAAGGTTTTCTATCAGATCTCCTTAAGTAACGTTCTAGTACCCAGATTGAATGAATAATGCTGGCAAAGGTAACCTAGAACCTAGCACTAGGCAAAAATACTCCACCTGCCTGGCAATATTTGGCCACTACATAGGCCAAGCACATCACAAGTACACAATAAAAAAATGCAATGAAACCTATAATGATTGAGAAAAGAAACACTGGTGTACCAAGCGTCACACCCCCCCCCCTCTTCGTGCCGAGTAGAACCCCCTAGGCACGAACCTAGAACCACTCTGGCCCCTAGGTGGACGTCTCCAGGGGGAGGGTGGAGGCGGAACCCAGGCAGGGCGACGGGCGTCAGCCAAAGAGCCAGGAGCGCCCGGGGCGTTCCTCATAAATGCCAAAATATTAGGCCTGCGGCGCGTGGGCGATGGTGCTGGACCCAAGTCAGAGCTCATGAGAAAAAAATAAAATCACGATCAACAAATACACAGTAAAAACTAAATCTAGTAGCCAACCTGGCCACTTGTATCGCGATACCTAACAGGCACAAACACTATGAGCCAATCTGGGGAGCGAAACTGCCACGCCCTAAAATGGCGAGCTACCTGCTACCACCCACAGGGGAGCAAACACTGCCACAGCTCAACAATGAGGGGCCAACTGCTACAACCCACTACCGGAGGGTTAAAATCCCCCCCCAAGGGTACTCGCCGGGCTTCGACCAGTCTGTTAGAGCATACAGACGTCCGCTGCACCCAATGGAAATGGTCTGGCGAGGGTATACCGCATCCCAGCGGCCGGTGACTCTCTGCGGCGGGGAGAGGGGTGCAGACCTTCGCCCTCAATGGCTGGCCAAGGGCCTACTGATATCGAAATCACCAAAGAGTTACTGCCGGCCAGGAATCCTGCAGAAGCTCGCAGTCACCAGCCAGCCAGGGAACACAGGGGACCAAAGCCAGACCCTATAGAATAAAAAAATGTATGTGAGAAAAAGGCAGCGGACTTCAGGTAGCAATGACAGAAGCGAACACACGCCCGTGACACAGGAACTAAGAAAGGTCAACAGCACAGAGAACGAGAGAAAGAGAGAGAGAGAGAGAGCTAGACAGGAGTTACCTCCTGGGCCGTGTGGTGACAAAAACAAACATAAACCATCAGAGCCAAGCACAGCAGAATGAAGAAAGCGATCAGAAAAGGAACCACGAAAGACATGGAGTCTGAACAAGCCGTGTAAATATCCCCAGGACACAGGCACACTTGGTCAGACATAGAGAGTCAAGAATAAGAAGAGTCCGAAGAGTCAGAAGCACAACACAAGCGTGCCGAGAGCGAAAAGAGCAGGACAGCACCAAAGACAACAGAGAGACCACAAACAGACCATCCACCGGATCCGACCCCCTACAGCAACCAACCAGGCCGGGGAGAGATAAACAAACAGAACGTTATCACCTCAAATCCCCGCCCTCAGAAGGGTGCCAAAGGGTCCGATCACCAGTGTCCGCTCCGTCAGTGTAGCCAGTCAGTTGTAATGGGTCCGCATTCTCTCCACCAAATGTAGAAGCTCAGTATTTAACTGTGAAAATAAAAAGATCAATGACAACAGTGAAATAAACAATTCGCTCTCAGCACATTTGTTTGCAAGATTTATTGGGAACCCAATCAGAATGCAATCACAATGCAATATACGTGCAGCACGGAGACCTCAGCAAAGCTTACTGAGTGCCGAATTGGCATGACAGTGCAGAGACATTTTATAGGCAGAGAACTCTACCGGATGGGCATCATAGCATACGTAACCTAGATCAGAATATGTCCTGCTGGACCAATCAATGAAGGGTGATTGTGGCATGATACCCTTTTAAGGCTCGAAGTGGGTCTATACCCTAGTGTTGCTGCCCATGTGTCATCTACAAGAGCAGATTTGGGTTTTCCCCTAAAGGTGAAATCTGTGTCTCTGGTGTACGAGGACTTGGCACGTGCGTACGTGACCTGCCAGGCCTGCAGGTCATGTCAACATGATTTACTGAAAATGTGCAGTTTTGCAATAGCTAGCTGAAAGCTGGAAGCTGGCATGTTTATTCTCGGAAAAGTCTTGCGTTGCTTGCACGTTGCAGCTGACTGGGACTGACTGACACACAAAATGGAGCGTGCAACCATTTTGTGGATTTCTGCTGGGGTCTTTCTTTAGTAGCTCAAAGAAGACTATAGGCCCGAAAACATATGTATTTGGTATCATATAAATGTCTGCTTCGTCATGACAACTGCCGAACGGCTTTGGTAGGTGTGCGTGGTTTCTTGAGTCTTTGACGTGTTCCTCCTTCGGCACACCGACGCAAAATGGTTTGGAATCCCACAGATCGAGCAGGTTTTTCCTTGTGCTGGGCAGTCTTTGGCCGCGTGTGGCTCGTGTCCGCAATACCCACACCGTGCTCTGGGCTGGTCTTTCCGGTATTCCTTTTGGGGTGGTCCCCGTGGCTGGGTCCTCACCGCGTCTGCTCGTTCACTCTTGACGGCCTCTGGTTTGCCTTGGTGTTTGTGGAGTGCTTGTTCCATGGCAGTGGCCCTGACATTCGAGAGGTCGTGGGACCTGGCCAATATTAGGATGTCTTCTAGTGAGATCCCTGGCTTGCGTAGTATCGATCCTCTAAGTGCCTTGCCTCGACACCCTTGGATGATTTGTCTCCTTATGGCTTTTGGTTGATCCTCGTCAGTACAGGAACTGGCTAGCTCCCTTATGCGGGCATAAAACCGGTCCATGGTCTCACCTTCCCTCTGACGTGCCTGTCCCAGTTTGAAAACTTCAAAGTCTAGGTTTAGCTGTGGGTCAAAATGACCGTTGAGGGCAGCTACCGCAGCGACATAGTTGTCCGCCGCCCCCGTATTGGGCAGGTGTTTGAACAGCCTGAATATCTCATCCCCTGCATAATGTAGTAATAGAGACCTCTTCACCGCTTTGTCCGTCTCTCTCGTGACTACAAAGTAATTTTCCAGTCTCTCGAGCCATACCTTCCACCGTGGTGACGCTGTGGACGGGTCCTCCATTTCGCTGAAAGACTGTAGGACCCCAGACGCAGCGTGTTGGAACGGAATGTTAATGGCGGCTGCCGGTGTTTCCTCATCCACCATGGTGGTAGCTCGTCGGGACAGTTACCCCTTCTTCCCCTTAATTTTTGAACTTTGCTGGGATGGAGCGTAACTTTTGCTGAGCGTTCCCCCTTTTGCGTCAATTCGGCGACGCCACGTGGCAGCTGGGCGGCCTACCTCCGCTCCGTTGAGTGTTTTGCGGGCTTCGGGTGGTGTAGAGATGTCGAGGTCCCTCCCCAGGCCAGGCTGCTGCTCACAATTTCTCCAGGGCGCAGTAGGGAACACCAGGAGTCGTTTTCAGCGTCTCCCGCGAGACGCGTAAGCATTGGCAAGGTGCTCCGCGTACCCGCGACTCACGCGAGATGCGTGGGATATGGCACCACGTCGCACTGCCGGTCCGGATCCGCTCACTGATGCGCCGAAATTCCGGGGCAGCCACATGGTCTCCAGCGATCCTAGGTGTGGGGTGACAGGGGTGGCCAGATGGGGCCAGGCTGAGCATCTGCCGCAGGTGGGGTTTGGGTTGAGCAACCGCCACGGGCAGGCACGCGGTAGGGCCGCGGAAGGGAGTGGGACGTTCTGCTGTGTCCTCCGGTGCACGGGCGAGGGTTGGGCTCCCTCCGCTCGTCGCCAATGTTGTGGGCTACTTCAGGGAATAGCCTAGGCCTCACTTAGGCATGTGAGACAGCGCAGGGGCAGGTCGCGCAGCAGCAAATGCACCACGCCGACACTGTGTCTCAATCGGAAGTGACGTCCTCGAGTGGGCGTCCTCCTTTTATTTAACCCCGCAGGCCACGCCTGGCCTTCGGATGTATGAATGCATGTGTGCGTGCAACCACTAGACTGCTGGGGATATTACAACTATTACTGCATCATGTCCGTAAACGCTGTCACGTTGGACTTTTTTCCGGGACGTAACGAATTATTTTTGGCAAGCCCTACTCTGTCTCAAACATGGTCGCTGATCAGGCTAAAATGAACAGCACTCAAAGAAATCATAACCCCTTAAGAGGTGTTATGAACAAACCAAAGTGTTTGTGCTTTCTTCAAGCATCCCCTATTGTAGACAGATGTTGACTTCATGCTAAGGGCGGTTGACCAGCATAGCCAATGTTACTGAAGACTGTATAACTCAAATATTCTGCTGAGTAGTGTAGATCTGCACACGTTAAACTGCATTGGTTGTGTGTTTTGGGCATAAACGCGCCCAATTCCCACGCTTTCGTAGCGATTCCAACTCCTCCTCAACTGATCGTTCATAAGACTGAACATTGTTTTCCATTGTACTACCAGTATTCATTTCAAGAACTACTTTGACTCTGGTTGTCACAAGTGAAACATTTTACGATACTGTTCGTTGCAGTTTCTGAAAAAGTTTAAAAAAACTTTGCTTCATGTCCAGCCAGCTCATATTTTTTTTACACACTGTTCAGCCAACAATACCTGCAACCCTGCAGACATTGGTATTTGATAGTATTTTTATTTTATTTTATTTATGGCTACTGGTACAGCAAAGCAATTGATTACTAATAAGGAAAATATCACACGAGTTTGGTGAATTGACACATTACTCAAATGGGCCGCCGTTTGCCTTGTACCCTGGGAAAGAATGCCTCTCGAAAACCGCACTTATTCTCAGTCCAAAACACGCTTGAATCATTAAAATTGTTATTATGACCCCCTCCCCCATGTGGTGATTTGTGGCTAAGCATATCCCTCTTTCACCAACATTGTCTTCTGCAGATTACAATGACAGTGTAATGGGTTTCTACTGCAGTACGGGAATTAATAACGGGCAGAGGCACCATGAACCATGGAAGAGACATGCCCAATGTTTTCCCAGGTAAGTGAGTACAGTTATCAGAGTGGAATGGCTGATCTTCAGCTTCTGATACTTCACCCCTAGTGAAGAGAACAGGAATATACTTACAAACTGCACTCCTGCCTGTTGTTCAGGTGCAGCTTGGCTCCTCTGAGGGGCGCAGAAGAGGGCAGCAGGGTCAAAGACTAAACATTCACACAGGTGCATGAGGTATTTTGAGTACCTACTTCCCATGGGGAAGGGGTTGTAAACTCGGATTGGTAGTAATGTACGGTTGCTGCGATGTGCTGGAGCACTACCTATCAAAGGAAGGTCTGGTAATCAGAGTGTTACCATATTGGGTCCTTTAAAGTATCAGATGGGAGGGAGGCCTGGTGAATAGAACAATGTTTGTTAATTGGGCAATGCTTAAACCATCATTGAGCTGCTTTATGGCACTTGTTTAGCGCCAAGAGGTCTAGTTAACCAGACGTACTATATCACTTGTTCAATAAGTTATTGGGGTAGGAGGAGGACAGGCAGGGTGGGGATGAATGTGGTCAGGTTGATGGTGACCTTATGTAAGAGAGACCAGTCAATCCCCCCCCCTAACATTTCCAAGCAACCAGAGTAAACTGCTTTAATCTCCTCCCAGGCCTCTGCAGCATTTGCCCTAACCACACCACCTTTCCACACGTATCTCTGGCACGTCGCTGGGCCTGAGGAGTTACAGCTCGAAGTGGGCAATTGCCCGGGGCACTATAGGGAAACTGAGGTTTCGATCTAGTTCATCTGTCTATCTAAACCTCTGTTCCTCTCAACCTACTGCTACCTCTTACCCTCTCTAAGCCAGTGCCCTAAAAATATTTGAGGTCCCAGGAAAGGAACCGCAATTGTTTTTGTTACCCAGTTAAAAAAACAATACGGTTCAGGGAAGATCTGGCTTTGTAGTTCGGACTGGACTGTTCCCACGAGGCACAGGGTCAAGACTGATTTGCATATAGCTCGGTCTTCTGAGGTGGCGAAGCGAGCTAAAGAACGATTATGCACTCAACCCAGATGGGTGAGTGTCTGAAAAGTTTCAGCGCCCTATCCATCATCTCCTTGTGTTTGCTTTGTTTAACCTGTTAAAATGTACCATTAAATATCACAACATGGCAAATAAAGTTTAAAGTTTCTAGGTGTGGCAATGTATGAAGGCAGCTTAGTAAATGAACCACCAAAAGCAAGCTGATTTATTCAAAAGGAGATCCCTTCATATGTCCTCCAGTGCAACGGTCACTGGACACTTCAATCCAAATACACTCCATCACGTTGGTAGTGACCTACCAGGTGACCTGGTATTCCAAGAAGACCAGCTTCCACCCTAGGTCTGGGAGATGAGGGTGTTGACTGGAAGGTTTCTTCTCCTCTATGAGCATCCCAAGTTTTCTGGGTTTTTTTTTTTCCGCCTCCACTGCCCTGCCCAACATATCAGCCTCAATTGATGGTGCTCTGATTGCCTTGTTCCTATAAGCACTAGTCAAGTCAAGTCAAGTCATAGAATTTGTATAGCCCACTACATACCCAGAGGGTTTCAAGGCGCTTAGGAGGGGAGGAGGATTACTTGTCAAATATCCACGTTTTAAGTTGCTTTCTGAATGCTAGGTGGTTCTGGGTAAGGCGAAGGTAAGCGGGGAGTGAGTTCCATGTTTTAGCAGCCAGGTATGAAAAGGATCTGCCTCCCATGGTGGTCTTGTTGATGCGAGGTACAGTGGCGAGGGCTTGGCTGGAAGAACGTAGTTGGCGGGAGGGGGTGTAGAAGGACAGTCTTGAGTTGAGGCAGTCTGGTCCGATGTTATAGAGTGATTTGTGTGCGTGGGTAAGCAGTCGGAAAGTGATCCTCTTATTGACGGGTAGCCAGTGGAGGTCTTTAAGGTGACCAGAGATGTGTTCGTTGCGTGGGATGTCTAATATGAGCCTGGCTGAGGCGTTTTGGATTCGTTGGAGTTTCTTCTGGAGTTTTGCGGTAGTACCTGCGTAGAGGGTGTTTCCGTAGTCCAGTCGGCTCGTGACCAGAGCGTGGGTGACTGTTTTCCTTGTTTCGGAGGGGATCCAGCGAAATGTTTTTCTGAGCATGCGAAGAATGTTGAAGCAGGAAGAGGATACGGTGCTGACTTGTCTGTTCATTGAGAGTGAGGAATCCAGGATGACGCCTAGGTTTCGTGCGTGGTCTGTCGGGATGGGTGCTTTTCCGAGGGCTTCCGGCCACCAGGAGTCGTCCCATGCAGAGGGGGATGTACCTAAGATGAGGACTTCTGTTTTGTCGGAGTTCAGTTTCAGACGGCTTTGTTTCATCCATTCGGCAACTTCTTTCATTCCTTCGTGTAGGTTAGTTTTGGCGGTGCTGGGGTCGTTGGTGAGAGAAACGATCAGTTGAGTGTCGTCCGCATAAGAGATGATGTTGAGGTTGTGTTGGCGTGCGATGGCCGCGAGGGGGCTCATGTATACGTTGAAGAGGGTGGGACTGAGTGAGGATCCTTGTGGTACGCCGCAGATGACTTCAGAGGCCTCGGACTTGAATGGTGGAAGGCGGACTCTCTGGGTTCTTCCGGTGAGGAACGAGGTGATCCATTCAAGCGCTTTTCCTTGGATTCCGATGTTATTGAGGCGTTGTAAAAGGGTGCTGTGGCAGACTGTGTCGAAAGCTGCAGAGAGGTCAAGGAGGATGAGGGCGACTGTGTCTCCATTGTCCAGTAGAGCTGGAATGTCGTCTGTTGCTGCGATGAGGGCGGTTTCAGTGCTGTGTTTTGCTCGGAAGCCAGATTGTGAGGGGTCGAGGGAATTATTGGCTTCGAGGAAGGCGGCGAGCTGGTTGTTGACAGCTTTTTTGATGACTTTGGCCGGGAATGGAAGAAGCGAGATGGGGCGGTAATTTTTGAGTTCGGTGGGGTCCGCTGTTGGTTTTTTCAGAAGGGCGGTGAGTTCAGCGTGTTTCCAGTCTTCCGGGAAGGTGGCGGAGTTGAAGGAGCAGTTGATGACGTCTCGGAGGTGCGGTGCTATGATGGAGTCTGCTTTGTTGAAGATGTGGTGAGGACATGGGTCTGTGGGGGATCCTGAGTGGATGGAATTCATCAAGCGGATGGTGTCCTCAGTGGAGATTGGGTTCCAGTCGTTAAGGGTGTTCACGGGGGGAAGATGATCAGCAAATGGTAGGGTGGGTTGGTTTCCGGGTTGGTTGTCAAAGCTGTTGTGGATGTCTGCAATCTTGTTGTGGAAAAATGAGGCTAGGGAGTCGCAGAGGGTTTGAGAGGGGGTAATGTTGTTGGAGTTGGCCGAGGGATTTGAAAATTCCTTGACGATGTTGAAAAGTTCCTTGCTGTTGTGGGCGTTGTTGTCAAGTCGATCCTTGAATGCTGTTTTCTTGGCTTTTCGGATCAGTTGGTGGTGAGTGCGGGTGGCGCTTTTGAAGGCGTCCTTGGTGCTGGTGGTTGGGTCTTTTTTCCAGGCCTTTTCAAGGGAGCGGCAGAGTTTCTTGGACTTCTTGAGATCATCGTTGAACCATGAGGTCTTCTTGCTGCCAGGTTTGCTTTGACGTTTTTTCAGTGGTGCTAAGGTGTCGGCGATGTTGGATAACCATAGGGTGAGGTTGGTGGCGGCTTCGTTGGCGTTAGAAGAGAGGGCTGGGGAGTTTCGAAGGAGCGATGCGGAGATTTGGTCCGTGGTGATTTTGTTCCAGTTTCTTTGCAGGGTAGGTTGGAGGTGGGTGCTGGGTTTTGGTTTGTTGTAGGTGAAGTGGACGCAGCTGTGGTCAGTCCAGAGGAGGTCCGTGGTGTGGCTGAAGGAGACATGATTGCTGGATGTGAAGATGGGGTCGAGTGTGTGACCTGCGATGTGGGTGGGGGAAGTGACTAGTTGTTTAAGTCCGAGGTTGGCGAGGTTGTCCACGAGGGTGGCGGTGTTGCGGTCGTTGATCTTTTCAAGGTGAAAGTTGAGGTCTCCCAGAAGGATGTAGTCTTTGGAGGGGAGCGCGTGTGGAGTGATGAAGTCCGTGATGTCTTCACTGAATTTTGCGCGGGGTCTTGGTGGTCTGTAGAGGAGGGTGCCTCTGAGTGTGGTCTTGGGGTCGATGTGGATCTGGAAGTGAAGGTGTTCGGAGTTGGCGAGGTTGGCGTCAGAGCTGGTTGAGATGCGGATTGATTTCTTATGGACGATAGCGATTCCTCCTCCTGTGTGGCTGGTACGGTCTTTGCGAGTGATCTTATAGTCTTCTGGGATGGCAATGGTGATGTCTGGAGCGGAGGAAGCATTCATCCATGTTTCCGTAAGGAAGGCGATGTCCGGAGAAATGGTGTCTAGTAGATTCCATAGGTCGATGGCGTGCCTGTGGACTGATCGGGTGTTGAGAAGGATGCATTGTAGGTGATTGGGGTCGGGAATCTGTGGTGTGGTCATAGCGGAGATGTTGACGGTGCCGATGAATTTGCAGGAGTAGCAAGAGAAAGGTCCATGGGTGTGTCCGGGAGCAGCTTGGACGCAGTTGGGGGCGCGACCGGGGTTGAGGGCTAGGAGGGTGGCGGCATCGTAGGTGATGCGGGAGGGCTGGGCAGCGCGAGGGGCAGGGGGTCTGGCACTGGGCGCGGTCCAGGCGCGGACGGGCGTAGACGGGCTTACCTTTGGCGCACCTTCGGCGCGGATTGGGCGCGGACGCTGCGCGTGAACGCTGCACGCGGGAGCTCCTGTCATATATGGATGGTGGAGGGGGAGGGGCGAGGGCGTCTCAGCTGGGAGGCGGGGCGGGCTACAGAGGACGGCTTTCACCAACGAGCACAACAACAAATATAAACAAAATGGCAGCGGAGGGGGTGAGCAATGCAAAGCGCCGGGAGTATCGCGCTAAAAGTGAAAGTCACTGTGGCAATTCCAAACGCTAGCAGAGCGAGTCAAGGCAGTCAGCAAGCAATTATTTTAAAAGGGTTAACAATCTGAATGCAGCACAAGTACAATGCTAAGCGCCGGGAGAATCGCGCTAAGAAGTGAGATACACTGTGGCAAAATTCTAAGTGCTAGCAGAGCGAAGCGGCAGTCAAGGCAGTCAGCAAGCAATTATTTTAAAAGGTGTAAACAATGAAATTTCAGCGCTACGATACCAAATCTCGCCAGGGAGACTGGGGAGCGACCACTCAGCACGCCAGTGAGGAGAGGATCACAGCGCTTCCAGGTATGGGAGCGCTGTATGTAGTCAGTGGGAGGGCGTCTCAGCTGGGAGGCGGGGCGGGCTACAGAGGACGGCTTTCACCAACGAGCACAACAACAAATATAAACAAAATGGCAGCGGAGGGGGTGAGCAATGCAAAGCGCCGGGAGTATCGCGCTAAAAGTGAAAGTCACTGTGGCAATTCCAAACGCTAGCAGAGCGAGTCAAGGCAGTCAGCAAGCAATTATTTTAAAAGGGTTAACAATCTGAATGCAGCACAAGTACAATGCTAAGCGCCGGGAGAATCGCGCTAAGAAGTGAGATACACTGTGGCAAAATTCTAAGTGCTAGCAGAGCGAAGCGGCAGTCAAGGCAGTCAGCAAGCAATTATTTTAAAAGGTGTAAACAATGAAATTTCAGCGCTACGATACCAAATCTAGGCTCTGGGAGTGGAGTTTGCACACTTGGTGGTACCCAGGTGATGCGCATGGGTTCATAAAGGCACAATGATTGGGCTGCTGGGATAATGCGGTCATGCCTTAGCCTTTGCTACTGTGTGGAGGAGTGTGGCTCAATGGTTAGAGCGGCAGACCCTGATGCAGAGTTCGGGCCAGGGACCTGGGCTCAATTTCCTTGGACCTGTTAATTCTCGCCTCAGTGCCTATTCTAATCACGGGCCCCATGCTGCAACTCTGGGCAATAGCTTGCTTAGCCTCCACACCGGCCCCAACAGCGCTAAGGATGCCTGGCTCCACCCTGGGGGTGCCCAGGAGTGGACACTTCGCAGGGTAAGCCAGGAGGGGTTCCACAGCGGTATGAGAATCGGCGCCAGTAAGCTGAATAGGCGACACCGCAAGGTGACCGTCTGGTGACAGTGCGCTCTATAAGTACCATGACATTTACATTTACTGCAAGAAAATAACTACGTAACCCGAGGCCTCTGAACTCTGCACTAGCCTATTGGTGCTTTTATTTCATGAAATGTTTTTCACTCCCCACTTTTTCTTGCAGCAAATTTCATTCTGTACTCCCTCTTACTGCATTCTGTTGCTTCAGCTTTCTTACTCTTGTACATCTATTTCTCACCCTCCTGCAATTACTCTATGCTTAAACCTTACTCCTTGTCATATTATGTACTTTTTCTTTTTCTTTTTCTTAAACGTTCTCCCTTTCTTGATCCGACTCACTCAATTTATTTTGCTCCTTTTTACTTTCCTCACATTTTGATTTCTTATCTGTTGTTCTAATTCCATTCGCCTCATCGTCCTGTTTCTCTCGGTTGGCCTGGACAGTGCCACTTAGCACCCCATCATTGGCCTTTCTTTAAGGCTGCTTCTAGACTTATCAGCAGTTCTGCAGACGCATGCATTGCAACATTTATATAGGACTCTCTCTCTATGTGGGCAACAAAGTGCTTGTCTACATGGGCAGCATGCTAGCCCTGTAAGCCAGGGTCTATGGATGCGGCCATTTTCGTGTCCTAGCAAGGGAACATGAGGGCATCACGCAGACAAATTACCATGCCACTGCCCTCGGTTAGCTAACAAAATGCCACCATAATGGAAGTGCAGAGCGTTCATTCACTTTTGTGCCCTGGTGCCATTGCACCTGCTGCTCTATTGATGGCCCACCTCTGCTTATTTAGCAATTTTGTGGCGAGTATTCCTTGGTGAAGAAAGTTCTTGGTTCTCGGGGATTAAATGCAATTTTTCCCAATATTACAGGTTTTTATATGAATATACTGTTGATGGGTCAGGTGGTCTCCATATTCATGCCCCCTTACTCCCGCAATCCCATTCCAGATACTGATCAGATTTACTATTTTTCTAGTTTTAGAAATGAAAATGCCTGAAGCAAATTGAGATGGAAGTCATGGAGTCTGGTTTTAGCATGTCTCCCCCTTGAACCTCCAGAAGGTCCTAGTGTGCATTATATGCAGTTTTCAAAGGGCCTGTGACTGCCTGTCGTATCTATGGCTAACTTGCCAACAAGCGTATAAGGGGATGAAAGGAGGAGCAGTCAGGGGACATTGGTTGGTAAGTTGATGACTGGAAAGGGGGCAGGTAGGGTAGTTTTTAAATCATTAAAGAAATGCCAAAGTGAAGATGAGCAGGACTAAATCCAGAGCATGGCCGAGGGTATGATTGCTGGAGAGCTGTGGGATGGATTAGAAATTCTGCAGGTGAGGACAATCTGAACCTAATTGGACTAGCTGGTTTTCAGTCTGGTTGAAACATTGTAGACTATAAGGGTGATAGATTATTTGGTCTGCTCAACACCAGTTGTTGATTCTTGAACCTCAAGCTTCCATGAAAATTGTCCTGGTGTTCATTGTAAAACTGCTCCCACCAAAACAGTGGTTGACCATTATTCCCTTTTCAAACCTTCAGTGGTGAATTCCTACACTGATCAACTGCTAGTCGTCCATGACATTGCAAACCTATCCCATCAATGATGCAGCTTCACTGTACGCATATCCTTTTGGTAACTCTGCGGACCTGCTGTCTGGCGTTTGAGCATTGACTGTTGGCATTCCTTCCCTGCTTGGAGTCCCGGTACCCCTGCCTGCCTCCCGCTGTCCCGCTGGTGTTGCCATCTGGCCGGCGCGACCGCCGAGCGGAGGCCGGGCCGGGGACTAAATCTACTGGCAACCTTTGCGGCCCCTGCATCTTTCAACAGCGCCAGGAGGCGCATAAGTGCTGTAAGCCCCTGACGAGCAGGGTAACTCTGCGGACCTGCTGTCTGGCGTTTGAGCATTGACTGTTGGCATCCCTTCCCTGCTTGGAGCCCCGGTCCCCCTGCCTGCCTCCCGCTGTCCCGCTGGTGTTGCCATCTGGCCAGCCCGACCGCCGAGCGGAGGCCGGGCCGGGGACTACATCTACCGGCAACCTTTGCGGCCCTGCATCTTTCAACAGCGCCAGGAGGCGCATAAAAGTGCTATAAGCCCCTGACGAGCGGTGTAACTCTGCGGACCTGCTGTCTGGCGTTTGAGCATTGACTGTTGGCATCCCTTCCCTGCTTGGAGTCCCGGTCCCCCTGCTTGCCTCCAGCCGTCCCGCTGGTGTTGCCATCTGGCCGGCGCGACCGCCGAGCGGAGGCCGGGCCGGAAACTACATCTACCGGCAACCTTTGCGGCCCCTACATCTTTCAACAGCGCCAGGAGGCGCATAAAAGTGCTGTAAGCCCCGCCTCGCGGGATGCCGGGCGAAACCGGGGCAAAGGGCGGGCCCTCTGTTGCCCTCAGGAGCCGAGGGAGGCCGGGCTGGGCCAACTTTCTGTCATTCTGTGCACCATCCCAATGTAAAGTGACTTACTAGTTAGTAAGTGCAAATATAGTGGGGTTGTCTTTTCACCTTCTATAGCTGTTTATATGTTGTTGTGTCCTATATTGATTTAGGCCCCAATTGTAATACATCATGAGTTCGAGCTCAACAAAAGGATTATTGCCTGTGGCTAATGGTGGTAACAAAGGGACATTGGATGACTTTGTGTTGAGGGTAGTTCCAGATACTGAGAGGGAAAGTCTACTCGCAGAGCGACGCGCAGAGTGACGCCGCTCTGTTGAATCACTTAAAAATAAACGTCCCTCCCCTGGTCTATCGCAGCTCGACACATCATTGCATATTAGTTGTCCCGACGTAAATGAGGAATCTGACACATTATATAACAGTATCCAAATCCTTTAGCGAGATGTATCTTCTACTCCGGATATGGTTAACCTAGTGCACAGTCTTGATACATCCTCTCCCTGTGAACCATTACCAATAGTGGAAGTTATATCTGACAAACCCTTACCGGCGGCTAAAGTTATGCGGAAAAAGCCTATTAATACAAAGCAACTTAGAACACAAGGCTCGCCGCCTAGAAAAAGGAGAAGGGGAACTGACCCTCAGAGGAAAAAGATCAGCCATACTGTCTTTGGTAAACCTGCTAAAGGTTTGCCACCAAAGACATCCACAGTACCAGTACAAGGTTCCCCAGTACAACGGTTGACATGTGACTCTCCCGATATGGATCTGAAGGGAACTATGGAACAGTTAATTAAATGCTCAACTTTGCTGTTGATAGATAGACTAACTAGATTAGAAGATCACCTTAAGTCATTAGAGGAAGCACTAGCGGTAAATTCAGGGGTTCCAAAGCATAATGTGGTGCCAGTATTGGCCCCCCCACTTATGGCACAAGTTCCAAACATTATTGCTCAAAAAAATCCACATATCATCGAGCCGGGAAAACCTAAATCCCCAAAGTCAGTCACCCTTAAACCTACGCTCCAAACTGTACAACATGTTCCCAGAGAGGCACAGGAGGGAGAGAGACGACCTGACAAATCCACTGCTCCAAACAAGCAGAGGAAATTAAGTCCAGTCAGGTCCATAAAACCAAGGGGTCTCCAAGTGGATTTGCCACCTGAGGCGGTTCCATTGGTGGTGGTCCTTACTGGAGTCCCAATGTTAGAGGTTGGAAAGAGGAAAAATTATGCCCAGCTGAAAAACAAAACTACGCATTGGCTTAGGCAGAATCGCCCCCTTCCTCCTCATTTAAACGGCGAGATATTACATGTTCGCCGTCTCCCATGGCTTGGAAGTAGAGTAAAGGACAATAAGGGAGACATCATTGTCATAAATTTATTTAATAATAGTTCCATCATACCTTATGACTTGACCTATTTTTACCCCAGATCCTCATTGGTTGCTATCCCCATTCCCAGGGTCCCAACTTATTCTCAGGACAATTACCTCATACCCCTCCAAAATCGTTACAAGGCTCTTTCAGGCTTAGAGGGGGTGGATTGACTTTATCATACGTTTGTTGTTCACGAATCGGACAGCAGAGTGTTGGCCAGGTTTGCAGAAAATATCGAACTAAATTGCACGCATGACTCCCCCGAGCCTCCGCTAAATAACATTGCACCTCAGGACCCTGATGGCATTCTTGCCTCCAATCTTGGGGTCCCGATCATGCACCTAAATCCTGGAGACTCCTCCCCTGTTGCCCTCAACCAGCAGTTGCTAGGGAGTACTGATCCAACTAACTCTGGGCTTGGGGATGGTTTTCTTGCTCAGAGTTCCTCTTACACCGGTTATGGCAGAGGATGAGACGCTCAGAATAGTTAGTTGGAATATAGCGGGCCTGTCGCGTAATCTGGATATGCCCGAATGGAACCTCTTCATTGAGGCTTTTGGAATATGCTTATTCCAAGAAACTTGGTGCGTGGAATCTCGATATAAGGTCGGTTATACCACCTATTTTGTTCCCGCAATCCCTCCCCCCTCGGGGAGAGGTCGCCCTTCAGGCGGGTTACTGATCTGGATAAGTATTTCACTGGGTTATTGTATAACGAGCAGAGTCACCAGGTCTCCGGATTTACAGAGACTATTAATTAGAGGGCCCTCAGGGGGGAGGTCCCTAGAGATTTTTAATGTTTGTTAGACCCTCAAAAGGAACCAAGCCCTCATTGACTCTATCAGCTCTCGAAGGCGAACTTAGCTCTGGTTGTGTCGACTCATTTATAATGATAGCAGGGGATTTTAATTGCACCTTTGAACCCCTAGCGGTGGATGACATTTTGGGCTGCCAAGAGGATCATGCTAGGAGAGGTATCCCATCCCTCTCAATTCCACCAATCAAGAGTTGGACACCAAGAGCTATCCACTTAAATGCCCTGACTCTGGAACATGGTGTCAGGGCAGTTAATGGGCGGACAAAGTCAGATATTGGTGGGGCCCATACTTTTAACAGGGTAGGTCATTCATCTCGAATAGACTACATTCTGCTGAATTTTAGTTTCTGGGAATTTTTGCTGGACATGGCAGTTTTGCCCTCAACTGTCAGTGATCACAATCCACTATCTCTGTCACTGTCCTCTAGTTGGTTGGGTGGGAAAAATCCTCAAGTACCCCAGGCCTGGAAGTCATCGTCCGAAGTCCCCCCCTCAAACTGTGGGAGACGCCTAAAATGGGAAAAGGTTGCTCTGGATGAAGGAAAGATATTGGAAATAAGATCTATTATGGCCAGTGCTCTCATTAGTCTGGATACTGTTGCAGCAAATCCCCACGAGGTTTCTACTTTATTTAGCAACACTACTAAAGTATTGGGTGACCTTTTCATCATTCAGAATCCAGGACACAGGGCCAACAGGTTGGGGCGCCCGAAAGGCAATCCAGGCTGGTATTCTGCCTCATGCCGAAGCGCCAAAAGAAATGTTATCAAGGCGGTTAAAACTAGGGACAGTAGTCTAATCAGTACTGCCAGGAAGATGTATGGGCGCGCTATCCGTGCAGCGAAGAAAGAGTGGGAGGATCAATATTGATGTGACTTAAAACTACCGAGTGCTGGGAGGGACTCAAGGAACTTTTGGGATTTGGTCAGAGCCAAGGACAAACGCATGGACTCCCTTGTAACATGTAATATCCCAGAGGTGTCATGGTTTAATCACTTTTCCAAACTGTATACTGTGGCCTCGGGTGTGGAGGATGATTGTACTGAGAATTATTCTATAGACTTCCTTGGACTAGATGAGATCTGTTTGTTTACAGGGAAGGAAGTAAGGGTTGCAATCTCATGTCTTATCCCAAACAAAGCTGCGGGGCTGGACGGCCTTCCAGGAGATTTGATTCGCATCTCCAAACTAGAATGGGGAAAGCTTATAGCATCCCTACTTAATGCTAGTTTCTATGATACCCCCCTTCCAAGCTCATGGATGGGCGCTGAGTTCGTCCCGATTTTCAAAAAAGGGAGTCGGGACGACCCCGCCAATTATCGCCCTATAAGTTTATTGGACTCCACCCAGAAGGTTGCAGGCAAGGTGGTTTTGGGGAGGGTGCTACAGTGGGTAGAGGAGAATGGGATACTTTCTGATTTCCAGGCGGGTTTCAGGGCTGGCACAGGGACCATTGAACAATCATTTCGCTTATTGTTGTTATATTGGAAGGTGGTTCTGTTGGGCAAGGGCAGTCTGTATCTCGCCTTCATAGACCTACAGACTGCCTTTGATCTAGTGCCCCACACCCGCCTATGGAAGGTCCTATCTGATTTGGGCATTCCACGGTACCTATTATCCTTGATAATTAAGTTCCACGAAGATAATTTTGCCCAGGTTCGGTGGGAAAATCAGGGCCAAAAGACTGCTAGAATATAGAGGGGTCCGCCAGGGTTGCGTTTTAGCCCCCACACTGTTTTCTTTATACGTTAACGGTGTGGTGGAGCATCTTTTACAATACCCTGCAGATACTCCATCCCTGGCGGGCAAAAGAATACCTACGCTCTTATTTGCAGATGATACTCTACTGATTTCGAAGACCCCGGTTGGGCTGCAGAGCCTCCTTGATAGGTTCCAATCCTTTTGTGATGCGAGGGGGTTAGAGATTAATACGGGGAAGACTAAATATCTGATCCTGAATCCCCCGAAGAAGATAGGCAGGCCTCCCGTGTTGAACTCAGTATGCCTCGAAAGGGTCAAGGAGTTTGACTATTTAGGAATCCGCCTCCCCGACACCATGAGATGGAATTGTCATCTCCAAAAAATGCTGTTAAATCACAAAAGGGTGGTGGGGGCCTGCTCAAAGAGCAGCGTTCCTCTACCTTTAAACCAATTGCCCCAGTACTGGATATTTATAAGGCAAGAGGTGTGAGTGCGGCATTGTATGGGGCGGAACTCTGGGGGGCTCAGAATGTGGATCAGTTAACACGTTCAGAACACAAATTCCTGAAGGATTTGATGGGCCTCCCTTATAATACCCCCTCTGTTCCCCTACTCCTTGATATGGGCTGTCGCTCTATCAAGGATCAGGCAAGATTACGCCCTCTTCGCCTCTGGGCGTGCATATGGAGAGTTCCGGAACTTGCTAGTTATGCGGAGGGGCTAAAAGAGGTTTTATCAATGCCTGGCTGGCACAGAATTAGATGGTTAAGGGATGTGAAATGGTTACTCGGAGAAGTGGGTCTTGGAAATATTTGGCAGTCCAGGACCACACTCCCCAAGTCTTTCCTGAAAAACTCTTATTGGAAATGGGTAAGGGATTCGAGGAACTTAAACCCTAATGTAGGTAGTTCTACTGTCGAATTCCTATTGCATAAGGAGGTGGCATTCCGAGAGCCCTATCTCGATATCATCACTAAACCTAGAGATAGGGCTCTATATTTTAAGTTTAGAGTCGGAGTGCTGTCTGTTCATGAATTGACTGCCAGATGGAAGCCCCCTGCACAGACCATTCCATTCTGCCCCTTCTGTGAGACCATGATTGAGACAGTACCTAATTTTCTTTTTGTATGCCCTGCATACAATGCCCCTCGCATTAGGTGGCTGAAACCCGTCTGCAAAGAATTAGGTACAAGACATTGTGGTGAGGCCCTACGCATTCTGAAATCGGATACACAGCACCTACTTGTCTGTGGCTTGGCGAAGTTTTTAAACAGGGCTTGGCTGATCAGGTCCAAAAGGCTTTCTTACATTGTTTAATTGAGATTTTACGGCTATTTTATGTAATTTATTGTCACCATTTGTATTTCGTATTCGATCTTTGTATATCTGTTTTTCTCATGAAATAATGCTTCATATGTATTTTAAACAAGGCTTTTATGTATTTTAAAACTGTATTGTGATGCTTTTAAAGATATATTCATATCGAAATAAAGCCTACTTTGACTGGCTGGCATATCCTTTTCTCAACCTGTTTCTGTCCATTCCCCAGGTGTGCACTTCTGAAGCAATAAAATGGACCTGATTTGCATCCGTGCTCACCTGGAGAACTACTGTGAAGGTCCACAGACTCCGGTAAGTGGCATAGTCTACAGTCGATATTGGAGCACTGTGAGCTCAACTCAATGAGGCTTTCAAAGTGAAACCAAATGCAGTATAACCATGAGTTTATGCCTGGAGAGCAGCCCCTGCACACCTCCTACAGCCTGCCCCTCTGTGATATTCAACATTGTTGCCACCCACTCCCTCCTTTTCCTCAATGGCCAGTCCCACCGCTAGCCATTGAATTTAATGGAGTTTTACAACTCCTCCCAGGGCCACCCTTCATGTGCCCCAAAAGGAACTCAATCCATGGCGTCTTAATCCAGCACTCACTCATGTGATGTCATTGCTGTAGCTTGTGCCTGCAAATTGACTAAGTCCTCACATGCCTGTTGCTTGTGTAGTAAGACATCTTTAAAGTTTAGTAGAGTTCCCCCAGGAGATTCAGGACACTTCCTCAAAGCAGTCATTTCTTTTCAACTACTGTTTTATTGTCTGTTCTTGCCTTTTACCAGAGGGTGGCAGGGCAACGCCCCTTTGGCCCATTAACACCAGTCTCCCCTGAAGCTAAGTCTTCTGGTAATTCAAATTTCTGAAGTATCTTTGGCTTTGCATTGACTACTTAATTTTTATTTTTTCTGAACTCTAGGAAAGGCCTGAGCACTCAAGCCATGTTAAATGACAGCTATTAATTGATGTCAGCGAATTTCAGTGAGCACCACAGGCTTTACCTGAATTGTGCCAGTTTACCTTAAGTAGTTCCCATTAGTTGACCACCCCCTTCTCTCCCTCCAAGACGCAGACTCATATTCACTTTGTAGGAGCCATCTGCAGTGGTGGCCGGTAAGTTTTTGAGGGAGGATGCGGGTGGGACGCACACAAACACAACAGTTACAGAGACGCACGCACACCACTTTCATGCATTCACGCACCAAACACTAATTTAAAATAAAACCAAACACTCTAACCTGCAGCCAGCTTTCCCTCTGAGGTTCCAGTAGGCTTAGGACTGCTGCCTTTCCTCATTGGCTGACCTGAGGGAAGGCAGCAGTCCAAATGTCATCAGAGTGGGATGGGGTCAGTGAGACTGCTGACTCCACCCCACTCTGTGATGAAGTGTCACTGATTGACACGCAACCCAGGGCGCTTCAGAGCTTAAAATGGAAGCACCCAGGTGTGAGGCAATCCGTGACGCTACCTCTTGTCACAGAGGGTAGGGCCTTGCGGACCTTTTCTAAGCTGAGGACTTCACGCCCACAGGAGCTGTGACCTCCTCAGCATAGCAAACCTCAGCTGAAGCAGCCAAGAGCCTGGGTATTTTGCTCATATCTGTTCCTAGCTGTTTGAACTGAAAGTGAACAGTGTCTGTCAGGTTGACAGGCTCTGCTCCTGAGGGGAAAAAGGTGAAGGGTCGTGGGACCTCATCCCCAATGGACCGGCCGTGCCTGGCCATCTGATCTCATTTGAACCACACATGGTAACTGCAAAGGCAGTGGTTGGAGTGCTTAAAGTAAAGGCGAGGGGATGCTAATTACATTATCTGATGTCCATGACTGGTGCTCAGAGTCCACAGATCTAAGACAAAGTCCACTTGCAGGTGTCAGAGCTAGCACTGTAGGTACAGTGCAAAAAGGGCTTTTTCTTCAGGTTTTTAAGAGCACTAACTTACCATCGTGGGGTGGGGTGGTATGCCCATCTGACTCTTTGTACGTCATTGCAGAAATTGCTCTTGTCGAGTCAACCACATATATGGTGGTCTGATGTGTAGAAACGTGCTAACAGTGGTGGGTGGACTCCAATCCAGTCGATTTTAACTCTCCCACTTACTATCTTAACCTCATCCATGCTGGTGACGAGCTCAGCTCGTCATGGAGTACATACAAGATACAAGATACACTACATTTGAGCTGTACTCATGACGAGCTGAGCTCGTCACGGCCGTTGGAACGTTCGCACGCGGGGGTAATTACCCCGCTGTGCTGAACGTTCTGAAAATGGGTGCGGCCGTGACGAGCTCAGCTCGTCATGAGGGCAGCTCCGCTGTGCCTCATGACGAGCTCAGCTTGTCCCAGCATGGGGGCGCTGCATGCGCCCCCCCACGCACAGCGGGGCCAAAACACCTTGCAGCGAAGGGGTTAAATGGCTGGATCATTAGCCCCTGTGACGGCACCACCTTTGCAGGGGCTCTACGATTGCTTGCCTGTTAAGGCTTTAAGTTGAGTGAGGGACCACATCCGTTCAATTGAGCAAGATAGTGGCACTAATGTTGTCAAAATAAAAAGGGGGTCAATGTTCCATAGGTGTGGGTGCTAGTCACCCTCACACTAATAAAAGAAGAAAGAAACGGGTGAAAGAAGAGAGGATAGGACTAGGTCTAGGATCCACTTTGCAGGGAGGAGAACCAAAGTTGTCTCTTGTTGCCCTCACACACCCGAAGGATGTCATGCTTCATCATCGGGCATTTGCTCCTTGTTGGGCCAGCACTGCGATGTCCAATGGGTCCCCCAAAGGGTCACCTCAGCGGAGATATTTTAAGAGAACAGCCGTTCGATGAATGCGGGTGTGTTGATGGAGTGGGTCTTATGTGCACTGTGAGTGTGTGTGAGTAATGATAAATATGGCTAAAGGATACCAGAGGGGAGAACTTTTTACTGTCGGTCCCTTTGCCATACTAAAAAACCAGAAGGTTGTGTGTTACCTCTGTGAAAACACCTCCGTTTACTACCCCATGCCAAAATAGGCACCACCCATGCGCTAGTATTGCTTGCCCGTTCAGGCTTTAAGTTGAGAATGAGGGACCACACCAGTTTTAATTGAACAAGATAGTGGCACTAATGTTACACACTGAATAATCCAAAGGACAGCAGGATCTTTAGACTGGCTGTTAATTAAGGCACCATATTCGTGTTGGAAGTTGGGAAGAATGGCAAAAGAAAAATCCTTTCAATCTTGTGACTTGCCAATAGTTTTTCCTCTAGCCCATCTATCACCATTTGGATCTTCTAGTAAGATTTCACTACAAGCATCTATTCCTACTTGCAGTAATCTTGATGAAAATATTAAATTACAAATGTGAATGAGCTACCTCCTTTGTTTGGATCCTTTCTAGGGATCAGCTCTTCACCTACCCAACCTCCTGCATGTGCTGCTTCATCTCAATCGCTTCTCACTTGACCATGGTTAGATGAACATCTGCCCTTACCACTGACTTGCGCTGTCATCTCGGGCCACTTTGAGCAGACCATTCAACAGATGCTCCAAAGTACATTAATGGAGGATGTGAAACCCTGGGATTCCTTTCCGTCTATCTACTTTCCCAGTGACCGAGAGATCCTGGACTTTGACATGGACAATGTGTTTAGTGAAGGTAAAAATGTAAGTCTCCATCTCCTGCATGGCATCACATCTTGCCTTCCACCATCAAAAAATTGCATGGGTTCAAAGAAGTGTTACTTTCTCAATACTTGTACTTTGTGTCATAATCTGCTTTGGTGCCACTGTTTTAAACAGTCTGTATTTGTAGGTCTTTGAATAGGACACGTGCAGTTGGACTAGCTAGATATAGCTACAGTTCCTTAATTCAGGGTCACCTTTAAATGCCCCTTTGGCAAAACACATATTAAATAGCAAATGTGTATTTTCTGTGCTCTTGCATATCCTCAGTTGTTTCATCTAGTTTATTACCATGTTCAGGGATAAAGATTCTGTATTTTAAGTTCTATATCCTACATGGTCGACTGGCGGGGTTGGTGTGCTTTGAGAGAGTTTCAGGCCAAGGTATGGTCAGTCTTAATGTGTGACAATAGACTTCACAATAAAAAATTTAAAAATCAATAAAAAAAAGAATCCTCCTTGTTAGAAGTTTGGGTTCTGTATGGATTCATATCGAGTATATCGAAGAAAACCTGCTCTTAGGGAATTATATAGGATACAGCAAGAGTTCGTTGTAATCCCTTGTCTAGAAAAAATACTTTTTCTCTAGAAACCACTCACACACCAGGGTTGCCCTTATGTGGCATGCTTCATCATTCGAGCTCTTTCAATCCCCTATGGTTTGAGGCGTGCTGTGACTTGCGAATTACGTAGGAGCACTTTTTATTGTAGATTGTGTACTGCAGTGATGTGGAGCGGAAAGGGAAAGAAAATTTAAAAATACCAAACTAGTTGGCCACTCTTTTATTCCCGCCCCTAGTTGGTATGGTTATGAATCGGGGGTAGTTTACTGAGAAGAAACCTGACCTTAATGAGTCTGGTTGTCTCAGTAATGTTTTTGTCAACCTGTTCAGAGATGTTCCCCCTAATAGCTCTTCATCAGGACTCCTCAGGGTCCAGTCCTGTGAGTACCACTCCCAGCGAATCCTCTAATGAGGATGGACACAAAACATGCACACCTAATGCGCTCTGTAAACATAAGGTTCTAGTGATTAATCAGTGTTTCTGTAGGATTATTGCATCATGGTCAAAGCCAGGGGTAGATGGACTTGTAGTCACATTTTAGTCAAAGCTGCCTCTGGTACATGTCTTGCTTTGCCTTTCAGATAATACAGAATTTCCCACACAGTGGCTCAAACCTGGCGAAGCAAAACAAATCAACACCTAGAAAAGGGTTTTATTTTACAAAATGCAAAGACTCTCTTTTTAGAATAAGACTTGGGGTTTTATTTTACACCATGTTCTCTAACAGAAAGGCTGTCCCAGATGCCAAAATAAACAACATTGAAAAATATATGGAGATTTATTTATTTATACGCAAGCAATAATAACACACTTGGTAAATGCATGAATAATACCATGAATAAACCAGCAGCAAATATGTGACCACACAAGAAAATATGTTGGACGTCCTGCAAGAGATCAGAAAGATATATTCACTGAATCGCAAAGAAAACACCTGAAATGATCGAAGCCACTGGCCACACATCACCGTGACCAGCATCAAAACTCAACACTTCATTTGGTGCAAACACTGCATCTTAGCCCACTCCTGACTGGGAGATTAAACAGCCGGGTATAAGCGCCTCAGCAACCAGGGTTCCGCTGTATGGAAGTAGACGTATCTGTTCCCATTAAGATTCCAAAATCCAGGTTTCTAAGTCAACAACCCTCCGCTTTATAAGGTGGTAGTGTTTCAGAAGCCAGGTAGGCCCCCTAATCGACATGACTCGTATCGCCCTATCTCTTTGCTCAATATTGAGGCTAAGCTGCTGGCTAAGGCGTTGGTGAACCGTCTCCTCCCCTACATAACTGATCTAGTCCACCCGGATCAGGCAGGCTTCATGCCGCGTAGAGCGACGCGGCACAATATTCGTCGGGCGCAGGCGGCGGTGGACGCTATGGGCGCCACTGGAGAACAGGCGGCTCTGCTACTGGCAGACCTAGAGAGGGCTTTCGATTCTGTGAGTTGGACCTATCTGTTGGCGCTCCTGCCTCATCTTAATCTGGGCCCGGTGTTTATTTCATACGTCAAACTACTGTATACTGACATCACGGTGTCCGTTCGTGTCTCCGGAGCGGTCTCGGAGAGATTTACCATCGGCCGGGGGACCCGTCAGGGTTGCCCGTTATCCCCGTACCTATTTGCGCTGGCCATGGAGCCCCTGGCCTCCTGGGTGCGCATTGACGCGCAGCTGCTGGGCTTCGTGTGGGATGGGGGACTCACTGATAGGATCGCCCTTTATGCGGACGACGTCCTCTTTCTCACGAATTTAAATAGATCGGGCCCCCCAGTGTTGGAAATCATGCGTATATTTGGCGAAGTGTCGGGCCTCTATCTCGACCCGCTTAATTCCACCCTGTGGGTGCTGGGAGATGGGGCAGGCGTAGGCCCGTGGGCGTCGGCCTTGCAGGTGGCGGCCGGGCGCATCATGTATCTTGGAGTATTCTTGTCCGAGTCCGCGACGATCTCATGGGAGCGTAACGTGATTCTGGTGTGGGACATTAAAACATGGTCCTGAATGCCTCTTACCATCTATGGTAGGTCTGCGATCTTCAAAATGGTCGCACTTCCGCGCCTCCTATACCAGTTGCAGAACCATCCGCACCTGATCGCACCTCAGTGGTTCCGGCAGGTCAATTCTATCCTGGGCCGCTTCTTGTGGGCCGGCGGTGCAGCCAGAGTGGCACTGCGTACATGCTTCATATCCACGTATTGTGGTGGCCTTGCCACGTCTGACATACTGTCTTATTACCAGGCCTCCCATTTGCTAGTATTAAATGAATGGTGGTATGGGGATGCAGGAGACCCGGCATATGCTCTGGAGCGCTCGCTGATGGGGGACAATACGTTGCACACAATCTTATACTCGGCCGGGCTTCGGAGGCGGCTGCCGTGCGCCACACAAGTGGTCTTTGCGGTTTGGCGACGAGCGCTGCGTCGCATGGGCTGGTGGGGTAGGTTGACGGCGGAGACCCCATTGTGGCACAATGGGCGGCTCCCCGCGCTGGCCTCGCTGGCGGGGTTTGGCGGATGGGATTCCATAGGGATCTCCTTGCTTGGGGACGTAGTGTCCGGTGTAACTCAAGTCGTTCCAGGAGTTACAGGACAAATTCCACATGCCCAAAACTCAATTCTTCAGATTGTTAAAAAGGGTTTCAAAGACAACCAGTAACCAAAGACCCTTTTATGTTGCCCGGCGGTATCGCCTCTATGACCCACCAATGTTAATCAATGAAGAAGCAGGCGCTGGAGACTGGAAGGCAGGAAACGAGGATTTTATTCTCTCCGGAGGAGAACACATCAATTCAGACAGCAAGTATCGTCACAAGGTGCTCTAACCACATCTCTGAGGCCTGGCCTCTTATACTAGGGTTTATGACCTTTATTACACATAACACATTCTCGCAACACTTTGATATTTGAAAGAACATCCTCGGAATCTCCCCTTCAGGCCCGTTCCCACATACATTTACAGTTGGATTCCCCACCCCGGTCACAACAGGTGATGGTTGTCGCACAGCAGGGCATTCCGCCGATTCACGGAATGCATGGGGTTGATCGGATCTCATAGGGTGGGGGCTTTGATCGGCTCGAGGGTCTTTTGATGGGGAGGGGAAGCTTCCTACTGTACGGGGTAATAAACAGCATCCGCAGGGCCAGGTGGCGGCCTGGGAACAAGGAAGACAAACGGGGACACAGGGAAAGGGGGTTTGCATCAAAAGGATCTGAGGCCATGAAAGGAATGAGGGGAGGTGTCGCGCTGGGAACAGGATGGGATTCTGTGGTGAAGCTGCGCTGAAGAGGGGTTTATGACCCAAGGCATGAGAGAGCGGGGGTTGTCAGCGTGCGGGGGGATGCTTGCGAGGTTAAGAGAGAGAGAGACGTGCTGGCTATCAGCGAGGGGCAGGGAGGCCATGGTGCTCAAAATGGCTGCCGCTTTACGCGCACGAATGGGCTCGAAAAGGGGCAAGGTGGCGCCGATAATGTTGACGTTTGCAGTCTAATCTTTAACAGTCCTCCCTTTTCAACATATCTTAGCCAACTTGCTTACTCAATGTCAATCTTCATCAAATTCCTAACCTCGGCATCATATATTGCTCTCATATGTTCGTTTCCAAAGTCCACAGTCTTAGGGCAAATACAATTTACGCATAATGTACACAGAGGTGGTAGACATTGAATTCCTAAGCATAAACCGCATATTACAACCACAGGAATCAGGATAATGGTGAATAGTCTCCAGCCCCAGTTCTTAACGGTGCTCCAGAACCACCCACCAAGCGACCATTCTTCTTGTTCTTGGTGGACTTCTGAAGAGAGTCTATGAAGATGTTCGATGGCTTTGTACACTGAGGGTGAGTTGTCCGGTATGTACGTACAGCAGCTGGACCCAATAATGCGGCATGCCCCACCACGATCCGCAAGAACCACATCTAGGACAAGGCGGTTCTGGAGGGCCACCAAGCGGACCGCTTGAAGTTCAGCGGTGTTGTTAGCAAGGATACCAGCCGTGATGTTCATTGTTGTCTCAACTGCTTGAGTCAGATGTCGGATGGCACGGCTGTTTGCCATCGGGCCCCAGAGGGGGACAAGTCCTTTCATAGCATCGATGAACTGCGCTCCTGTTGAGTCGGCTTGTTCAATGTCCTTGGCTCGTTTTTGTCTGTGATGATTTGCTGGTGCCACATAAGTCGGAGGAAGGATGAAGGAAATGAAACAAGTGCCCCCCCAGCCTTTGGGGAGCCAGGTGTAAGCCTTCGTGCCGCAGACGAAATACGTGTTTGGAGATGCCACAAAGGAAGGTGGGTCGGTGGAGTCCAGAGTTCTGGAAAACCGGCAAGCACTGTGGCCTACCAGCTGAGTCCCAAGCCCTTCCATGCACATGTGGCCGGTGACGTTGATGACTGACAGGGCCACAGTCAGAGTGGCAGCCGTTCGTTTTCGCAGGTAGGAGAAGGTGGTTCTGGTTGGATTATTGAACACTTGCATTTCAATTTGTTCTTTAGCAGGGATGTCCAAGTGGATTGTGTTGTTGGTGGTCTGCGGGCAGAAGTGTGTCTTTGTTCTGTTCCGCCAGACCCCGTGGTAGAAATGCGTTACGGTTTTGCTGGAGGTGGCATTGTCCTTAAAGCTTTCTTGCAGAAGCATCAGCCAAGCAAGACAGGAGCCGTGAACTGAGAAAGGTGAAGGGATGAATGGTATCGAGTGTCCAGTGGCGTGGGGTAGCAACCCACAGATCCAACAGTTGGTGGCATTGGTGGCAAGGTTGTGTTGGTGAAGTAGTTGTACGAAGGAGTTATTCCAGAATTCCTTTCGCCTTTCTCTGAGTTGGGGAGAGAGCGAAATCAGATAATGTTCCTTCATGGTGGTAGGCTGGGCAGTGGTCAGGAATGTTTCGTGAGCAGGTGCATTTTCTTCCACAATCCAGAGTGTGGTCATGAGGAGAAAGCAGAAAAGGATTGTGATGAAGAGTGCAATTGTCTTTGAGCTGTGGAGTCTGTCTGCTTTTGGGTTTCTGTGGTGGGTATTTCCTGTTGCCTCCATCATTTTCTTATTTGGCTCTTCCATCATCTTCTTATCTGGCGCTTCCATCATCTTCAAGGTGCTCGGTAGCGGGCAGAACCACAGACTTTGTTTTGCTTCTCTCCGGGTAACCCTTGGTAGTGTTTAGGTCACCGTTCTGAGATTTAACTCAGTCCGTGGTCTACTTAGCCGAGGCTCCCTCCTTTCGACGCAGGAAATACCCTTCTTTCGATGGCACTGTGGGATCAGGGAATTTTGAAAGTTCAAGTGTTTCGGTATCAGGATAGCAGGTTAGTGACGGTCGGTCCTTGTTCAGGAGCTCTTCTTGGTTGTCGATGTTTTCGGTCGAGGTCAGGGTCGAGGAGATCTTCTTACAGTGGTGTGCATGCAGCCAGTTGCGTTTTCCCTCCACCCGAAGTGCTGTTCGGGTGGTGATGAGGACTTGCCAGGGGCCCGTCCACCGGGGTTCCAGACTCTTGGCACGCTGGAAGTTCCGGATCAGGACGAAATCCCCAGGCTGGATGGTGTGTCCGGGACCCCTGGAAGTGTCAGGGATGGCATGCAGCACCTGTTGATGGATAACAGACAGTGTTTTAGTCAACTGGCATAAGTAATCAGACATTAGGACGTCCGGGACGTCATGAATGGAAGTTGGTTTCGGTGCAGACCAGACATTCATAGGCCGGCCGAAAACAACCTCGTATGGTGTCAAGTGGTGTTTGGTAGGGGTGGAACGCATTGAGAGCAATGCCAGGGGGAGTGCGTCTGGCCATTTCAGTCCTGTGGTAGCTACTATTTTGGCCAATTTTAGTTTCAGTGTGGCGTTATGTCGTTCAACTAGTCCAGCAGATTGGGGGTGGAAGACTGCGTGGAACTTTTGTTTTACACCCAACCCCTTCAAAATGAGTTGGATAACTTCGGCTACGAAGTGGGGGCCATTGTCGCTCCACAAAATTCGACAAAGGCCGTAATGGGGGAAAAACTCCTTTAACAGTACCTTTGCCATGGCCATAGCAGTGTTGTCACGGGTTGGGTATGCTTCCACCCATTTGCTAAATGCGCACACCACAACAAGTACATATTTCAGGCCTTGACATCTGTCTAGTTGGATGTAGTCCATCTGTAGGACTTCAAACGGGTGATTTGGGACCCCAAACCCTCCCCGGGGTACTACAGTTCCTTTCCCGGGGTTGTGTTGCAGGCATATCAAGCATTGTTGGACCAGACGCTTGGCGGACTCTGTGATCTTATCATTGTGCCAAACTCTGGAGACAAGTTCAATCATGGGGGCTGATCCTATGTGGGCAGGGGAGTGTGCCATAGTCAGTATGGGAATCAGATACGAGTCAGGTAGCAACCATTTGTTTGTGTCTTTTGTCCGCCAGCAGCCTTCGTCATCTTTTAATCCCACCCGTGTCCATTCAGTCAGTTCGTGTTGGGTGCTAGCCATTTGAATGTCTCTAATAGTGTCCCTAGCGTCAGACCATTTTTCTGCTTGTGACCTGGTCACGTACATGCGTGTTGTCGTCCTATTTTCAGCTGTCGTTCGGGCAGTGGTGTCGGCTAGTGCATTTCCCTGTCCAACAATGTCTGTCACCTTTTTGTGTGCCTGGCATTTGATGACTGCAAGCTTTTTGGGGAGAAGGACGGCTTCGATACAAGGCGGAGACTAGATCCCCGTGCAGAATGGGGGTGCCGTGTGAGGTCAAGAATCCCCTCTCCCTCCAAAGGAGCCCAAAATGGTGGACCACCCCGAAGGCATACTGGCTGTCGGTGTAAATGTTTGCTGTGGTTCCTGCTGCTAGAATACAGGCTCGTGTCAGGGCAATCAGTTCCGCTGCCTGGGCAGATCGTTGCGTTATGCGGGCTGTCTCGACTACAGTTCGAGCCGTGGTGACTGCATAGGCAGCTGAAGTGGTGCCATCGGGGAGTTTGATGCAAGAACCGTCCACCCACAGCTCTCCGTCGGGGTCGGGAAAGGCCGTGTCTCTGAGGTCAACCCTACTTCTGGTCTGTTCGTCTGTGAGGGTCACACAGTCGTGTACAGGGTGCGTATTGGGATCGTTTTCTGGTAAGGGCAGCAGGGTTGCTGGGTTCAGTGTGGTGCATCTCTTCAGAGTGATGTGGGGTGCGAGCAGAGTCAGTTCGTATCCAGTCAGTCGTGCACTCGTCAGGTGTTGCGTTTTGGTTTGGTTCAGGAGGGTGTCAACTGCATGGGGTACCAGTACTGTGAGGGAATTCGAGAGCACGATCCCCTCACTCTGTCGGATAGAGATCGCAGCAGCAGCTACAGCTCGAAGGCAAGCAGGCAGGGCTCTGGCTACAGGATCAAGGGTGGCTGAGAAGTAAGCGCATGGTCGTTGCTTTGAGCTGATGGACTGGGTCAGGACAGATAAAGCGCACCCCTCCCTTTCGTGTGTGTAAAGGGAGAAGGGCTTTGTGTAATCGGGGGTACCCAACACAGGGGCCGAGCAAAGGGCATCTCGTAGTTGCATGAAGGAAGCCTGACACTCAGGGGTCCAAGGGAGTGGGAAAGGGATATCCTTAGCTAGCAGTGAAAGCAGTGGTTTTACTACGAGACTAAAGTTGGGTAACCACTGTCGGCAGAAGGAGGTGAGGCCTAGTAGGGAGCGGACCTGTTTCTGGGTCCTAGGGATGGGGGTGTCGAGAATGGTTTGGATCCGGTCAGGAGTCAATTTTCTTCCGTCTTTGGACAAAAGGTGGCCTAGGTAAGTGACCTGGGGTTGGCAGAATTGCAACTTCTTCTTAGAGACCTTGTGGCCATTTTCTGCAAGGAAATGCAGGAGTTGAATGGTGGCTGTGACAGCTAGTGGAGTGGTGTCGGCTGCCAAGAGGATGTCATCGACATATTGCACTAACACCACTCCATCGGGTAACTGGACTTGATCCATTTGTCTCTTGAGGGCCTGGCTGTAGATGCTAGGGCTTTCTGTGTAGCCCTGGGGTGCTCGGCAGAACCTATATGAGCGGGCTTTTAGGGTGAAACCGAAGAGATATCGGCTGTCTGGGTGGATGGGGATGGAAAAGAATGCGTTTTTGAGGTCAATGACAGTGAAGGTGGTGGCAGTGGAGGGAATCAAAGTCAGGATGGTAGTAATGTCCGAGACCACAGGGTACTGGGGTATCACCACTTTGTTGATCTCTCGAAGGTCAATGATGAAGCGGTATGCTTTCTCATCTCCCTCTCCCTGTTTCTTAATGATGGGCAAGATTGGGCTGTTGCAAACGTTGCTAACCACTTCCTCTACCACTCCTGCGTCTATCAGTGATTGGATGATTTCTACCAATGCCTTCTCGCCCTCGGGCGATATCCGATATTGTGGAAGTTTTGGGAGTGTTGCATCTGGTCGAACAGTAATGTGCACTGGGTCGATCATCATGCGTCCTACATCCGAATCCGTTTTGGCCCACAGATACGGAGGCAGAGTGTCGAGCAGGGAAGTGTCAGCGTCGGTGATGGAAAACATGTGTCTGGGGGGGCAATGTCTAAGCAGAACGGGATTGTCGTAAAGGAAAACTCGGACTCCATCTTGGGAACATCTAATCGTTGCTCGGAAGTGTTTCAATAAGTCGAGTCCCATAATTGCGTCAGGGCTATTGGAGGAAAGCAAAAACGTGGTGTCAGTGGTGTTGTTTTCTAAGTCAAAGAGGATCGGGGCGGACAAAGGGTTAGTGGAGGGCGTTCCATCGAAACCTGTCGATGTTATTAGTGAGCCAGACAAGGGTGCCCTTGGAATCAGTCGTTTAGATAATGCACTACGTGTTGCGCCAGTGTCTACCAGGAATGGTGACTTTGTACCCAAGACCTTAGCAGTGACATAAGGGCCTTGCTGGTCAACATGGAGCTCGACTGGATCCCTCCCTTGCCCTAGGCAGTCCTATGCAAAGTCATGAGCATCATCGTAGTCAGATTGCTGGCATTGGTTCTGTCGGGGTCGGTCAAATGTGTTTGGCCTACCTGATCTATCATTAGTTGTGTCGTTTGGGGGCCCTCGCTGTGGTCCCCTATTTCTTGGTCCACTTGCTGTATCCCTAGGATCTCGATTTCTGATGAGTTCCAAAAGAACTGGGCACTGAGATTTCCAGTGGCCCGTTCCTTTACAGAAAGCACACTGGTCCTCCCTAATATCTGTACGTCCAATGTGGGGAGTCGAAGTACGGTCCTTGGGAGGTGCAGTTTTAGGGACGTTCAGCTGATGGTTTCCCCGGTATTGGTCTCGTCCCATAGTCACCCCTTGCAGTTGAGCCATCATTACCCTCTCCTTTAAGTCTTTCTTCTTTCTCTCTGTTGTTCTATCGTTTTCGTTTTTCTGATGTTCATAATATTGGGCCATCTGGAGGATAGCCGTAGGTTTGGAGGCTGCCCAACTACTTTCGCTGGCCTGCAGTTTCTGCGAGACCTCCGGTGATAAACCCTTAACGTAATTCTGGACAAACAGATGGTGTCCGGTTGCAGTGGTCAGGTCCTGGCCGCTGTAATCGGAGAACACCGTTTCAAACCGGGAGAAGTATTCCGATACATCCTCCTGAGGTTTCTGGCGACAGGCCGTTACTATCGACCAGTCCACTTTCTTTTCTGGAATCAGGGTTTTTAATTTCTGTACGATTTTATCCGGGAGGTCTAAAATGGCTTTCAAAGGCTTTTGTCCGGGTTCTCGTTGTCTGTCTATGCCATCGAGTTGTGACCAGTTATGTCCAAACAGCTCAGAGTGGTCGACTTTCCGGATTTGCTTCCACACATCAGCTGGTAGACATAACCCGAAAAACAAGTCGATGTCAGCCAGAGTCATAATCGTCGATCCTAGGGCTGTACCCAACTCAGTATAGAAGGCAGTGGGGTTTTTGCGTAGGTCAGGCAGAGATTTCCGGAAGGTCAGAATCTCTTGCCGGTCCCATGGCTGGTAGACCCAATTGTACACTACCCTTCCCTTTGCATCTTTGTTGTTTGCGTCATCGTGAGTCCCTTCACCTCGTGGAGGAACCCAGTAAGGGGCAGCCTCTCGTATCGGCATCATGGTGTTAGATCGTTCAGTTTGTGGTTCGGTTGCTACGGATGTTGTGGATTCGATTTTCGGCTTTTGTTCAGTGAGGTGGCGGAAAACCTCAAGCGTACGCGTAAGGAGGTCCGTCACATCACTCTCACTCTCATCCCCGATATCAACCTTCCGGTACAGAGTCGTTAGGCTCTGGGGACCTTTTTCTTGATATCGGTCCTCGTATGCGTTTAAGACGTGGTAACACAGTTGTACAGTAAAGTGTCATCTGTGACTCCCTGTATAAGAATTAAACACATCCGTGACGGACTCTTCATCTTCCCTCTTCTCTACCAGTATCTTTGCTATCTTATCGACCCCTGCTCGCTCATTTTTGCTTAGTCTGTATGTTCTGGCAGGATCAACCCTTCGGGCCTCTGGGCCGCCCAACGTTGTCGTTTGCGTAGCATCTAATACAAGGAGTTCAGCCGGCACAGAGGCCATGGGGGCTGAAGCCGTGGTGCTACTCTCGCTTGTACCTGGGGGTAGTGGGTGCTGTGCTAAGGGTTGGGAAGGGGCATATGGAGGGGGCATGTGGATGATCGGAGGACCTAGCAGCAGATCATCGTTGGTTCGCTGTTTCGAGTGTAATTCAGGGTAGAGCGTGGAGGGTGTTCTAACCAGAAACTGGCTTGACGTTTCTATTTCCAGTGTCTGTTTGGTATCCTCTCTTTCTTTTATCTCTTTCTCTAGTTTCTGGGCCGCTAGGTGGGCTGCTTTCCGCAGCTCTTTTCCCAACCTACTCTCAGTTCTCTTTTTGCGTTGTTCGGCTTCTTTTCGCCACATGCCGAAGCTGTCAAGCATAGTGGGCGTCGTCTTGTTTTTACCAAGGGCTGTTTCTAGTGCGTTTATTCTATCGTCTTCAAAGGATCCTATCAGTGGCCACTGACTTTCTCGATCCTTTTTCGTATATTTATGCCACAGCTGGCTATAGGCTATAGCGATTAATCCATGCTTCATGAACATGTCCTTATTAGGGGTGCCTTCCAGCGGAGCCGGATGGTTCATCTCTAATAAGCGGTCCGGGCTAAACAGGCTACTAACCAGTGGGGAGAAGACAGGCATGACGGATCACAATGGGATAATAGTCAGCACTACCTATCTTATCGCTACGTGCAAAGACTAGACAGAATATTTCTATTCTACGTTGTTTGTACGTAGTGAATACCTCATGAACCAATCTTGAGCAATCAATGTTAGGTCAAAAATAAAAAATCAATATGGTCAATGGGGAGAATAAGTAGGCTCGCAAAGGTTCGCGTCACCTACCCTTTCACTATCTGTAAAGAGGGGACCTATTCTTCCCTGTTTGCAGACAGAGAATCTCCAGAAAACAATCTATAACAGTTAATCAATGGGGGGGGGGGCAATTGTTCAATGGGGGAGAAAGATAGGTCCGACGGGTGCGTACCTATCCTTCGCTGTTTATAAAGGGAGAGCCTGTTGTTTCTCCGTTTGCAGACAGTGAATCTCCAAATAAATTAACAAAAAGTAATACTAGTATTTTCTCATCAATTATCAATCTCTTTCAATTATCAATCACTTTCGCAATTCGTCGTGTTTACACGACCTTACCCGGACCGCATGGACAGTTTCTTGTCTTCCGAATCCAGCGCCCGATCGTCCTCTTCTCTTCGTACTTCTCGTGGCACTCCTGATGGTTCCCAGTCAGGACCGCAGATCACTCGAGAGAGGTCTGTTCGGAACCAGTGAAGTTCGGATGATCGGCTGTCAGACGAGGGTCTATCGGACAGGGTACCTTCCGATCGTTGCAGTCGTTCACTCTGTCGTCAGGACCTCTCCCACTGGATCCACGAGTCGCTGATGGGCCCCACGTTTGGGACGCCAATTGTTAAAAAGGGTTTCAAAGACAACCAGTAACCAAAGACCCTTTTATGTTGCCCGGCGGTATCGCCTCTATGACCCACCAATGTTAATCAATGAAGAAGCAGGCGCTGGAGACTGGAAGGCAGGAAACGAGGATTTTATTCTCTCCGGAGGAGAACACATCAATTCAGACAGCAAGTATCGTCACGAGGTGCTCTAACCACATCTCTGAGGCCTGGCCTCTTATACTAGGGTTTATGACCTTTATTACACATAACACATTCTCGCAACACTTTGATATTTGAAAGAACATCCTCGGAATCTCCCCTTCAGGCCCGTTCCCACATACATTTACAGTTGGATTCCCCACCCCGGTCACAACAGGTGATGGTTGTCGCACAGCAGGGCATTCCGCCGATTCACGGAATTCATGGGGTTGATCGGATCTCATAGGGTGGGGGCTTTGATCGGCTCGAGGGTCTTTTGATGGGGAGGGGAAGCTTCCTACTGTACGGGGTAATAAACAGCATCCGCAGGGCCAGGTGGCGGCCTGGGAACAAGGAAGACAAACGGGGACACAGGGAAAGGGGGTTTGCATCAAAAGGATCTGAGGCCATGAAAGGAATGAGGGGAGGTGTCGCGCTGGGAACAGGATGGGATTCTGTGGTGAAGCTGCGCTGAAGAGGGGTTTATGACCCAAGGCATGAGAGAGCGGGGGTTGTCAGCGTGCGGGGGGATGCTTGCGAGGTTAAGAGAGAGAGAGACGCGCTGGCTATCAGCGAGGGGCAGGGAGGCCATGGTGCTCAAAATGGCTGCCGCTTTACGCGCACGAATGGGCTCGAAAAGGGGCAAGGTGGCGCCGATAATGTTGACGTTTGCAGTCTAATCTTTAACAAGGTAACTACAATTTCGTCACGCGCTCGCGCCTAGTCTTGTTGGTTTGGAGTCGCTTCCGGAGTTCAGCCCTATAGAGGCGAAAGTTTTCATGGGAGACCTCGGGGATAAAAAAGTGTCCCGTATCTACCAAACGCTAGTCACCCACTGCTCCTCCTCCCTGCTTCCGTTAAAAGACGCCTGGGAAAAGGATGTAGGACCCCTGGATGAGGATGATTGGAGGGAAGCATTGAAGTCCCCGCGTGGGACCGCTATCGCGGTACGGCTCCGACTAATCCAATTCAAATAATTGCACAGGGCTTACTATACACGGGAGCGGCTGTGGAAGACAGGCCTGATTGCGTCCCCGGAATGCCTGCGATGTGGAGCTGAGATTGGTTCCCTGCTGCATACTGTATGGTCATGTGCTGGCTTAACTAGGTTCTGGAGTGTTGTGTGGAGCTGCCTGTCGGAGGTACTGGGTTGGGATCTCCCCCGCACCCATCGCTTGGATCTCCTCCATTGGAGTTCTGGACTTTTTGGTTCCGTCCAGAGGTGTCAGGGATAACACCCGAAGACCCCGGAGTTCTACCTGTCTCGGTGCACAAATAAACAGAAACACGGGCTTCTCGATGGTGGCGTCAAAGACCAAAGGTTTATTACTGCAGGGACACAGAAATCACAGAGTCTACACACGGGCAGAGTCTAGGAGACTGTTCGATTTCTACAAAGAGGGTTGCTCCTTATATACAAAATATTAACCTTCAGGCGAATTCTTCATAATGCTAGTACATTCCCAAACCTTTGTGTCCTAAACAATAAATATTTGGCGTTGCACAGGAATCGTCGATAATATCTGATGCCAAACATTACGAAGAGGGGTTCCCACTAGTCCATCACAATCCCATGTCAACATTACATTCAAGAGCCGGACCGCCTCATCGTAAATTTCGTTACCTCCCCCTACTAAAGATTCAGAAAGAAAGGAACGGAGCCAGGTGCGGAAGATAGAAAAGCAGGATAAGAGATGTTTGTGGGTCGTAAATGGGCAAGGCTACCAACTTCGGCCGTCTAATCATGATCAGGCCAACGAACAAAAGAACCAGTATAGCAGGGCTGGCCTCGGGCAGAGGAGGCAGCCTTTGTCGAGTCATGCAGCCACAGCGTGTCCTGATCTAAGGTGCACGTGTCACTAGAGAGGTGAATCTCCGGCTAAGTCTACGTGTCCTTAATCGAAATGAAGGTTATTGCGTATGTGAGGGCAAGAAACACAAAATGGCTGCCATGATCTAAGATGGATGCCATGGGTAGATCAGAGATGCGTTTATAACAGGAGTACTCTTGCTCGTAGCATAGCAAAAACACCAGGGTATGCTAAATGGATCATTTGCGGTTCACTGATACCAAAATTATGTATTTACGACAATGTTGAAAACACGGGTTCAAATCATCACGGAACCTCAGACCCTCCTTTTGCCCTTACATAGACAATTACTCAGTCTATATCAGAATCTAGTTCTATGCTCATCAGGTCAATGACATGCTGTTGTATCATCATCCTTTCTCGAGCCTTTTCTCCAAAAGCAGGTGGTTTTCTAAAACAGGTTGCAGCACAAAGACTACACAGAGCTGGACCACACTGGATAATCAGGCAGCACGAGAACAGGAACACTAAGATGACACCAATGACCATTAGAACCTTCCATCCCCACGCTGATATCAGAGTCCACAACCACTCCATGAAGGACCAGTTTCCCTTGTCTACATGTATAGAGTCGGAAATCTTGTGCAGCTTAGAGATCGCCTCATAGACGGTTGGAGCATTATTGGGAATAAAGACACAGCAGCTCGATTGGATCATTCTGCATACCCCACCTCGATCTGCAAGTATTACGTCTAGAACCATACGGTTCTGCAACGTCATGAGTCTATTCGCCTGAAGCTCAGCTGTCAGGTTGCTAAGGGCACCAGCAGTTTCGGTAATAGTAGATTCAACTACCCGTGTTAGCTGACAAATGTTTCTACTATTGGCCATAGGCCCCCAGAACGGAAGGAAACCTTTGAAGAAGTCTCCAGCTTCTTGACCAGCGGTATCTTCTTTACTGAAAACACCTCTTGCTACTCTGGTCTTGTGATAATCAGACGAAGCAGTGTATGTCGGAGGCAACAATCGAGCAATATAACATGAACCTGAAAAGTCAGCAGGCAACCATGTATATGCTCTGTCTTGATAGATGAAGTAGGTACCCCTAGCAGTAAGAAAAGCAGGGGGAGAGTTAGACGGAAACACGTAAGTCTCAACGCACTCACTCCTCCCTAGCTGAGCTCTCGGATTTCTCCCATTTCCTTGCAAACAGACCTGACCTCGGTGAGGCACGACCCAGATTGGAGTTGAGCTTTTACGCTTGCTTTCTCCCAAACTAAGGCGATACTCTGAAGAGTTCCAACTCAAATATACTCGTAATTCATCTCTAGGGTAAGATGGAGTATTATTGACATCCTTGATCATGTCAATAATTCCCTGAACCAAAGCTTTGTTGACAGAGTTATATTTAGTGGAACGTGGTGGACGCGGAAGATAGGTTTCAAGGGCATAAGCAAAGATGGTCTGAAGGGCCTGAAATGATCCATTATAGCTAAAAGGCAATATCAGATAGGGAATGCCTTTATCCATAGTGTGGGGTATCAAGCCACACACCCAGCAGTTTGTAGTGTTAACTACCAGTTGGTGTTGGTGCAAGAGCTGTACAAAAGTGTTATTAATGAATTCTGAGCGTCGAGCTTGCTCATGTTCAGGAAACGAGTGAAAAGAGTGTATAGAAGAAACAGTAGAAGTAGCAGGATCAAGGGGAGGTACTGTAGTTACTGGCATAAAAATCAAATTCACACCAAAGACGATTCCACCCACCAATGTTATCAAAACAATTAAAAATGTAATAGCACATTGCATCATTTGCTGTGAAGAATTCTGTAAAGTTTGTTTCTGCGAACATAAATCACATTTTCTCGTTGCAGCGCAGGAAGCTCCATCTTCTACAATCCGCTCGCGACCACTGATGATGTGTACGTAGATGAAAATGCCTCTATCAGCCCTGGGAGTTCCCAGAACTAACAGAAAGATCGACCTTGTGTCTGACCCCCGCAGATTCAACTAGGCACACAGCCACGACCCTACGGCTACCCAGACGGCAAGGCAATTTTAAAAACAAAAGATAATAGCAAACTTCCTGGCTGAAGGCAAAACGTTAAAATTCAAATATCACAATAGGCAGTTTCCTGCTTTATTTGTCCATATTACGAGACCGTAAATTGTATCTTAGTTTTGCAGGAGCTGTTTGATCCGGAAACAACGTATCATTAGTGGATGTTGTAATGTCCAGGTTCGCAGATGGCAGAGTTTCTTCAGATGCAGAGGACAAATGTTCAGAGTTCAAAGGAGTAGTTTCAGGAGGAGAGTCAGAGTTCGAAGTGTCAGTTATCAATTCGGCATCGCTAAAAGGGACAAACTTGGGTGTTTGCTCGAATTCAGAAGCACCAATCCCCTTCTTAACCCAGTTGTCATAAGGAAGTGGCAGGGGCACACGTTTGACGTGTGTCGCATGGATCCAGTGTTTGCGACCGGCCACACGAACAGCAGTTCTCGTTGCTAGCAGTACTTGGTAGGGGCCAACAAATCTGGGCTGAAGGTTCTTCGTCCTCGCAAAATTCCGTACCACGACGTGGTCACCTGGTTTCAGCTGATGACCTGGACTCTCCGGTGGTTTTGGCAAAGTATCGAAAACCTGTTGGTGAATAAGACTCAATTTAGCAGTCAAGTCGTAAAGGTAATCAATCAACATTGGATATTCCAGAGAACAAAATTCCTTTGGCCTTGGCACTCCCCAAATATTAGCGGGACGGCCAAAGACAATTTCATATGGACTAAGCCCTACTCTAGAATGTACAGTCGCTCTCGTTGATAACAAAGCCAAGGGTAGTGCGTCTGGCCAGGATAAACCCGTGGATGCCTGTATTTTAGCGAGTTTTAGTTTGAGGGTGCCATTGTAACCCTCAACTAAACCAGCAGACTGGGGATGGTTTGCACTGTGGAATTTTTGCTTAATTCCTAAACCAGCGCAAACACTCTGCATAACTTTCCCTACAAACTCACTTCCATTATCTGACCATACAATCCGTGGCATTCCGTACCTAGGGAAATACTCTTTGAGAAGGATTTTGGCAGTTGATAGGGCAGTGTTGTCCTTTAGTGGGTATGCTTCAATCCATCTGGAGAAAGCACAGACTACCACCAGGACGTACTTTAGGTTGTTGCAACGATCCATGTGAATGAAATCTAACTGAATCACTTCAAAGGGACAAGAGGGAGGAGCGAAGTGACCAGCAGGTGTTGGGACTCCCTTGCCAGGATTATGCATCAGGCATACCATACAATTTTTCACCACTCTCTCTGCACACTTACTAATCCCATCATTCTTCCAGACTGGAGCCAACATCTTGCAAATCCCTTTAGAACTGATGTGTGCTACTCCATGTGCCATTGTCACTACTGCAAGCACATACGCATCAGGCAACATCCAACGCTGTTGCTCTGACAAATCAATCCAACATCCACTCAAGTCTAGTTTACCCGTACTCTCTTTCCATGCACGCTTTTCCTCCTCAGTCGCTTCTTTCTGAATTTCTTTCACACTTTCTACTGTGTCCTCACACATTCCAGACTCGGAAATCCATCTTGCAGATGTTGCAACATACATCCTACTCATCATATTTCTAGCTGTCTGTTTAGCAGTTTCATCAGCAAAAGCATTCCCACGACCAACATCATCCGTGATTGCTTTATGAGCACTGCATTTCACAATCGCAACTTCAGTCGGCAAGGTTAGAGATTCCAACAAGTCGTTAACTAGCTGACCATGTTGAATCTTAGTCCCATGAGACGTAATGAAACCTCTTTCTTTCCACAAACGGCCAAAACTATGGGCCACGCCAAATGCGTACTGACTATCTGTGAACACATTCACTCTCTTTCCCTTAGCTAAAACACACGCTCTAGTTAGAGCAATTAATTCTGCAGCCTGGGCAGAATTCTGACTCACTCTTGCAGTCTCCACAATTGTACTCAAAGTCGTTACTGCATAAGCAGCAGTCACATCACCATTCTCCAATTTAAAGCATGACCCATCAACATACAACGTGCCATCTGGTTCTGACAACGGAGTGTCTTTTAAATCAATTCGTCCTTTAGTCTCTTCCTCCGTTCTAAAACAACAATGATGAGGTTCAGAATCACTCGACTCCTGATTAGTCGGCAACAATGTTGCTGGATTCAATACATTGCATCTTTTGATTTGAATATGACTAGCTAGCAATGTTAGTTCATAGCCTGATAATCTAGCACTGGTAAGGTGTTGCGTCTTGGTTCGATTCATGAGTGTGTCCACAGCATGAGGAACCATGACCACTAACATGTTGTTCATCACTAAACCAGCAGATTGTCGAATGGAAGCTGCAGCTGCCGCTGTAGCTCTCAAACAACTAGGTAATGCTCTAGCTACCGGATCTAACGTTGATGAAAAATACGCGCAGGGGCGTTGTTTATCACCAAATCTCTGTGTCAAAACACTCAACGCACAACCTTCTCTTTCATGAACATAGAGCGTGAATGGTTTACTGTAATCGGGTGTACCCAACACAGGAGCTGAACATAGTGCATTTCGTAACTCAGAAAAACTTTCCTGACACTCAGCAGACCACGGCACCGGACTCGGAACACCTTTCCCAGTCAAAGCTACCAATGGTTTTGCTAAAAGAGAAAAATTCGGGATCCACTGCCTACAGTACGAGGTAATACCTAAAAAGGCACGTACTTCTCTCTGTGTGCGGGGAACACTCATCTGCGTAATTGCTTTTATTCTTTCTGGGGTCAACTTCCTTCCCTCCTTTGACAAGAGATGACCTAGGTAGGTCACTTCTTGGCAACAGTATTGCATTTTGGAAGGTGACACCTTATGATTCAAACTAGACAAATGATGCAATAAGGAAATTGTAGCTGCTTTGCAAGTTTCCTTGTCATCGGCAGCCACTAGAAGATCATCTACATACTGTACTAGAGCAGAACCAGGAGGAAGTATAAAGGAATCTAACTGACTTTTTAATGCCTGACTGTAAATGGACGGACTCTCGCAATAGCCTTGTGGAGCACGTTTAAACCTGAAGCTTCGGCCTCCTAAAGAGAAGCCGAAAATATCTCTGCTTTCCTCGGCTATCGGAATGCTGAAAAAGGCATTTTTCAAGTCGATGACTGAAAACCATGTGGCTGTAGCAGGAATCAACGTTAACAATGCAGTAATGTCTGGAACCACAGGAAACTGTGGAACCACAATCTTATTAACCTCTCTGAGATCGATAACAAATCTATACACTGGAGGCTTCGAGGGATCAGTACGTTTCAAAATTGGCAAGACAGGACTGTTACAGACATTACCTCTAGTTTCTTCAACCACACCTTTCTTAATCAAGTCTTGTACAATTAGCAAAAGTGCACGTTCACCTTCACTAGAAATCTTGTATTGAGGAATTCGTGGAAATTTAACATTAGCTTTCAAAGTGACTACATATGGTGGTATTTCCAGAAGGCCTACATCATTAGGACCAGTCGCCCAAAGAGTATCAGGGAGTGAACGCAGTTCCGGCGGGAGTGCATCCATTGACAAGTACATCGGAGAGATTATTCTTTTACCCAATGTAAGCTGTACTCCTTCCGGAGAACAGTACAATGTCGCATATAGTCGTTTTAACAAGTCTAAACCAAGCAGATTTTCATTACAACCTGTCGTCAAAATCAAGGGTGCTTTCAATTGACACTGTCCAACAGAAATAGACAAGGGATCAGATACGGGATTGTAAACAGGGGCGCCTGAAAAACCTACAGAAACATTTGTTAAGCCGGACAAAGGTGCGCCAGGGAGTTTCGCATGAATGATAGAACTTTTTGCGGCACCAGTATCCAACAGAAACGGTTCGACTACACCTGATGTTGCTACTGCGACATAAGGCCCACTCTGATCCACTGGAACTGATACTACTCCCTCTCTCTGTCCATGGCTGTCCTAGTACCCACTCTGTTGAAATCCCTCATCTGTTTCACAATAGTCCTCAACATGATACTGTTGGGATCTATTTTGTTGGGCAGACTGTCCATTTCGTTGATCAAAGTGATTAGAAGGGCGATCATTCGTTTGTGGAGGCATAGTACCTCTTCCTCGACCTCTAGAATTTTGCATAGAACCACCAGGACCTCTCTGAGCTGCTGCAGCATTATTTTGCGCTAAAATCGGACAGTCATTTTTGTAGTGGCCCTCCTTCTTACAGTACGCACACTGGTTCCACTGATATTGGGGCCTTGGTGAACTATAATCTGTTCTCTGATATGACCCTTGCTGTGTATTAGTCTGATTCGTGCGAGGCGGATATGCTTGTTGCAAAAGAACTTTAGTTTTTAAATCTTTCGTTTTCTTATCTGATTTCTCTTTCTCCTCTTTATCCCTATTTTCATAATACTGTGCAGTTGCAAGTATTTGCGCGGTTGTAGAGACAGCCCACGCACTCTCGGAATCTTTAAATTTGTTGCAGAGCTCTGGTAGCAGATTGTGTACAAATTTATCGACAAATAATCTCTGTCCTCCCTCCGTGCTCATATCCTGACCACTGTGATCCACAAAAGTCTCTTCGAACCTCGTGAAGAAGTCGGAGACACTTTCGTCTTTCTTCTGCCTGCATGCGGACAACTTGTCCCAATTAACACGCAATGCTGGCATCAGAGTCTTCATTAAGTCAATTATCCTACCTGGAAGATTAGCAATTAGAGGTTCGGGTTTGGAACCACCTATTTGCTGACCATCCGCCGCTATGATAGCTGCCCAATCACCACCTAGGGCAACTGGATGATTCTCTTTACGAATTTTAGCCCAAATTGGTTGCGGAACTACATTCCCAAATAACATGTCAATGTCCGCTAGATTCATCACACAGGCCTCAACTGTTTGTGCTAACTCCTTATAGTACCCAGCAGGATTCTTACGCGGATCTGGCAAGGCCTGCTTCACTGCTAACACTTCGGCTCGCTTCCATGGGATGTGTATCCACACTCTCTGGAATTGCGCCGGAGCGGCTGCAATACCATTAATAGCATCAGCTTGCACAGCTTCACGCCAAATAGGAGGAACCTCCCTCATTGGATATTGGCGATTCTGCTTCGTACTACTTTTCTCTAAATCTCTCGGTGAACGAAGTGATGGATCATTCCTATAACTTAAAATTAGTTCCATCGCTTCTTTTATATCTTGACCCACTATCATACCTGCAGCAAACTCTTTCTGAACATTAATTAATTCTTCTAAGTTTGATTCAGAATCATCTTCTTCTAACTCATCACGCAACAGGGAGCACATTTCGTCAAAAACATATCGTTGCGTTGGTTCCTTCCACTGCATAAAAGTATCTAGTACATCTTTCGTACTATATCTCCTACTCTTCGAAATCCATCTGAGAGCCGTGGAATCTAAGATTCCCCGTTCCTCAGTACTTGGAAGCTGACTACGTCCCTGTACAGACTCAGAGGCAGGAGTCTTGATCAAGGAGTTATAAAAGGGGGACAGAATATTAGTGACAGAATCAGTAATTCTTCGACGAACAGAAAGCGGAGTCATAATACTAGCAGATGTAGAGAACACAGTAGCAGTAGGAACAAATAGACCAGAAACAGTAGGAGTATCAGATAAGGTAACTTGCGAAACAGTAGGTGTAAGCGATACAGGTATAGGCAAAGAAGCCGGCAACCCAGGAAGAGGGGGTGCCGAAGGAACATTCACATTAACCACAGGTGGCACAGGACCTTGATTCTGAGGGGCAGGAGCAGGAATGCCAGGTTGTCCAGCAACCGGCAATTGAACATTCGGTACAGGCAGAGCCGTAGCACCCTGTGCATACGGTGGGGGTGACCGTAACAAGTAAGACAACAGAGGATCGCTCTCGGGGTCCTCTACTATCTTAGTTGTGCTCGATGGCAAGGCAGGATAGCACTTGTCAATCGCTAAATTATGCTCTCTAGTAGCCACCTCCATTGCCTTCTCAGACTCGTTGACTTGCAGCTGTTTAGCAGCCTGCTCTAGAGTCAACTCTTGCTCTTTTTGTTCTTTCTTTAACCTTTTAATTTCTCTCTGTTTAGATTCTTTTCGCCAGAAACGGAAAGAATCAAACATTGCCGGCCGGGCTTTCTTCTTAAATAATTTCGCTTCTAAATTGTCAAGGATTTCGGGTTCAAAACTACCATGCAGTGGCCAACTAAGGACACCGTCTTTGTCTGTATAGCGGACCCACACCTCATTATAAGATATAGGACCCACACCAAACTTACAATAAAGATCATGTAAAGGAGTCCCAATCGGAGGAACCAGACATGAGTCCTCCAGCCGGGAATCACTGTTACAACCAAAACATGACAACATACAATTTTTTCGACTTACCATTTTGCAATCCGGAACACAGAACGAACAAAAACACAAACAGGAATGTGCACTCGAACCAAGAACTTAGGCCTACCAAAAGCGAACGATGTATCGATACCCAAACTAAACCAATAGATTATCGTAACCAGAACAACCAGTGATAATCTTACGAAACCAAACCAAACCAAGAACCAAAAGGATTTTAACAATCCTCACGAAGTAACCAACTAGCAACCACTAAATACTTAACTGAGGTACTGAAGACGTCACCAAGGAGAAACCCGTCTCGTCTCGCCGTACTAAGGACTGCACCTCGGGTCCAAGACAGGGCGACGGTCAAGGCAACGGACCACTGCAGCCGTCCTGAACGGGAACCCTCGTGGAAGAGAACGTCGGGCCACTTTTGCGATATGCCGGGATCGATGAAGTGGGGCGCCTCCCTCAGGAATCTTCACACGAAGCTTCTCGAACTCTTCAGGCTTTTGGACCGGTACCGAATGACGTCGCCACACGTTGGGCGCCAATTGGAGTTCTGGACTTTTTGGTTCCGTCCAGAGGTGTCAGGGATAACACCCGAAGACCCCGGAGTTCTACCTGTCTCGGTGCACAAATAAACAGAAACACGGGCTTCTCGATGGTGGCGTCAAAGACCAAAGGTTTATTACTGCAGGGACACAGAAATCACAGAGTCTACACACGGGCAGAGTCTAGGAGACTGTTCGATTTCTACAAAGAGGGTTGCTCCTTATATACAAAATATTAACCTTCAGGCGAATTCTTCATAATGCTAGTACATTCCCAAACCTTTGTGTCCTAAACAATAAATATTTGGCGTTGCACAGGAATCGTCGATAATATCTGATGTCAAACATTACGAAGAGGGGTTCCCACTAGTCCATCACAATCCCATGTCAACATTACATTCAAGAGCCGGACCGCCTCATCGTAAATTTCGTTACCTCCCCCTACTAAAGATTCAGAAAGAAAGGAACGGAGCCAGGTGCGGAAGATAGAAAAGCAGGATAAGAGATGTTTGTGGGTCGTAAATGGGCAAGGCTACCAACTTCGGCCGTCTAATCATGATCAGGCCAACGAACACAAGAACCAGTATAGCAGGGCTGGCCTCGGGCAGAGGAGGCAGCCTTTGTCGAGTCATGCAGCCACAGCGTGTCCTGATCTAAGGTGCACGTGTCACTAGAGAGGTGAATCTCCGGCTAAGTCTACGTGTCCTTAATCGAAATGAAGGTTATTGCGTATGTGAGGGCAAGAAACACAAAATGGCTGCCATGATCTAAGATGGATGCCATGGGTAGATCAGAGATGTGTTTATAACAGGAGTACTCTTGCTCGTAGCATAGCAAAAACACCAGGGTATGCTAAATGGATCATTTGCGGTTCACTGATACCAAAATTATGTATTTACGACAATGTTGAAAACACGGGTTCAAATCATCACGGAACCTCACCATGTGCTGGAGGGTGTGGGAGGGAATGTTTACAAACGCCACCTTTTGTTGTTGGGGCTGGTTGTAGCCAAGCGGGACTTGGCACGGGCGTGGAAGAATGAGCGAGCCCCCCCCCGAGTGCGTGGAAGGCTGAACTGGACTATTTTATGGGGCTAGAGCACCCAGTGTTCGAGGCCAGAGGATGCCCCCGGAAACATTACAAAATCTGGAAACGGTGGGCTGACTATAGGGGCTTGACTCTAGAGCCTCCAGTGGACCCTGACGACGGTCCGGATCTAGACGATGGGCTCCAGGCCTAGAGAGGCGCACGGCGCCTGGCGTGTTAGCAACACTTACGGGAGGCTTAATGTGATCGCGTGCACTGGGTTAGGGAGGGATAAGGGGTGGGTAGAGGGGTTGTTGGGTGACTGTGGGAGGTGGGGGGAGGTAAAGGAGAAATGTTCGCTTTTATTTTTGATTGGGTTACTACGATATCATGATATGTATTGATATTTGACAGTGACCTCCTGACTGTGGAGAACTGTGTACATGCCCTTACCTGATCAATCAATGAAATTTGTTGTGAAAAAAAAACTCATTATGTCTTGTGGTGGGCCCTTGCATGGCGGCGGTATGTTTATGTGAGTGCAATTGTTATGGTTGATTTGGGCCTGTGGCCGGCAGTATGTGAGCCTTGTGTGTGGTACATGAATAGTGTGTGAATGGACCATAAAGTGGTTGGTGCTGTGAAGTGGCTTTATGGCTCACCATCAGAAGGCTTGGCTTCAGTATTTATATACTTTGATAAGTATTTGAGCTTTGAAGCCAGCGTTTCTGGAGGTGCTAAAACCAACCAGTGTAAAAGGTGGATTTAATTTATTAAAGTAGTGTCAGAATTATATTTGTGGCAGTAAAATGGCCTTTTGTAAGAGCTCTTTTTTTGTCAACATGGGTAGCTGGGGATTTTGTGCCCTAGCTCAGCCCTCACCTAGGGAAACACTGGGTGGTTGGACATTTGTGCCGGCACTGCGATCCCACACATTTGTGGAAAATAATGTTTTCCAGCTAAAATTGATGTTTGCAGGGGATTTTGGGTAGACAAATGTCGGGGGGGATCCAGACAAGCCTCAACTCCCTAGACTCCCACAGTGTCCAGTTTTCAGAACTGTGTAAGTTTGGTAGGTTTCTCTTGATGACAACAACTTGTGGCGCCCCTTGCAAAACCAGGTCTTTTTGCAATCTGTAATTTTGATGTCTCCACAATACATTTTCGCCCTTGCCTGTCCCAGGTACTTAATCCACCCACGTGAGGTACCATTTTATTTGAAGACTTTGGTGAATGTGACGCGAGTAGAATTTTGTGGATCGACACAGATTCCAGAACTTTACATCACAGAAGTTTGCTACGGATTCTGGGTAACAAAACCTGGTTGAAGCCATACAAGTCATCCCATCCTGGATTCCACTGCCTGTCTAGTTGTCAAAAAATTTCAGGTATGCTAGGTATCCCTATGTACCAGCTGAGCTAGTGTCCAAAAACCACAGCTAGGCACACTGCAAAAAAAGGGTCAGTTTTCACTGGAAAAAAACCGATGTGTCCATGTGTTCTGGGCAGTGTCCTGTCACGGGCACTATGCCTACCCATACAAGTGAGGTACCATTTTTATCGAAAGACTTGGGGAAACACAGAATAGTAAAAACAAGTGTTACTGCCATGACTCTGACCTGCTTACAGAGAAGGAACTGGCATATCAAACAGCCCCCCAGTGTTACTGCCATGACTCTGACCTGCTTACAGAGAAGGAACTGGCATATCAAACAGCCCCCCAGAGCACCATTGACCTGCCCTTCGCTTCCCTACAGACCTTCTCCCGTGGGCTCTTGGTTTGCTCAACAATGACTACAAGACCAGTGTCAGATGAGACTGCGATTCTGCAACGGATGCCCACAACACAAGTTCCAGTGGCCCAAAACCACAAGGTTTCTCCCCCCCCCTAGTGATCCTGACCTGGGATCTGGTGATCCTTGACCCCACTCAGTCTTCAAGAAGTCTCCTGCAGGCTTAACCCGAAGGCTGTCCCTGACTGTGACCGGAGCTGGCAAGAAATCTGATGCCAGAAAACCCCTTCACTGCACTCCCCATGGCTTTCGGTGGCCCAACTTACTGTGCCCAAGCATCCCCCAAGATCCAAACTGATCTCTCCAATCCATGGTCACCTTCTGGAAGCCTCTCTGCCAAAGCCTGCAGCAATTTCACAGAATCGAAGGTTTCCATTCAAAAGCACAAGGTCCCTGATGTCTTTTTGGCACCCTGCCACCCCAGTGCCACTGGTGGTGCAGCTCCATTGCTAATTGTTGGCCCCTGCAGTGCTGACCTTAACCCCACGAGTTTTGTTTCCACACCCGATTGACCTGCTCGTAAGCAGTCCCTAATCGAAGGCCCTTTTTGCACCATTAGCTAACATTGGGCTCCTGCACTCCATGCCAGGCCGCCCCAGTGCCTCTGCTGGTGCCACTAGAGCGCCCAATTAGACCTTAGGCCTAAACCCCCAATACTCCCACTCTTAAGTTGTGTACTTGGCTGAGAACCCGCTAACACTTTTTCTCCCTTAGAACCGTTTAGATCCAAAATCTCATAACCGGAGTTCCTGAGTTATTATAGCCATTAACTGATTCACTATTATATTAACAGAATACTGTTTTCCAGTCTGAGTTAAGCCTGCCTGAGCTTAAGGTCTTGTGCCCACTGCTTTGTGTTGTGTTGCAAAAAATGCTATGTTGTTTAGTCACATGGGCTTAGAAAATGGTGATCTTGCCGACTAGGGCTTTGGGTGTCTTCAATCTACTTCAAGAGACATATTCGCAAGGAACCTGAGTAAAGACTATTCAAGTGTACCATTTGAAATCTAAATATTATTACTCAATATCTTCAACTTCTGCCCACATAATTGTACACTAAACTTTTAGAAAATGTCACTGAAAAATCCATGTAAAATCTTGCCCAGGGCCCTAAAAAAGTGATAAGACACTGGGTGAAAAATACAGGTAGCCTGAAAAGAGGTAAAGACCTTTCTGAAAGATCACTTTCCCTGGGGGTAGCTTAAAAGATAGGGTGCCTTGAGCAGCTGCCCATGCCTAAATACCTTTGGTGCACTTGACCCTTCAGCAATGTGAGGATTGAAACTATAAATTCAAAAGCTATATGACAACCTCCTGAAAGAAAGATGGTGTTAGATTTTGGGAGGTATAGACACCGACTGTCACCTACAATTTCTTTGGGTATTCTATATTGGTTCTTGTCTTCTTCTATTGCAAGGTATTCAGATATGTCTCCCTTTCATTACTACTAGCTGGGATGGCTTGTTTTTAATTTTTGGGTGGGGTGAGTTGGATCTTGGCCTGTTGAACCTGCCATCTTTGGCATGGTTCTCCCTAAAACTTTGGCCCTGAACAATCCTGGTCCAGTGTGTTGGCATGCCCAGGGTGTTGGCTTGCCCAGTGTGTTGGCTTGCCCAGTGTGTTGGCTTGCCCAGTGTGTTGGCGGCTCTGTTTGCTGGCTTGCCTTGTTTTTGGGCTGCTTGCCTTGTTTTTGGGCAGCTTGCCTTGTTTTTGGGCGGCTTGCCTCGTTTTTTGGCGGCTCTGCATGCTGGCTTGCCTCATTTTTTGGCGGCTCTGCATGCTGGCTTGCCTCGTTTTTTGGCGGCTCTTCATGCTGGCTTGCCTCGTTTTTTGGCGGCTCTGCTTGCTGGCTTGCCTTGTTTTTGGGCAGCTTGCCTTGTTTTTGGGCGGCTTGCCTTGTTTTTGGGCGGCTTGCCTTGTTTGTGAGCTGCTTGCCTTGTTTTTGTGCGGCTTGCCTTGTTTTTGGGCTGCTTGCCTTGTTTTTGTGCTGCTTGCCTTGTTTTTGGGCCGACTTGCCTTGTTTTTGGCAGCTTGCCCAGTGTGTTGGCTTGCCTTGTTTTTTAGCTGCTCTGTTTTCTGGGTTGCCTTGTTTTTGGGCGGCTTGCCTTGTTTTGGCCCTCAACAATCCTGGCTCAGTTTGTTGGCTTGCCCAGTGTGTTGGCTTGCCCAGTGTGTTGGCTTGCCCAGTGTGTTGGCTTGCCCAGTGTGATGGCTTGCCCAGTGTGATGGCTTGCCCAGTGTGTTGGCTTGCCCAGTGTGTTGGCGGCTCTGTTTGCTGGCTTGTCTTGTTTTGGGGCTGCTTGCCTTGTTTTTGGGCGGCTTGCCTCGTTTTTTGGCGGCTCTGCATGCTGGCTTGCCTCGTTTTTTGGCGGCTTTGCTTGCTGGCTTGCCTTGTTTTTGGGCGGCTTGCCTTGTTTTTGGGCTGCTTGCCTTGTTTTTGGGCTGCTTGCCTTGTTTTGGGGCGGCTTGCCTTGTTTTTGGGCGGGTTGCCTTGTTTTTTGGCCGGCTTGCCTTGTTTTTAGACCGGCTTGCCTTGTTTTTGGGCAGCTTGCCCAGTGTGTTGGCTTGCCTTGTTTTTGGGCTGCTCTGTTTTCTGGTTTGCCTTGTTTTGGGGCGGCTTGTCTTGTTTTTGGGCAGCTTGCCCAGTGTGTTGGCTTGCCTTGTTTTTTGGCTGCTCTGTTTTCTGGTTTGCCTTGTTTTTGGGCGGCTTGCCTTGTTTTGGCCCTCAACAATCCTGGCCCAGTGTGTTGGCTTGCCCAGTGTGTTGGCTTGCCCAGTGTGTTGGCTTGCCCAGTGTGATGGCTTGCCCAGTGTGTTGGCTTGCCCAGTGTGTTGGCGGCTCTGTTTGCTGGCTTGTCTTGTTTTTGGGCTGCTTGCCTTGTTTTTGGGCGGCTTGCCTCGTTTTTTGGCGGCTCTGCATGCTGGCTTGCCTCGTTTTTTGGCGGCTCTGCATGCTGGCTTGCCTCGTTTTTTGGCAGCTCTGCATGCTGGCTTGCCTCGTTTTTTGGCGGCTCTGCTTGCTGGCTTGCCTCGTTTTTGGGCGGCTTGCCTTGTTTTTGGGCTGCTTTCCTTATTTTTGGGCTGCTTGCCTTGTTTTTGGGCGGCTTGCCTTGTTTTTGGGCGGCTTGCCTTGTTTTTTGGCCGGCTTGCCTTGTTTTTTGGCCGGCTTGCCTTGTTTTTAGACCGGCTTGCCTTGTTTTTGGGCAGCTTGCCCAGTGTGTTGGCTTGCCTTGTTTTTGGGCTGCTCTGTTTTCTGGTTTGCCTTGTTTTGGGGCGGCTTGCCTTGTTTTTGGGCAGCTTGCCCAGTGTGTTGGCTTGCCTTGTTTTTTGGCTGCTCTGTTTTCTGGTTTGCCTTGTTTTGGGGCGGCTTGCCTTGTTTTTGGGCAGCGTTTTACTTTCTTTTGATAGGCATGTTGATGCTTTTATTGCAACCAACTACCTCTATTTTATTTACAGAATACTGCTATCCTGTCTGCATTAAGCTTGCCAGTGCTTATGGTCTTTTATAAATTGTTTTGGTTTTTATGTGCTGAACAAATGTGATAAAAATATGTATTTAAAAACATTTAGTTAAATTGGCTTAAGCAAATGGGTATGCCATCTGGCAAGGTGTTGGGCATCGTTAAGCCACTTTAAGACATATATTCATAAGGATCCTTGGTAAGGACTTTGGGATGATTCATGTGTGCTTGTGTCATAATATGGATTATAAAATCTCAGAATATGTTGCTCAAAAATGAATTTAATGTCTTGCCCAGGGTTGCAAAAAATGTATAAGATGACACTGGATAGAGCGACAGGGAGAGGTAGCGGCATAGACACCTGCCACTACCCACTCTTTTAATTGGGGTTCATAATGATAGTTCTACACTTCTTATATTGCAAGGTAGTCAGATATGTTGCACCTTCATTACTACTAGGCCTAGGCAGAGCAAAGTGACCAAAAGGCTGTGCGGCGCAGAGTTCCATAAGAGGCAGAGTGCGTTGGGTTGTGACATTCATGCTGATTTTTAGCAACATAAGTTTTTTCCATGCTGCAAAATCAGGGCAAACAAACCCATGCACATCTCAAGAGGACACTGCTTGTTTCTGCTGCTTGAGTAGATAGTCTACTTGACCAACAGTTTCCTCAATGCGAACGGAGGCTTTCTCAACGCAAGCATTCTCGGCCATCCGCGACCATCTGCGTTGGGAAACCTTGCCAGCAGGTGGTCTGGAGTAAGATATTCCTAACTCGCGCTTGCCAACTTAACATTGGTGAATGAGAGCCAGGGAAAAAACTCTGCTCTGTGGACCAGAGTTTTTAGGAACTCCGTTTGCTTTGCAGAGGGTGGATAACTCCATGAACGGAGCGCAGTTCACAGCTGTGAGAGGTTGGCTGAGAATATGATGCACACTTATTCGAATGAAGCACCTTTTACTAATCCAGATAACTGTTATGGTGATTGTAGTGGTCTTGGACAACCTTGGAAAGTTCTCTAAGTGGTAGCTGTGGAGAGCAGCCTCCAGGCTTAGTCCAGAAGGAGTGTGAAGCAGCTTGTTTTACCAGTACTTAATCTTATGGTATAGGTTAAAAGAAAAAGAACCACATTGTAATTTATAAACCTATGCATTTTATTATCAATACTCACTAACGCATTGTAATAACTCCTACCCTTAGACATAAACACAATACACGCACATACTTAGGAAATAGAACATGTAGGTAGCACAAATACACTGGAGTCTCCGGGGGAGACCAAACAATATAATAAAATTGTGGGATGCGAACCATGACTCAAGTCATGACTGGACACAGAAGACATAGAACTGCTGGGGACCCAAGGAATGACCTGAGGTAAGTACCCAGGAGCCATGTGTGCAGAGGGTGAAGATAACCAAATGATCAACACGAGAATGGGTAAGTCACAGTTGCAGTTTTAAAGAATGACCCTTCCAAGAAGACCCTGAAGAACCGCTATGGAAGATGGCAGGTTGGAGAGTCGCCCCACCCATGGATACCTCAGGAACCGGGGTACCTACACCAGGGAAGCTGGTTGCATAGGTGTGAAGTGATGTCAGATACCTCCGTAGACCACAATGGAGGATTTCAGAAAAGATGCTGCTGGAGAAGAAGATGGAGTAGTCCGGTGGAACCCAAAGGTGGATTCAAGATGAGAGGTACCTGCAAGCAGAGGAGACAGTCTATTCCACTCAGGAGTGACTAGGAGCCACGAAAGACGAATGTCCATTGATGTCGATAGATGCAGAAGAGTTGATGGAACCCTTGAAGTTGCTGCTGTGGAAGACCAGGAGCTGTTCACAAGCAATCCCACGTCGGATGTTGAGAGCAAAGGAGGTCATTGTCTAGCAGGGGCACAATCAAGCCTTGACAGTGGTAAACAAAGTGGTCAGATGTGTTGCCCTTTCATTACTATTACCAACTGTGATGGCTTAATTGTTTTGAGGGGGAGGGGTCTGTTCTTGTCCTGTTAGTCCAGGCATCCTAGACATTGTTCTCCCCTATCTTTTAGCCTTATAACTTCCTGTTTTGGTTGGCCTTGATTTTGGCAGCTTATTTTTGTGGCTCCATTTTTGGCGGTCAGTATGTTTCAGTCTAGTGTTTGTTAGGCCTCTGTTTGGCATTTCTGTATTTGGAGGCTCAATTGTCGAGCACACAGATTTGGTTACATTGTTTTTGGCTTACCCTGTTTCGGCAGCTTTTTATTGTGCATTTCTTTTGATGTGCCTGTTGATATTGTTTTTGCCACTCTGAGGTAAGCCTGCCAGTATATATGTTGGTTTGTTATGTGCTGAAAAAATGCAATAAAGATATGTTCGAGGCATGTGGGTCGCTAAATTCATATCTTGTGCATAGATCGCCGCCTAGTGTTGGGTCCGGATGATTGCACCTTGTTGTCCTGGAAGAGTCTTTTGAAGTATCACGAGATAGGTGGCTCCTCCCCTGGACTACAGTGCGCATGGGCATCCTCTCCATCCTCAGATTGTTTTTTTCCGCCATTGGGTTCAGATGTGTTCCGTGACTCTTGTTCAAAACCTATAGGAAATACTTGTTTTTCTTCAGGCCAAAAGGCCTCTTTAAGCGTCGGTATTGTACTTCGTTCGGTTCTAAGTTAACTTATCTGGTTCCCCGATACTTGAGCACGTGTGCTCCCAGCTTTTTAGGCCCGATCGAAGATTGACATCGACGATGGAATTCCAGGCCCCGTTTAAATGTTGCCCAGTCTGTAACGCGAAGTACCCTCTCTCAGACGTGCACCCTGTGTGCAACAGATGTCTGTCTCCAGACCACGACGAGGAGAGTTGCTTGGCCTGTTCGAAATTCAGGTCGGAAGAGGCGCTCGCTCTTCGACGTGAGGCGAGACTACCGGCGCGGAGAGCGTCGGATGGGGAGGATGTCTACGAGGCTGGGGACGACGAGGGCGTCCTAGAGGAGGAACCGGAGCACTTCTCTGACCCGGTCTCCTGTCAAGATTCTTCCTACGGAGAAGAGGTAGACGATGAACACATCGAAGACGATGAAGCCGTCGAGGTAAGAGACGACGGTATGGCTATTGGAGCCGCAGAGGGCGGCTCCAGCGATGAGCAAGACCCGCGAGAACATTCGGGGGTCGAAAGTGACACTGTCTTTTCAACGACTCAGGTCGAAGCATTGCCGGAAGGCCTTAGCCAAGATCTTTCTACTCATTCTACAGCCCCGCAACCTTGCCCGGCTAAGAATACTACAGAGCCTTCGGTGGGTACGCCTTCGAAAACGAAAACGAAACTGACTAAAGACAAATCGAAACCGAAACTGAAACTGGTCGAAACAGTATTCGTTTCGCGAAGCCTCGTTCCATCGGATCCTAAGAAGGCTCAGAGTGTCATTGCCCCTTCGGGGTTACAGAAGGGTGCCACCCTGAAGATTGGTACATCCAAGAAGGTGCCAAAGGCCCGAAGAGACGGTGCGACGTCATCTAAGGCTGCCCTCGGGGGCGTGGACACTGAAGACGGACGAGTCGCAGCCGCCCCTCTGTCCGAATGCATACAAGTTGATGCTGGTGAAGGCTCTCGAAGACGAGCACAAAATGGCCGCGTTGGAACGTGACGCATCTGCCCGCGGCCATTTTGGGGATCCCAGCGCAACACCTGGCTCTAAGTCGACGATGGCTGTGAAAAAAGTCAAACAGCCATCGGGGCCCCCACCTATAGTGTTTGGACTGCCTCCGACTGCAAGACCTAAATCTTCTAAGCCGGCACAGGGCACCGGCCCTGGTAAAATGATGTTGAAACTTAAGGGAACGACCGCCGCTCCTGAAGGCGTCAGTTCCATTCCACCTTCTTCTGAAAGCTCAAAGAAGTTGTACATTGACTCTGCAACCGGAAGACTCACCCTTTTCAAACGGAAGATCTTGCCGGAGAAGCCGTTGGAATCCTATCAAATTCCACTCAAAAGGAAAAGAGACTCTGCTTCCTCGCCAGTCCTTTTCGAGTCCGTAAGGCCTTATGGACAAGCCTTTACTCATTCCCCCACACGCACTGAGGATGGTGGGGGGGAGGACCAGAATGACGAGCAATTCAACTATCCTGATGAATCTAATCAGGATGACTCGCAGGATGTGCTCGAAGATCAATGAACGGCGGACACCCAGTCTTACCAAGTGAAGACGGCCCCCGCAGAGGATACTGCGGCGTTCAACGCTCTAATTGAAAGGGCAGCGCTGAACCACGATGTGGTCATGCATGCGGACCCGGTTGAGGAGGACTTCCTGTTTGATACCTTCTCTACTTCGGACAGGTCGGTGAAGACGCTGCCGATGCTGAAGGGTGTCCTTAAGCACGCCAGTGACATTTTCAAGGACACAACCAGAGCAAGGGTGGTGAACCCACGGATTGAAAAGAAATACAGGCCTGCTCCTGTGGACCCTACGTATATAAGGGGTCAATTGCCATTGGACTCTTTGGTGGTCTCCAATGCCCGGAAGAGGGCGAACTCACAAACGAGTGGTGATGCTTTTCCCCCAGACAAAGAATCTAAAGTGTTAGAAGCCTCTGGGAAGCGGGTTGCTGCGCAGGCAGCGAATATTTAGAGAATAGCCAATACACAAGCTCTACTGGCTAGATACGATAGGGCTCACTATGACACCCTAGAGCAATTGTTGCAACACTTGCCTGATGCATATAGAGAGGGGGCGGAAATGTTGATTCGGGAAGGGAAACTGATATCAAATGCTTCTATCAAGTGTGCCCTAGATTCAGCAGACACTGCAGCCAGGGCCATTAACACCAGTGTAATGCTAAGGAGGCAGGCATGGTTACGAATTTCAGGGTTTAAGCCAGAAATACAGACAAGTTTGCTCAATCACCCCGTTAACCCAGATTTCTTGTTTGGGCCTGACGTTGACACGATCCTTGAAGATTAAGAAGGACACCGAGGGGGGAGGAGCCAGGTCGCGGACCAAGATGGCCGCTCGGGCTCCCGGCTCCGCCGGCCGCGGTCTCCTGCCACCACATCTAGCTCCCTAGCCAGCGCCTCTAATATGCTCCCGTGCGGCGGAGATGAAGCGGCGCAGATCCATGCGCGCCCGAGTGCTCTGGCGGCTTCCTAGCCGGAGATGTGCCGTCTCGAAGTTTGCGGCCCGCCCCTGCCTGAAGCCGGGGTCTGGGGTATTGAACTGCCCGGCCCCTAATGCAACAACAACGGCAGGGTGCGTGGCGGAAGTGCTGGTCTGGGAGGATGGCGACCCGGACTTACCTGATTTTGACGGCGATTTCCACGCAGCGCCACAGCAATGTTGAGACTCGATTTGCTGCTCTCCCCTGATTATTGAAGCAACGACCCCCCCCCCCCAGCTGGTCATGCTGTGGGTGTGCGCCCTGTGCAGATTATATCGATCCCGATGGCGGTGAGTGTCTCCCAATACCCTTGCTGGGACTGTTTGCCCACTAATTGAATAGCGACCTCGGGACACTCTCTGCCTAATGGGGTACGCTCCGTGTGGGAGCGCTTTGCACGCCATTGCGCCTGAGGGGACCGATACCGATCCTTTACTGCTTGGCTGGGGCCACGAAAATGGCGTGATCGGACACCGGTAGCGGATTGCCCTGGTGCGCTGGAGCCTCGCTGGATGCGATGACTGCCGCTACTGGGGGAGAGATTGAGAACCTTCAGCTGGGGGATGGCATGGCGGCCATTTCTTACTTGCAACTCGCACGACAAACCCAGATGGATACCGAGGGGAGAGACTTGGATGCTGATGTGTGTGGGGTCATCCAGGTGGAGCGACTTCTGCCCTAATATGCGGAATGCTGGATGTTGAGTGCCATGTTGATTGTGGGCAGTCGGCTCCCGGGTGCCCCCGGGACTTGGTGGTCTCGGGGCTAGACGGTGACGTCCTATGGGCCCACGTTCGACAGAGGGATAGTGGCGCTGTGTTGTCCAGCAATCACAGCGGAGGCCGAATACCTGACGATGGTGTCATTATGGGAGCATTACCCGGTTCTAACGACTAACTGCTCGACAGCGCCGGGTGACGGTGGCGCTCTGGCAAGCCATTTTTCCCTTTGTTCTGGACTGATGTTGAGGAGCGAGCACTATCTCTCACGCTCCCTGATGGCCCCTAGTCAGTTGGATAGCTACATCCTTCGAGCGACGTCACTGTGTACTATCGTGCCTTTGGAAGACATCCTCTTCTCAGTCTGGTACTTTGCTTCACCTACACCTGTAACGGAGAGACTGGGTTGCAATCGTAAATTGGACCGGGCGGGCCTGGGTTGAGTATTGTAATGCTGCTTTCAGTGCGGTCCGTAGCGGGACTTTTTACATACGCCATGATGGCGCTAACGGCAGACTGGCAAAGACTGAACCCACTAATAATATGTGTACTGTATTGCATTCCGGCTTTTGTTTGGAGTGGGTATCTTCGGTGGTGGGGAAGGGGGGGCGGGCGTGGGCTGGGGGTCTGTCCTGGTTTCCTCCTCCATTTTCTTTCTTTTCTTTTCTTTTTTTCCTTTTTCTCTCCTTTAGATTTTTAACTTAAGTCGAGCTATAGCTCTCTTCCGCTTTCTTCTACATTTCGGGTTCTATAACGGGCGACAGGCACGCTGCTGAGGGGGAGGCCGTAGCCATAGGCAGGGGTGCAGGGTGGGGGGTTGGGGGAGGGGTATTACTGTTTTTCTTTTTTCCTTTTTCGTTTCTAGGGCCCCTTTGTTCTTACTTGTTATTCTTGGCTTTCCCTTTACTCCTCGTTCTTTCCCTTTCTTCTTTGGAACCAAGTGATCGGTTGTTTACCGCACGTTTCTCTGGTCCGATTTACGAGGGGTGGTGTTTCTTGAAACGGACTTAAGATGCAGCAGGCATGTACTGCATTGATGTGCGAATTGTACTGTTCATTGTCTATCCTGTTCACTACGCATTAATGTCAACGCCTTGCCTTTACTAGTCCTGCTGCGAAGATCCTAATTACTGACAGCCCTTAATATAATGTTTGTTTGATTGTACGGCGTCCGATCCTGGTTTTCCTAAACCTTAAAAAAAAAAGAAACCTCTTCCATCCTGGTACCTATATGGTAAGGTCATTATCCTGAGCTGCAATGGGGCAATTGGGAGGCGGATTGCTGAGTACTTATGGCTTTTACTGATTTGCTGCCCGTGATTGTAACTGCTTTGTGTATTAATAAAGGTTTACCAAAAATAAAAATAAAAATAAAAAAGAAGGACACCGAGACGGCTAAGTCTATGGGGGCTTGCAGTCTCAACTGTTCAAAGGGGGTTCTTTTCGTCGCTCAGGAGGTAGAGGGCCGTCAAGGGGGCAAACATCTCAGCAAACACAATACAATAAAGGTGGTGCACAGGCCACCTTTAACAAGAACAATAGAGGTGGATACCGTGGTAACAGCGCCAAAGGCAGAGGACGTGGAAATAATAACACCAGGTCCTCCGCAAATACCAAACAGTGACGTCTTGTCACTGCCCCCGGACCATATAACACCGGTCGGGGGACGACTCCAGCAGTTCCTGCCGGTCTGGGAAGGCATTACCACAGACAGGTGGGTGAGGCAACTTATCCAGTACGGGTATTGTTTAGAACTGACATCCACTCCACCCGACATACCACCAAGACACCATCCTATGTCCGCAGAGCACTTGACCTTATTACAGCAAGAGGTGGCCAGCATGCTGCAAAAAGGGGCCATAGAACTGGTGCCTCTAGAGGAGCACGGAACAGGGATGTACTCTCTCTATTTCTTGGTCCCAAAGAAGGATGGGTCTCTCAGGCCCATTCTGGATCTGAGACCTTTGAACCTATACATCCTTTCAGAACATTTCCATATGCTGACTCTGCAGCAGGTCCTGCCATTGCTCAGTCAGGGGGATTTCCTGGCAACTCTGGATCTGAAGGATGCATATTTCCATATACCCATACATCAGGCACACAGGAAATATCTCAGGTTCACTATACAGAACAAGCATTATCAGTTCAAGGTGCTACCCTTTGGAGTGACCACTGCTCCCAGAGTGTTCACCAAGTGCTTGGCGACGGTGGCGGCACACCTTCGGAGACAACACATTCATGTCTACCCTTACCTGGACGACTGGCTTGTGCAAGCGAAGTCGGCCCAGCAGTGCGCCAGCCACTTGTCCTGCACAATTCATCTTCTGCACAGTTTGGGATTTTCTCTGAACTATCCCAAGTCGCATCTTCAACCCGCTCAAGTACAGCAATACTTGGGAGCGACGATGGACACTGTGACGGCTACAGCCCAGTCGAACTCAGTGCGAATCGACAGCATGCAACTGCTGATTCGCAAATTCAGGCCACAACACTCACTACAGGCGCGAGTGTTTCTGCAGTTGATAGGCATGATGGCCTCCTGCATCTTCATAGTCCAGCAGGCGAGACTGCAGATGCGTCCGCTCTAAGAGTGTTTAGCACGACAGTGTAATCAGGCTCAAGGACAATTGAAAGACCTAGTGTTGGTGACCGGTCGTGCGTACAACTCTCTGCATTGGTGGAATCCACGCAACCTTTGCAAGGGACGACCGTTCCAAGAGCCTGTACCACAAATAGTGCTCACGATGGACGCATCCCTCCTGGGGTGGGGGGCGCATCTCCTTCATTATACAGTGCAGGGACTAAGGTCGGATCAATAGAAGAAGATGCACATCAATCTGCTGGAATTGATGGCAATCTTCCTGGCACTGAAGGCTTTCAAGATACATCTGTGCGGCAAGGTCGTGTTGATCCGGACGGACAACATGACGGCCATGTATTACATTCAGAAGCAGGGAGGTACTCACTCTCCACAGTTGTCACAGTTGTCACACTTGGCTCAGAGCATGTGGAAGTGGGCCATTCAGAGGAACATTTTCCTCATGGCGGAGCACCTCCCGGGCCAGGACAACCAGATGGCGGATCTGCTCAGCGGACACAGCCATCAGGTGCACGAGTGGGAGATTCATCCCTCGGTGCTGCAACCGTACTTCCAGCAGTGGGGGCATCCAGACATCGACCTGTTCGCCACAAACGAGAACGCAAAATGCCCAAACTTCGCCGCCAGGTTCCCACACCCGAGGTCTCAGGGCAATGCGATATGGATGAACTGGTCAGGCAGATTTGCGTACGCTTTTCCGCCAGCCCCGCTCATTCCTCTGGTGGCACGGAAACTCAGACAGCACTCGATGACTCTCATCCTGGTTGCTCCAACGTGGGCGAGGCAAGCATGGTACACCACGTTCCTAGAACTTTCCGTGGTGCCTCATCAATGACTGCGTCTTACACCCAGTCTTCTCACCCAGAGCCATGGCGACGTTCAGCACCCAGATCCGCAACAGTTAAACCTTGCGATATGGCTCCTGAAGTCATAGAATTTGGGTATCTGAATTTGCCTCCTGATTGTATGGATATCATCAAGGAGTCGAGACGGCCTACCACTAGGGCCTGCTATGCTGCCAAATGGATACGCTTTGTCATTTACTGTTCCAACCATGATATAAACCCGCTGGATGCATCAACACAAAACATTATTTGTTAACTGTTACATTTATACAGATGCAATCTGGCATACAGCTCTATACGTATTCATTTGGCGGCGATAGCGGCTTACTTACAGAACAGGCAACACCTTTCACTGTTCCGAGTGCCAGCCATAAAGGCTTTTATGGAGGGACTCAAATGAGTCATTCCACCCAGAAGACCACCTTCACCAGTCTGGAATCTTAATATTGTTTTGACCAGACTGATGGGACCTCCCTTCGAACCTCTCCACTCTTGTGAGATACAGTTCCTTACTTAGAAGGTTGCCTTCTTGGTAGCGATCACGTCGCTGAGACGGGTTAGCGAGCTGCAAGCCCTAACCATTCAGGAACCTTTTATACAGGTTCACGCGAATAGGGTGGTGCTACGCACTAACCCTAAATTCATGCCCAAGGTAGTCTCTCAGTTCCACATTAATCAAACTATTGACCTGCCAGTTTTCTTCCCTAATCCAGACTCAGTTGCAGAAAGATCACTGCACACATTAGACGTCAAACGAGCTCTCCTGTACTATATAGACAGGACGAGGGATTTCAGGAAGACTAAACAACTCTTTGTTGCTTTTTCACCACAGCACAAGGGCAAACCCATTTCTAAATCAGGTATAGCCAGATGGATTGTTAACTGTATTCAGATTTGTTATCAGAAGGCTAAACGCACACTAACAGTCCCCCCCAAGAGCGCATTCCACATGCAAGCTAGGGGCATCCATGGCTTTCCTGGTTAACATTCCATTAGAGGACATTTGTAGAGCAGCCACATGGAATAACATACATACATTCACCAAACACTACTGTGTCGATGTACATTCCAAGCAGCAAGCTGCTGTAGGACAGGCTGTTCTTAAGTCCCTATTTCAGGCTGCTGCAGCTGGCTCGGGCAACCACCACTAGGGGAGAAACTGCTATTTATTCTATGCACAAGATATGAATTTAGCGGCCCACATGCCTCGAACGGAATATGCTACTTACCAGTATGCATCTGTTCTTGGCATGTAGGGCCGCTAACATTCATATCGCCCACCCATCCTCCCCGGTGCCTGTCGCAGCTGTAGTAGTCAGAATTATTTGTAAGCATGGTCATCTTGTATTGTATTGGACTCCATCTCTGCCACAATGGCGAAAAACAATCTGAGGATGGAGAGGATGCCCATGCGCACTGTAGTCCAGGGGAGGGGCCACCTATCTCGTGATACTTCAAAAGACTCTTCCAGGACAACAAGGTGCAATCATCCGGACCCAACACTAGGCGGCGATCTATGCACAAGATATGAATGTTAGCGGCCCTACATGCCAAGAACCGATGCATACTGGTAAGTAGCATGTTCCTTATTTAAAAATCTTTGCTTAGTCACATAAGATCTGAGAAGGTGGTGGCTGTTTTTATGCCCCTTTGAGACATCTATTGATGAGAATACTGGGTATGGACTTTGGTGTGATTTATTTCTACTTATCTTATCTTATGGATATTAAGCTCTAAAAAAATGTTGTTCAAAAATCACTGCAACTTTTGCTCAGGGGTTCCCAAAAATTGATAAGGTGACTGTGGATAGACCGACATTGAGAGATACAGGTAGCCTGAACATAGAGGTGAAGAAACTTGTGAAAGATCATTTTCAATGAGGGTAGCCTTGAAGATAGGATACCATGAACAACTGGCCATACTTGAAGCTTCAGCAATAGGTCTGGCATACTTCAAGCTTCAGCAATGTCCGAATTGGAACTGTAAATTCAAATGCTACAAGACAAGCCACTGCAAGGAGGCTGGTGTTGGCTTTTGGGAGGCAAAGCCTTCTGTCACCACCTACTCTTTATTTGGGTGTATTATAATAATTCTTGACTACTTGTATTCCAAACTAGTCAAATGTTTTGCCCATTCATTATTACTACCAGCTGTAATGGTTTGTTTTATGGGGGGATGGCGGGTCAATTCTCGTCCTTTAGTTCTTGCATCTTTGGTGTGGTTCTCACCTACGTTTTTGCCTCCAACCCTCCTATTGTTGGCGGCTCCATCTATTGGGGCTCTGTATTGTGGTGCATTTCTTTTGATCGTCATCTTAAAGCGGTTATGTTTGCCAACTGTACCTCTACTATATTAACTGAATACTGCTGTTCGGTCACCGAGTTAAGCTTGCCTATGCTTATGGTAGTGTACACATTGGTTTGTTATGTGTTTAAAAAAAAAAAGGAATGAATATTTTTTTTAGCCTAATAGGCAATCCTTTTGACAAGGTGTTTGGCGGCTTTTTTTGTGCATTAATTTTCATGGGCATATTGATGCCGTCATTGCAGCTAACGGTACCTCCTGTTTTTACATCTAATATTGGCAGCTCACAGGTTCTCTGCTAACTTCTTGCCTTTAACCTTCAGAGTTGGGCGGCTCAGAGGAGTTGGGCGGCTCAGAGGAGTTGGGCGGCTCAGAGGAGTTGGGCGGCTCACTTTTTGGAGAATAGAGAATTTGGCGGCTTTCTATTGTGGTGTATTTCTTTAGATGGACATTTTAATGCTGTTGTAGCCACTAACTGAAACACTAAGTTAACAGAATACTGTTGTCCTGTCTGAGTTAAGCCTGCAAGCGCTTATGATCTTGAACACATTGTTTTATTGAATATTTCCAACACAACCCAATTTTTTTTTACACAAATTTGTTTGGTCACAGGGGCTTACAGCAGAGCTCTTCAAATACTTTGATTAAAAGCCCACTGTCATTTATTTTTAGACATAAGGACCACCTCCTGATAAAAATTTCTGGAATCAATGACAACCATAAACGCTCTCCATTCCCGCGGCAAATAATTTTTACGGTGTATAAAAAAATATTAAATGTTTGGCCAGCCAAAGATTTGTGGGTGACTGAAGTTCGAAGTCTCCAAAAAGATCTAACTAAAAATGCACAATGTAACGTTCTCTACCTGAAAACAAAATTTAAAGACCATTATTTAGATAATACCTTTCTAAATTAATGTGATGGGTGTACCTATTTTCTGCAGAGAAATATCAATCTGTAGTTGCACTTTGGGTGTTAAACTGGTATTAAACCAGTTTAATACCCAAATAGAGCAATAAGCAACAAAAATGTGACCAGTCTAGCTTTGCAAAGGGCCTTCTACTGTGCAGCAACATGTTGCTGCTTTTTAGTAACTTTTCAACCTTTTGAGTAGTCCTAAAAATGGGTTTTGTTAAAATAACAGATTATGCGTTAGATGGTGGATTATGTGGCTAATCTATAATCATGCTAAAATCGCAGCAGCCACCAAATCGCGTATTTCCAGTGGTCCTGGGTATTATGGCTGTAAGGTCTTGGTTGCAACTTTAGTGCAAGGCATCAGAGGAGAACCGTACTAAATTTTATGAGATGTTGTTGACTTGGCTTTTACAGCTACATAGAACTGGAGGTTGCTGCACGTCATTCATCGTAATTAAAACATACAATTTACAATCGTTTAATACTGAACTGCAAGGTCCAAGTAGGATGCTTGCATTAATTCTAGGGGTGGAAGTGGTCCCTTCATCTTCCTTCATACTATTTTTCTAAAAAGTTTTCTATTTTTAATATTCTAAAAACAGACCCTCAAACTTTAGCAAAAACTGACTCCAGGTTATATTATTTAGTTGCTGTTGTTGACTTCAGTCATGTTTCGGAGGCTAGATGGCCTTGCCTGGGCAGTTTGAGCAGTTGAAAATAGATGGCACAGAACAGATATGAACAACGTTCTTAAGCAGGTAATTTGGAGTCCATGACATTTTGGAGGCTATTTCTGTTTAATGGTACTGGATGGGAATTTAGGCTTTGAGCACATGCTAGACAGTTGGGAGCAGAGATTTATTCATTGACTTTCCGGTCACGTAAAACTCACTGGGGATGTTCAGTGTTTATCTAGCAACGCAGGGATAGTTTTGTCAGGTTTTACATCAAGGCTGGAGAGGGGGGAGGTTGCCGCGCTACATAAACTCTCTACATCGGCAGAAGGGTATTAAGGGTCAGTTATTCTGTTAATCGTTTATTCAAAAGGGTAGATTATGAAGGTTACGTTTACAGCATGCAAGGTTGGACAAACATTTCTGAGTCGGAATATGGAAGACTAACATGGGTTTTATTTGATTATAACAGCTGCCCCTGATAAAGGGCAATTAAAGATGCCCGAAATGCATTGGGAATAAGATTTTTGCTGCAATTCATGAATTAAATGTCCTGACGCAACGTAGTAAGAGGCCTGGATGGCCACAACTATTTTGTGTTAAGCTTATGGATATTTGGACAGCTTTATCGTGATTAAACCAGTCCTGTTGGATAACATGTGAATATCTCAGAATAAAACTAACTTAAAAGCTGGAACGTTTGTAACGTATTTTTCAGAAGCGGTGAGAATGGGTCCGCAGCATAGTTAAGCTGCATTTTGATAATTCAGGTAATGCCATGGACCTCACCCATTAAGTGTTTGATGCATCTGGCTAAACTGCTGAATAGATCTAAACTAACTTTGCCCATAATGTAAGGTGGACATGTCCCTCTGCAAAAAACAACAAATTGTTGTTACAATTGTAAATACAAGATGAAAACTTATTAATACTATTATCAAACTGCTAGTATTTTTTTCAAAATATCCTGGTCAATTTGTCTTAAACATGCAGCAGCTTCTATTTGTGATAATTTCCACCTTATGTTAAAAGCAGCATAAATAAAGCTTTTTAGAATGGGGGTATTTAGTACCTAAAAGAGAATCTGATAAAGTAATGTTTTCAGACCTGACCGAAAGTTGTTGTTTGACTGCCAAATGCAAGTTTCAACTGTTGTTGAGACAATTTACCCACCAAATAGGTGGTAACAATACTAGAATATCCAGACTGGAGATACTGAGGACCAGGTCTGCTTGATTTAAACCGGACTGTGAAATAAAAAAAGCATGACAACCACTAGTGTCCACTGGCCCTAGCAACTACCCGCCCAGACTCAAAAATATGGAATTAAAGGTACCATTCTACACCATGCTATTCAATTGTTCTTCAGTATGATTTGACTGAGTAATCATATACTCCCTTTGTGAAGTTGAGGTTAATGTAAAATTAAAAGGGGTCTAAAGTGTCATATCCTCGCAATATGTATACTTCTCTTTTTAGAACTCCCTTAAGGGGGACTTGGAAAATGGTCCCATTGTGTATAATTAAAATGGGGCGCTGTCTACTAGCTCTGTGCACAAAGTGATGTCCATAATAATGGAAGCAGAACATCTTCGGATATTTGGCAGAATTATGGTATAGGTCTTCTAATTCTAAAAGAGTATAATGCTCTAATTCAGAAAGCATAGAATTTAGAGTATCAACATCCCAGTCATCTGAATGGAACCCTGGTTCTATTACATAAACCATAGAAACTCTGAATACTTACGTTATCCGCAGGATCTTTGTAAGACCAAATGGATCAAATGGAACTTTATCCGAAACAATTCCCACAGTCACTGGAATGGCTAAAATGTTAACGAGGGACAAGTACCTTTTTATTTTATGCAATGATGAAATGAGGGGGCGGGGGGGCAGCACCAGCACTCAGTCGACCAGTTATGTAGCTGGAAGCTCAGGGATATAATGGCCATTATTAAATCGGATAAAATTAGTCACAAATCCAATCCAGAGACAAGAAAACCAAGGTAAGTATGATCCTGACATATATTCAAGGGGGGACTAGATAAGTGCATTTTAACGAAGAAATAAAACACAAATCCATGCAGGAGGCATGTATCAAACAGAAGAATGTCCAAAGAAGAATTATTTTGATCCATATAATACCCGAAGGTACTTAGCTGAAAAACAGGAGGCTGTGACTCAACAGTAAGGCTAGAAAAATCCAACTCCGAAGGATTCACCAATGGTGGCTCATTACAACCGACATTCATTGTAGAAGGCAGCGTGTTAAGAAAATTTGCATGCAGTTGACTCAGCCTCCCCCTCCAGCCGGGAAGTATCTGCATCAGTGGTGCTCATGGACCGCAGTTGAATGTCTTGTGTAAAAGAACTACTCTTTTAAATACTATAAAGAATCGGCCACATGGAGTTGATTGACATGTTCAATAGGGGGAAAGCGTTTGTCTATGTATTCTGGAAGTGGTTTCAGAATCATTGTTTGCGTTCTTTGGACACCAAGACCTGGAACAGTATCATGGTACATTGTGCAGAATTCCTGTTTAGTCACCACCTTCTTTCGAACTTGAGCTCCAATCTTTGGAGCCAGCTGGGAAATGGAAATTAGATCTGCAGCACTGTAAGAGTGTGACTTGAGCAAGTGTTTGCAAAATTGAGTGTCACACAACATGTGAAGGTCCTGTGAGACAGCACAATAGTTCTCTAAGTCAATGGTTGGGGCAGACATCACAACTTCTGGACCATCAAGGTCTGAAACATGCATCTTGATGCCTAAAAGTACTGCATGTGAGGTCCACTCACCCAGAGATCCTTTAGAAGGGTTATTTGAAGATTGTTGAACCCAATAAAGATGGTTCAATCAACCACATCCTGTACCTAATGCTCTTGCCATTAAGTACTGCTTTAAGTGATGATTCATTCTCTCCACAACAGAATTACCCTCGGGTCTATATGGAGAAGAAAAATGCACTTGCATACCCATGGACTTTATCGAATCATGGTACGCTTTAAAAGCGAATGCTGGAACTTGGTCCGAATGGAATGCACATTAGACATATGTACCAACAAAGACTTGCTAGTCTTTAAGAACAGTTCAGACGTCAGTTGAGCGATGTGGCCAAACTCAAAGGAATCTATAGCAAGAATACACTGCAACCAAAATATGTGAACGCAGTATATGAAATAATTTGTCCACCATGATTTAAGTAAAAACAGCCAAAACCCTGGTTATAAATTTAAAGGTCTGTGGTGGATGAGATACAGTAGAACTTTTGATTTGTTGACACAGGTCACGAGTTATAACATTTTCTGGTATGTTGGTATACACCTTGCCACCAATAGCATTACAGTAAGTATGAGTTTCTCCTACTTTCAGGTAGGACGTGCGGTCGGTGCAAAATTCATTGTGCCATGTGCGCTTTCACTTTCCAAGCAGCCCGAGACAATGGCTGCTCCTTCTTTGAAATGAAAGGTCTCGCATTAGCAAGAGTTTGAGCTTTTGGCATTGTAAATGACCATGCATTTTATTTGTGTTAATTATAAAAAAAAAACGATAAATAAAAGGCACTGTTGTTTACAATGCCAACAGCTTTAACTCTTGCAAATGCTTGGTCCTCATTGCCACTAAGCAACAGTGATCTACGAACTTCAGGTGGAAAACCTGGGAGCTGTGTACAGCGACATGCTTTCTGTTTCTATCTTAAACACTATTTGGTTAAACATAGGAGAGTTGTCTAAGCTAATCCTTCTAAACTTCGCACCTTTGGAACAATGTACAATCCTTCTTTATATTCCTTTCCACTGATGCATTTCATTAGATGTGCACAACTTTTTTGATGCAAGTTATTTGGTAAGAGAATGAAATTCCTATGAAAATCTTATATCTATATGCAATGATAACCAATAGCAGCCATACGGCATACAGCTGCTGTAGCAATGTGGCCCATAATTGGTCCTGTGTAAATTTGTTACTTTATTAGTTAAAAGTATCTCCTTCGACATATAGAGACTTCTATTTTTGACCAATATCAAAGGCCCAATCATAAATAGTGTGTATGGTCCTTTGTCAGCCAATACTCCAAATTCTCCTAGGAACTTAGAATGGGAGTATTCCGCTTCAAAGGCATTTCCTCTATGGAAAACATTAGTGTTAATGATTTTGTCCGCTATTACCATGGGGTGGTGTAAGGCTAAGCACTTACCTCTTTCACCAGCATTGCCTTCTGCAGATTACAATGACCGTGTAATGTGTTTCTACTGCAGTACAAGGGATTAGTAACTGGCAGTGACACCATGAACCATGGAAGAGACTTGCCCAATGTGTTCCCAGGTGAGTACAGTTATGAGAGTGGAGTGGCTGATCTTCAGCTTCTGATACTTCACCCCTTGTGAAAAGAACAGAAATATACTGACAAACTGCACTCCTGCCTGTTGTCCAGGTGCAGCTTGGCTCCTTTGAGGGGCGCAGAAGAGGGTAGCAGGGTCAAAGACTATACATTCACACAGGTGCATGAGGTATTTTGAGTACCTACTTCCCATGGGGAAGGGGTTGTAAACTCGGATTGGTAGTAATGTACGGTTGCTGCGATGTGCTGGAGCACTACCTATCAAAGGAAGGTCTGGTAATCAGAGTGTTACCATATTGGGTCCTTTAAAGCATCAGAAGGAAGGGAGGCCTGGTGAATAGAACAATGTTTGTTAATTGGGCAATGCTTAAACCATCATTGAGCTGCTTTATGGCACTTGTATAGTGCCAAGAAGCTGCGTTAACCAGACAAACTATATCACTCATTTAATAAGTTATTGAGTTAGGAGGAGGACATGCAGGGTGGGGATGAATGTTGTCAGGTTGATGGTGACTTTAGATAAGGGAACCCCCCCCAAAAAAAACATTTTCAAAGAACCGGAGGACACTGCTTTAATCTCCTCCCAGGCCTCTGCAGAATCTCTCTAACCGCACCACCTCCTCCACACATATTCTCTGGCACTTCTCTGGGCCTGAGGAGTTACAGCTCAAAGTGGGCAATTACCCGGGGGCCCTCTGTGGAAACTGAGCTTTCGGTCTAGTTTATTTGTCTATCTAAACTTCTGTCACTCTCTGCCAACTGCTCCCTCTTACCCTCTCTAAACCAGTGTCCTAAAAATATTTGTGGTGCCAGGCAAGGAACCGCAATTGTTTTTCATACCCAGTTAACATTTTTCCGGTTCAAGGCAGTCCTGGCTTGGCAATTCGGGCTGGACTGTTTCCATGAGGCACAGGGTCAAGACTGATTTGCTTATTGCTGGGTCTGAAATGAGGTGGCGATGTGAGCTAAAGAACGATGATGGATTCATCCCAGATCTGTGAGTGGGGGTGAGTGTCTGAAAAGTTTCAGCACTCTGTCCATCATCATCAGCATCTTGTGTTTGCTCTGCTTACCCTGTTAAAAAGTACCATTAAATATCACAAAATCGCAAATAAAGTTTAAAGTTCTGGGTGTGGCAATTCATGAAGGCAGCTTAGCAAATGAACCACGAGCTTCAGTACTGCGAAAAGCTAGCTGATGTATTCAAAAGGAGATCCCTTCATATATCCTCCAGTGCGCTGGACACTCCAATCCAAATACACTCCATGACATTGGTAGTGACCTACCAGGTGACCCAGTATTCCAAGATGCCCAGCTTCCACACTAAGTCTGTGACATGAGGGGGTTGACGGGTAGGTTTCTTCTTCTCTGTGAGCATCTGAAGTTTTCTATTTGGTTCCCCCTCCTCTGCCCAACATTTCTGCCTCAGTTGAGGGAGCTCTGATAGCAGTGTTCTTTTAAGCACTAGAGGCTCTTAAGGGAGCAGCGTTTGAGCACTTGGTGATACCCAGATGATGCACATGGGTTCATCAAAGCACAATGATTGGGCTGCTGAGATAATGCTGTACATGCCTTTGCTACTGTAAGAAAATAACTGCATAACCCAAGACCTCTGAACTCTGCCCTAGCCTATTGGTGCTTTTATTTAATTAATGTTTTTTTCTCCCCACTTTTTCTTGCAGAAAATTGCATTCCCTCTACTCCCTCTTGCTGCATTTCTTTGCTTCGGCTTTCTTACTCCTGTGCTTCCATTTCTCACCTCCCCAATTTCTCTGCTTAAGCTTCACTCCTTGCCATATTATGTATTTTGCTCTTTCCTCTTCTAAAACCTTCTCCCTTTCTTGTTCTGACTCACTTCATCTATTTTGCTCCTTCCTTTTAACTGTCCTTGCATTTTGATTTCTTATCTGTAATTATAATTCCATTCACTTTATCGTCCGGTTTCTCTCGGTTGGTATGGCCAGTGCCGGCTCACACCACATCATTGGCATTATTTAAGGCTGCTTCTAGACTTATTAGCAGTTCTGCAGAAGCTTGCATTGCAAAATGTATATAGGACTCAATACCTCTGTGGGTAACTAAGTGCTTGCCTACATGGGTAGAATGCTATGCCCTCTAAGCCAGAGTTTGTGGATGCATGGGTGAGGGCATTTTTGTGCCCTAGCAAGGCAACATGAGGGCATCGCACAGACAAATGACCATGCCACTGCCCTTAGTTAGCTAACAAATGCCCCCATAATGGAAGTGCACAGTGTTTATTCCCTTTTGTGCCCTGGTGCCATTGCACCTGCTGCTCTATTGATGGCCACACCTCTGCTTATCTAGCTATTTTGTGGTGAGTCATGCTTGGTGATTAAAGCTCTTGGTTCTCCGGGAATAAATGCCATGTTTCCCAATATTACAGGTTTTCATATGGCAATACTGATGATTGGTCAGGTGGTCTTCATATTCATGCCCCTTTATTCCCCCAAACCCATTCCAGATACTGATCAGATTTACTATTTTTCTAGTATTAGAAATGAAAATGCTTGACACAAATTGAGAAGGAAGTCATGGAGTCTGGTTTCAGCATGTCTCCTACTTGGACCCATAGAAGGTCCTATTGTGCATTATATGCAGTTTTCAATGGGCATGTGACTGCCTGACCTATCTCTGCTTAATTGGCATCCAGCGTTTAAGAGGACGGCAGGAGGAGCAGCCAGGGAACATTGGTTGGTCAGTTGTGGACTGGAAAGGGGGCAGGTAGGGTAGTTTTTACATCATTAAAGAAATTCCAAAGTGAAGATGAGCAGGACTAAATGCAGAGCAAGGCTGAGGGTATGATTGCTGGAGAGCTGTGGGATGGTTTAGAAATGCTGCAGGTGAGGACAATCTGAACCTGATGGGACTAGCTGGTTTTCGGTCTGGTTAAAACATTCTAGGCTAGAAGGGTGATAATTATCTGCTCTGCTTAACACCAGTCAATTCTTGAACCTCAAACGTCCATGAAAATGATCCTGGTGTTTATTGTATCTGCTCCCACCAAAAGAGTAGTTGACCATTATTCCCTTTTCAAACCTTAAGTGGTGAAGTGCTGCATTGATCAACCGCTAGTTGTCATGTCATTGATCATTTTGCACCTCTGAAATCTTTCCAGAGTGTAGTGATTGAGCCATTTTGTATGGAAGCGGCTCGATTATGACCGTTGCCCACTACCAATTCAGTATATTTTGCTCTAATATAATGCTATGTAGGCTTGCATAATACGAATTGGCTGTAAAATAGGACTTGATAATGTTCTTCATGTGCCTGACTGTAACTTGCTTAAAGGCATGGCTTACCTATTGGCTTTGGCATACTCTAATGCCATCTTGCATACTAATTCGGGCTCTTTACGGGAATAGAGGCCTATGCTTAAGCGACTCCATTTTCTAAGCTGTCGCCATCTTCTAAGCTTTTCTGGGTGAGGAGTTATGTTTTACTTCTCACTTGTTTTTCGCACTTTGTATGCCAGTAGAAACTGGTTCTTACTCTGAGGAATGTGCTCGCTCTGACCCGGAGTCATAACAAACGCCTAGCTAGCTGATGCTGTGGCCTTGGCGCGTTGTGGTACGGAATCTGATGGGAACAGGAGGCGAAGCTTGCTAGAAGCTTCAACCAACGTTTCCACTTGTACTAAAGGGGGTGTTCGGATCTCGACCACTGGTAGTCCATCACGTTGCAGACGTGCAGCTGTGACAGTGGTCAGAGAATCCTGATTCGGCTGGAGAAACAGGCTCCCCTCTGGCCAAGTGGAAGCGGGATGTGTAGAAACTTGGTGAGGTGTTCCACTAACTCTTATTTCTTAACTGTTCTTATCTAACTATCGCTCCTATTTTCAGGTTATATACTGATTTACACATCAGTTCTGTATATGTACATCCTTATTGCATTAGCAATTGCTTAAGGATTGATGTGAAGAAGGCCTATCATGACATAGTAGTAATTTCTTTCTTTTGTCCTTCTATCATTGTGTAATAAAGAAACACCAGAATATATATATCATTATTAGCTTGTATTCCTTGATGGGAGGTCCGGGCCTTTCTAACCCAAATGCTGTAGCATCGGAAGGATGGTAAGTTTCCCTTCCTGCAGGTAATTGTTGAGGGAAATGTTGTGCTCTCGTCCAGGGAAACCAAAACTGATAAGTAATCCACCTGAGGTACTGTTAGGTGGAGTGCGCGTTGTTTTAGCTCCACCAGGGTGGGCTTTGTTTCGCATTGTTGTTACTCTGTGGCCCTTGGTATTGTGATTTCGTACCCTGGGCTACATTGTTACCTTGTGGCCCTTGGTTTCTTGCGTTTTATCGCGTGATGTTGTTTTCCCGGGTTGTTGTTATTGTTGTCACTGGTATTGTTTCTTGCGTTGTTGTCACCAGTTGGCGTTATTCGCAAGCTCCTCCGCAATAGCCATATATCTTCAGTTAATTGTTAGTATTATTCCTTTCTTAGGTAAGTATTGTGAAGTGTTGTATCCTTTTGGGTCCTGAGAAGGTTTAAGGTTAGTATGCCCTGGTGATTGGCAGAATTATCAGGTCATTACACAGTCACCCCAACCGACCACAGGCAGTTTGGTTCTCGACTCAACTGCAGGTTCAAAAACAACTCTGCAGAAAGCTGGAGAGAATCTGGCATGCTTCTCATGAGATAGCTGGACAGTGCGGAATGAAACTGCTCTCTATCATAACAATATAAAAATAGCATGAAAAACCTATGTAACATCTGTTAGCCCAGGCTGGCAATTCCTCCAAAACTCTGTACCAAGCCCTCCAGTCCTTCATCAATCCCAAGGCCTATGAAAGCCTAGAGTCCCCCTCCCAACTACTATGCAATGATATTGCTCTTTACTTTGCCCAAAAGATACAGCTTGTATACGAAAAAATTATTGTAACAGTTTGCCTGCAGCAGACTCCTATGGCCTTGGATCAACTAAATCCTACAGATCCTCAGCTGTCAGAGAACTTCCCTGCAATTACATTAGTGGAGGTTGAGTTACTGATCAATACGTTAAAGTCTGGTTCCCCCGCTGATTACATTCCTGCTAAAGTCATTCTATCTTTGGCTAAAAATATGTCCCACTCTATGCAATCTACCCCTAAAAGATGGCCATGAACCACTTGAGTGTAAAGTTGCTCAGGTTAGACAAATTCGCAAGAGCACTAAAATTCCATGGATGGATTTTTCCAACCTCCATCCTATCTCGCTCCTCCCGTTCTTGAGTAAACTCATGGAAAAACATGTAAATACCCACCTCTCCAATGTTGTCGAACGAACTCAATGTTTAGATCCTTCCCAGTCCGGTTTTAGGCCCAAATACAGCACCGAATCCGCATTACTAGCGGTCACAGATAACATCAGGATGACCCTAGATAAGGGCCATATTAGGTTTCTGGTGCTGTTGGACTTATCCGCGGCGTTCGACACAGTCTCCCACAATATATTGATTAAAAGACTTGAAGAGGTTGGGTTAAGAAAATCTGCCTTGCAATGGATGAGGAGCTTTCTATCTGATCGCTCCCAGATTGTCAACCTAGGCCAGTACGGTTTGGCCCCATAGAACTGTCCAAGGGAGTACCTCGGGGCTCATGTCTGAGCCCTACATTATTTAACATCTAGATTGATCCCTTGGCCAATCTTTTGAGGTCACATGAGTTCATCACCTTATCATATGCTGATGATATCCAGTTACTCATTCCATTCGACACGTTCACCTCAGCGGTACGGTTGGCCTTCTCCAATGGGATGAGAGCCATATCACACTGGATGAAGAATAATTTCCTCCAGTGTAATGTGGGAACAGAGATCATGCTCTTCGGAGAGGCTCCCCTCCTATGGACACCTGACTGGTGGCCGACCGACCTAGGTTTCCCTCCTGCTCCTAAGTTGACAGTCAAAAATCTTGGGATTTGGATGGATCAGACACTCATTCTGAAGGAGCACGTTGCTCAGATTGCTTGGTCCTGTTTCCATATAAGGGGCCTACTCCACCAGGTTTTCCCTCTGCTTACTGACTCCTCTCGGAAAACTTTAGTCCAGGCGCTTGTGCTACGTCCCTCCCACCCTCTCTTTATGAAGCTGCACTGGCTCCCCATCCGTCAACGGGTTAAGTTTAAAATCTGTTGCACCATCCATAAGGCATTGCTTAACTTGGGTCCTTCTTACCTCTGAGATTCATTCCTTATGCTCCCTCGAGATCTTCCGCTAGAGTACCAAACACCTATTGTTGGTGCCTCGAGTAAGAAAAGCAAGATTAGGAGGAAGAGCGATCTCCCATCTCGACCCTTGCTACTGGAACGAGCGGTCTTTATCTTTGAGACCGCATCTAGATCATTTGCAATTCAGGAGGCTGCTTAAAACCACAGTTTTCTGTACCTGTTAACTTGCTGGAGCAGCACCTCACCCTCACAATCCATTTTAACCCTTCGGGGCTCGATTCTAGTGCTATATAAATAAATAAATTGGGAACCTATCCAAACAATGGTGCAGTTTCACTGTATGCGTATCCTTTTCTCAACCTGTTTCTGTCCACTCCCCTGGTGTACACTCCTGAAGCATCAAAAGGGACCGGATTGCATCTGTGCTGTCCTGGAGCAGTACTGTGAAGGTCCACAGTCTCTGGTAAGTTGCATACTGTGTGTGGCATAACAATGATTGGATTTTCACAAGGTAGGGATGCACACCATTTCATCAGTTTTTTTAAAATCTGTTTTGCCAATATTTAAATTGAATGCATGCAGCTCGATGTGGGTGCCATTCCCACCCTTCACCCGAGTAGAAAACATCGTCATATCTGGGGCGTCATCACGCCCCTGTCGAACGCACAGCTAAAGTAGCCTGCTAGGCCATCATTAAATAACTTGAATTTTATCCATATGTTCCATTTTTATCTGTATGAAAAGAAATGAGGACGTCGGTTCGGTAACAAGAATGGCAGTGACCCCTGACGAAGGGCAACAGAGGCCCGAAATGCATTAGGATTTTAAAGAAATAAACCACACTGCTTAAAGACGAATTTGCATCTGTCGTGTTTTTGCCAGAGGTTCAGATGGCCCAGCTTGAACATTAGAAAAAGTGAAAATTGGCAATTCCACTCCGCGTGTGGAGAGAAACGTTGAAAACAAGTTTATTTAATGTGTACAAATGGATTAAAAATGGGAACATATGGATAAAATTCAAGTTATGTGATGATGGCCTAGCAGGTTACTTTAGCTATGCGTTCGACAGGGATGTGAGGACGCCCCAGATATGAAGAAGTTTTCTACAATGACTGGCTCATCCATCGTTACATCCACTCATACATCCCTCTACCATTTCACTCACCATCTATTTACTGTTCCATCCAGACAATCATCTATCTTGCCTTTCACTCATCCATCTTTACATCCATCATTTCACTCGCCCTTATTTCCACCCCTTCCCATTCTAGTTCATTGTGAGCCTTTGTCTGCCAAGCTTCAGACAGATGAGGCCCATCAAGAACTCCACTATGGGAGGGTGGGGGGGAGGTAGGGGTGATGCTCCTAATGGAGTGGCTTAACTGCACACTTAAACTTAGTCTGCTAGTTGTCTGCAGATGGTTCCTTCCTTTTTCTTGGGCAATTACAGTCCATATTGAAGCACTGTGCGTTTGTGCCTGGAGAGCAGCCCCCCTGCATACCTCCTACAGCCTGCGCCTCTGTGATAATCATCATTGTTGCCTACCACCAGCCATTGAAGTTAATGGAGTTTTGCAACTCCTCCCAGGGCCACTGTTCATGCACCCCAAAAGCAACTAGATCCATGGTGTTCTAATCCAGCACTCCCTCATGTGATGTCACAGCTGTAGCTTGTGCCTGCAGATTGACTAAAACCTCACACACCTAGTGATTGTGTAATAAGACCTCTTTAAAGTTTAGTAGAGTTCCCCAAAGAGATTCAGGACACTTCCTCGAGGCAGTAATTTCTTTTCAACTTCTGTTTTATTGACCCTGTTCTTGCCTCTTCCCAGAGGGTGGAAGGCAATGCCCCTTTTGCCCATTAACACCAGTCTCCCCTGAAGCAAACTCATATGGTAATTTAAATTTCTGAAGCATCTTTGGCTTTGTATGGACTACTTAATTTTTATTTTCCCTGAACTGTAGGAAAGGCCTGAGCACTCAAGCCATGGTAAATAACCGCTATTGCTTGATGTCAGCGAATTTCAGTGAGCACCCCAGGCATCACCTAAATGGTGCCAGTTTACCTTAAGTAGTTCTCATTCTTTGACCAGCCCCTTCTCCCCCCTCCAAGACGCAGGCTCCTATTTGCTTATAGGAGCCATCTGCAGTGGCGGACGGTAAGTTTTGGAGGGAGGGGGTGGGCGGGACACATGCACAACACTTACAGCCAGGCATTTACACACATGCACCCACACGCAAACACATTCATTTACAACACTTTCTACCATACATGCACGCACCAAACATTAAACATTAATTTAAAATAAAACAAAACGCTCTTACCTGCAGCCAGCTTTGCCTCAGAAGTTCCTGGAGGCTTGGGACTTCTGCCTTCCCTCATTGGCTGACCTAAGGTCCGCCAATGAGGGAAGGCAGCAGTCCAAACGTCATCAGAGTGGGATGGGGTCAGTGAGACTGCTGACTCCACCCCACTCTGTGAGGAAGTGTCACTGATTGACACTCTATCCAGGGCGCTACAGGGCTTAAAACTGAAGCGCCCAGGTGCGGGGCAATCCGTGACGCTACCTTTTGTCACAGAGGGGCGGGCCTTGAGGACCTTTGCAAAGCGGAGGACATCACCCCCACTGGAGCTGTGACCTCCTTAGCCCAGCAAACATCAGCGGAGGCCACCAGGAGCCTGCGTATTTTGCTCATATCTGAATTTTGGCTGCTTGAACTGAAAGTGAACCGTGTCTATCAGGCCGACAGACACTGTTCCTGAGGGGCAAAAGGTGAAGGGGCGTGGGCCCTCAGCCCCAATGGACCGGCCGCGCCTGGCCATCTGATCTCATTTGAACCACACATGGTGACCGCAAAGGCAGTGGTTGAAGTGCCTTAAGAAAAGGCAAGGGGATGCTAATTACATTATTTGGTGTCCATGACTGGTGCTCAGAGTCCAGAGCTAGTACAAAGTTCACTTGCAGGTATCAAAGCTAGCACTGAGTACAGGACGAAAATGGCTTTTTCTTAAGTTTTTATTTTTGTTAGAGCATTGCTAACTTACCGTTTTGAGGTGGTATGCCCATGTGACTCTTTGTTTGTACCTCATTGCAGAAATTGCTCTCATCAAGGCAACCACGCATATGGTGGTCTGATGTGAAGAAAAATGCTTAGAAATTCTGCTGGAGGTGGTAACAGTGGTGGGTGGACTCAAATCCAGTGGATTTTAACTCACTGAGTACCTTAAATGGCTGGATCATTAGCCCCTGTGAAAACATCTGTTTACTACCCTGTGCCGAAATAGGTAGCCCCCTTGAAGGGACTCTAGTATTGCTTGCCCGTTAAGGCTCGAAGTTGAGAATGAGTGACCACATCAGTTTAATTGAGCAAGATAGTGGCACTAATGTCACACACAGGACAGCAGGCTCTTTAGACTGGCTGTTATTAAGGGACAGTATTCGTGTTGGGAAGAGTGGCAAAGGAACCATTCTTTCAATCTTGTGACTTGCCAATAGTTTTTCGTCTAGCCTATCTATCACCATTTGGATCTTCCAGTAAGATTTCACTACAAGCATTTGTTCCTACTTGCAGTAATCTGGATAAAAATATTAAAATTTCAAATGTGATTTAGCTCTTTTGTTTGGTTCCTTTCTAGGTATTGGCTCTTCACCCACCCAGCCTTCTGCGTGTGCTGCTTCATCTCAATCTCTTGTCACTCGACCATGGTGAGATGATCATCTGTCCTCACCACTGATGCAGGCAGTCATCACAGGCCACTTCGAGCAGACCGCTCAACCGATGCTCCAAAGTACATTAATGGTGGATGTGAAACCCTGGGATTCCTTTCCTTCTCTTATCTACTTTCCCAGTGACAGAGAGATCCTGGACTTTGACATGGACAATATGCTTAGTGAAGGTAAAATTGTTGTCCATCTCCTGCGTGGCATCACATCTTGCTTTCCACCATCAAAAGTTTACATGGGTTCAAAAAAGTGTTACTTTCTCAATACATATACTTAGTGTCATAATCTGCTTTGGTGTAACGGTTATAAATCGTCTGTATTTATAGGTCATTTATTAGGACTGCTGCAGTTGCATTTGCTAACTACAGCTACAGTTCATTAATTCAGGGTCACGTTTAAATGCCACTTTGGCAAAACACATTGAAGAGCAAATGTGTTTTCTGTGCTCTTGCATATCTTCAATTCTTTCTGCTAGTTCATTAACTTGGTCAGGGATAAAGATTCTGCATTTTAAGTTATGCATCCTGCATGGTCTACTGGCTGGGTTGGTGTGCTTGGAGAGAATTTCAGGCCAAGGTATGGTCGGACTTAACAATGTGTGACAATAGGCTTCACAATAAAAAAATCATTTAAAAAAATCCTCCTTGTAAGAAGTTGGGGTTCTGTAAAGATTCATATCAAGTATATCGAAGACCTACCCCTAGGGAATTATATAGGATACAACAAGAGTTTGTTGTAATCCCTTTTCTAGAAAAAATACTTTTTCTCTTGAGACGCTTCAGCCACCAGGGTTGCCCCTAGGTGGCATGCTTCATCATTGGGGTTCCTCTCAATCCTCTATGGTTTGATGCGTGCTGCGACTTGCGAATTGTGTAAGAACGCTTTTTATTGGAGATTATCTGTACCGCAGTGATGTGGAGTGGAAAGGGAAAGGAAATTAAAAAAAATACCAAAGTTGGCCACTCTTTTATTCCCGCCCCTAGTTGGTATGGTTAAAAATTTGGTGGCGTTTACTGAGAAGAAACCTTACCTTAATGAGTCTCTCTCAGTAATGTGCTTTTGTCAACTTATTTCGAGCTGTTTCCCCCAATAGCTCTTTATCAGGACTCGACGGGCGCTAGCCCCATGTGTACCACTCCTAGTGAATCCTCTAATAAGGAGGGACACAAACCATGCACACCTAATGTGTACTGTATACATAAGAATCTAATGATAAATTTGTGTTTCTGTTGATGCTATATTATTGCATCATGGTCAAAGCCAGGGGTAGATGGGCTTATAGTCACACTTTTGTCAAAGCTGCCTCTGGTACAGTAACCTACTTTTCTCCTTGGGCACAGAATACAGTATGCGGTCTCCAGGGACGCTGACTGTAAAGTCAATATGTCAACTTTTTAGCCAACTGACTACATCCATCTGTTTTTAGATGTTGACTTGATGAAATTGTGCAACAAACAAATTTGCATGCTGAACAATTTCTGAGGGAGCACGGAGGCACTCTCAGGCCTCATTCTAGGGCATGTAAGTGGACTCTCACTTAATTGAATTGAAGATATTTTTGGGCCTCACGCTTAAAATGGCGGTAGTGCATAAACCAACCTTGCTGTCCTCCTGGTCTATGCGCACGGTTTGGTTAACACCTCTTCGCACCATACATGAGCTGAGTTTGTATTTTGCTATCGCAGTGCATGCTGCATTTCAATGACCTTTCTGCTGCATTGCTCCAGGACCATCCAGACCCATGAGAGGTTGTTTACAATTCAGCTTTTTGTGGAGCATTTGTCTGCCTGGTTTCCAGAGGTTTATACTCTGGAAAGAATATAGCTGTTGATGAGTCCTTGATCTTGTATAAAGGGTGGCTGAATGTTCAGGCAGAACATTCCGAGTAAACTCGCTCGCTATGGCATCAAGCTGTACATGCTGTGAGAGCTCGACTGGCTTTGTGTACAGCTTGGGACTGTATACAGAGAAGGACACCACTCTAAACCCTGTAGGTTGCCTTCCCACACACAAAACATTGTATTGGAGCTTGTCCAGCCACTCTTTCACAAAGGTTATAACAGTTATGTGGACAATTTCTTTACAGGAGTAGAGCTGTTCAGGGAGCTCTATAAAGTTGGCACTGTGGCCTGCGTTAAAATTAATGTTCTCTGCAAAGGATTCCAACAGGAGCTTGTTTGCGCGAAGCTCCAGAAATTCCAGAGCACTGCATTGCATTCCATCTAACTGCTCGCTGTAAAGCTCTCAGATAGGCATGACATGTACACGTTAACTAGAAATCCTGCTGAGAGCACTTCCCTCTTCATGGTTTGGGGTCAGATGGCTGAAGTCCACAAGCCCACCTGTATACTTGATCGCAACAAGTACATGGGTAGAATGGACAAGAACGACCAGGTTCTTCACGCATACAATGAGTCATGAAACTCGCACTTGGTATACAAGACTGTTTACTCACCTGATCCAGATGGCAACCTACAATGCATGTTGTTTATAGTTAGACCACCACAGGAAGTCTCGTCTTTCCTTGACTTTCAGGAGTCTGTGATTGAAAGTCTTACTGCTATAGAAGCAGCAGCCTCCACTTTCTGGATGCTCTCTCTCTGTCTCTCTGTCTCTCTCTCTCTCTCTCCCCTGTCTTTTTCTCTCTCTCTCCCCTGTCTTTTTCTCTCTCTCCCTCTCTCTCTCTTCCCTGTCTCTCTCTCTCTCTCCCCTGTCTTTTTCTCTCTCTCTCTTTCTCCCCTGTCTTTTTCTCTCTCTCCCTCTCTCCCCTGTATTTTTCTCTCTCTCTCTCTCCCCTGTCTTTTTCTCTCTCTCTCTCTCTCCCCTGTCTTTTTCTCTCTCTCTCTCTCCTGTCTTTTTCTCTCTCTCTCTCTCTCCCCTGTCTTTTTCTCTCTCTCTCTCTCTCCCCTGTCTTTTTCTCTATCTCTCTCTCTCCCCTGTCTTTTTTTCTCTCTCTCTCCCCTGTCTTTCTCTCTCTCTCTCCCCTGTCTTTTTTTCCCTCTCTCTCTCTCTCCTGTCTTTTTTTCTCTCTCTCTCTCTCTCCTGTCTTTTTCTCTCTCTCTCTCTCCTGTCTTTTTCTCTCTCTCTCTCTCTCTCCTGTCTTTTTCTTTCTCTCTCTCTCTCTCTCTCTCTCTCTCTCCTGTCTTTTTCTCTCTCTCTCTCCCCTGTCTTTTTCTCTTTCTCTCTCTCTCTCTCCTGTCTTTTTCTCTCTCTTTCATCCCACCGGCTCTACCTGCCCCGCTACTTTGCTTACCTGACCTGTCATTCTGTGCTTCACCTTTCTGTTTGTGCTATCTCATTATAACTCACCTCTCTACCTATCTTATTTCTCTCTGGTTTGAACCTTTCTTACCAGCCTATATTTAATACTGCATGGCAGGCCTCTAAAAAAAAAGCATTGGCATAGCAATAGGTCTCGCCTTTGGGACATTATACGTTTTTAGTCATGCAACAGTTGATGTTATTGCACCAAGGATTTTGTGCTGCATAACTAAATAATTATAAGGTCCCAAAAGCTAGACCTATTGGCTATGCCAATGCTTGTTTCCTACTTGCTTTATGTTGTATCCTACTAAGGCAAAATACTGGGAAATTGACGGAGGTGGAGCTGCCAATGGGTAAACCTTTCAATTGGTGCGGGTCACTCCTTCTCTAGGCAAGCAGCAACAGAATATTTGTTCATGTACTTCATCAAATCATGAACTTCTTGTTACCTTTCTCTGCTTTCAGAATGTGGTGGTACTTTTCTTTGCCAATTGACAAGTGCATTATAGTCCCCACACTGCACATACTGGTGGACAGAACATGCACCACGTTAACCAAAAGGTTAAAGTCTTGACTGGATTTCGAAGTGCTTGTTAGGGAACGTATATATACTAAACAAGGACTACCCTGATTGCCATTGAGAACTGTAGTAAGTGTATTAAGTCAAACAAATATCCAATGTGACTTATTCACCAACATTTCTACTTGTTTTCAAAGTGTGCAAACTCCATTATTAACTTGTATCATAACCATGTTATTGAAAAGGGATACAGGACACAATCTCTTGTATGAGGATTGTTTCAACATCTTTAATTTAAGATGAGAAAACAATCCTCATGCAAAATATTGTGCCCTGTATTTATTCTCAATAACATTGTATATGATGCAGGTTAGTAATTGAGTTTTCACGCTGTCAAAGTAAGTGTCGGTGACAGAGACCCACAGGACTTTTGCTTGGTGTATTATTTTAGGGAACTTAGGCAATATGCCCCAGCATATTTGCCTACTTTTCAAAGGGAGCTAAGCTTGCTCAGTTCGAGATATGGCATACTGGGATACTCGGACACCCTCCAACTTGCATCCACAAACTGGAAGGAGTTTGATTCAGCACAGCGAGAGCATTGATGGCATGTGACAACTATTTTATGAAACTGCAAGTAGCTAGAGATGGAAGGCATTTGTACAGGTTCATTTGACAATTATACAGGATTAGTCAGGACTCTGAGGACAGGCATACTTTCGGGTTAGAACAACTTGGAGCAGGTGGGCTTTCCCAGGAATATTGCATAGGTAGAAGGCAGATAGTAAAGGTAGTACAGATACACGTCACAACTTTATATTCACCCATGGATTCAAATCCATTGCTGCGACTCTCGCACTGAATTTACTACACTACTTATGGGTCAATGCCGCTTGCCATGTTCATTCTCCGTCAGAACTTAGTAGATGTTCAGTTTGCTGTATAAGTGCATTACAGTCACTGCAAATAATGGCGTTTTAGACATATGCTACGTTGTCACGGACTACTCGGGGTTCATAATCTACCCTTCATAGTTTATGATCTCTTTAGAAAGCTTTGGAAAATTTCCAGCATATTTGCCTTCTTTTCAAAGGTAGATGTGCTTGCTTAGTTCGAAATATGGCTTTGTGGGCTCCTCCGGCAACCCCCAACTTGCATCCACCAACTGGAAGGAGTTGGATTTAGCACAGTGAGTGCGCTAAAGGTGCATGAAAGTCTTCCTGAGCCTCATGTAGCTGTCATGGGAGCCATTAGTAAAGGTTCACTCAGCATGAGTTGGGTAACCTTCACAAAGAAGGCGTAGACTTGGCAGGTAGTAAAATGTAGTCAAACTCATTGTCTTGTGGTGTATAAATTTGGTGGGCCCTTGCATGGCTGCTGTATGTTTGTGAGTGCAAGTGTTCTGGTTGATTGGGCCTGTGGCTGGCCGTTTGGAAGCCTTGTTTGTGGTACGTGAATGGATCATAAGGTGGTTGGTGCATGAAGTGGCATTATGGCTCACCTTTAGAAGGCTTAGTTTCAATATTTACATACTTTGATAAGTATTTGTGCTATGAACCCAGCATTTCTGGAGGTGCTAAAACCAACTAGTGTAAGTAGTGGATTAACTTGATCAAATTAGTGTTAGATTATATTTGTGGCGGTTTAATGGCCTTTTGTAAGATTATTATTTTTTTAATCAATATGGGGAGCTGGCGATTTTGTGCCCTAGCTCAGTCGTCACCTAGGCAAACAAGGGGAACACTGGTTGGTAGGACATTTGTGCCGGCACGGTGATCTCACACAAATTTGTGGATTTTTTTTCTTTTTTCCCAGCTAAATTTTAGGTTTGCAGTGGATTCTGGGTAGGCAAACCTTGGGGGATCCACACAAGCCTTACCTCCCTAGACTCCTCAGGGTGTCCAGTAGTCCGAATAGTGTAGGTTTGATAGGTTTCCCTAGAAGGCTGCTGAGCCAGAGGCAAAAAAAACTTGTGGCACCCCTTGTGAAACCAGGTCTTCTTGCGATGGGCAATTCTCATGTCTCCACAATACATTTTGGCCCTTGCCTGTCACAGGTACTTGATCCACCCACACAAGTGGGATTCCATTTTTATCGGAAGCCTTTGGTGTGTGGGTTTATTTTTACAAACTTTGCTAGGGAATCTTGGTAACAGAACCTGGTTAAAGCCATCCAGGTCATCCCATCCTGGATTCCTCTAGGTGTCTAGTTTTCAGAAAAATGTCCAGGTATGCTAGGTTTCCCTAGGTGCTAGCTACACTGATCACGCTCATGATGTGTGTGTCTCAGGAAAACATATTCGTATTTATAAGGGCCCTCACTCACCAACCTAGTTGGTGGCATGCTTCATCATCTGGTCCCACCTGAGGCACAGAGTGTGCCTTAGGTGTGCTGCGACGCCTGTTTGCAGCGGAGCGGGAAGTGTTAAGTGAGTGTGCAGTGGTGGTGTTTAGAGTGAGGTTTAAAAATTGTTCTATGGGTCCCAGCGTCCAAAAGATATTTTATTAATGGGCACTTGGCAGAGTTAAAAACAACGCTTTTGAATGTGGTAGGAGGGACTTATGGTCTTCCACGTCCGGTGTGGTTAACTAGTTTCAGCCAGGCCTCATATTAAAAAACTGGCTTTCTTCAGGGCCTACGTGTGAGGATTGAGATAAGGAACTTAATGATATAAGCGTCCTATGTGGAGCACTCGCTAAGGTGCTTTAACTGTAAGAGGAGGATTTCCTCTAAGTTTGTACCTGTAAAGAAAGATGGACGAAACAAACCGGTTGACACATATGTAAGAAACAATCGACTCAGGCACGTGATCAGTGGTTTTGGTATGAGGTGCCTTAGTAGTGAGCAGAAAACCGACCGTGTTATGTGGTTTGTGTTAGCAAGTGAAATTGTTGGCCGATTAGGGCTACTATTCGGTATTTGTGCTATAACTTATGGCTGTAAACAACATAATGTAGTGAACAAGGAAAGTGCTCTCAGGATCCACTGTTACACCTCTTGCGGCCGGCCAGGAACTCAGTGGATGGAGACGCGGAGTTCCGTGTGTGGTTTAAATAGCAATTTCACGCCGCAGCTGGAGCTTGTTAAAGTGAAATGTGACTCTGCTGCGAGTAGCGTCTGTAGGGAGGAGTAAGAACAGACAACACAAAAAACAGACTAGTACTGTGTGTGGCATTATTATAAGATGCCTGTGTCAGAAAAAGGAGTGCAATATTAAAAGCAAATTGGTATGTCGTATTTCAGAGAAAAGGCGAAATTAGTTATTGCATGAATATTCACATAGTGAAAGAAACGGCTGGGGGCGTGTCAAGACCAGAATCAGATGAATCTGCAATGCTGCAACAGACGCCCACAACCCAAGCTAGTGGCCCAAAAACCACAAGGCCCCACCCCTCCCCCTAGCAATCCTGACCAGGGATCTGGTGATCCTTGACCTCACTCAGTCTTCAAGAAGACTCCTGCAGACTTAACCAGAAGGCTCTCCCTGACTGTGACCAGAGCAGGCAAGCAATCCCATGCCAGAAACTCCCTTCACTCCCAATGGCCTTGTGTGACCCAACTAACGGTGTCCAGGCATCCCCCAAGATCCAAACTGATCCCTCCAGTTGGTCGTCACCTTCAGGAAGCCTCCCTGCCCAATCCTGCAGCAACTTTACCGAATCAAAGGTTTCCATTGAAAAGCACAAGGTCCCTGATGTCTTTTTGGCACCCTGCACCCCCAATGCCACTGGTGGGGCAACTCCAGTGCTGATTATTGGCCCCTATAGTGCTGACATTAACACCCGGAACTTTGTTGAAGTTGAAAGGATTTATAAAGCGCTCTAACACCATGCGGTTTCTTGGCGCTACGCAGTGACAGAGCTGAGTGGTGACCGGGAGGTTCCTTTGGGGAATAAGCTTGAGAGAAAAGGTGGGTTTTAAGAGCTTAACGAAAATTCATATAGGTGGGGGCGGGCCTGATGGTAAAGGGGAGCGAATTCCAGAGGTGGGGGCCCAGGGTAGAAAACCTCATGCCTCCAAATTTTTTCCTCTGAAAACGAGGGACGTTCAGTAGGATCTGTGTGGAGTAGTGGAGGCTTCTGCTAGGAACGTATGCGCGGATCAGTGTGTTGATAAAAACTGGAGCAGTGCCAGCTAGGGCCATAAAGATAAGGCAGCCTATCTTAGAGAGGGATCACTGGGAGATGGGTAGCCAGTGAAGCGCTTTTAGCAGGGGAGTGGCTCGATGGGACTTAGGAAGCCTATAGACAAGACGTCCTGCTTGATTTTGAATCAATTGTAAGCGCCCAATTTCATAAGCCAGAGCGCCTATGTATAGGGCATTGCCGTAGTCAAGGCGGGAAAGAATCATGGCAAAAAGAATGAGTTTGAGGGCGCCGGTGGTAAAGAAGCTGGAGATTTTACGTATAACTCTGAGAGATAGGAAACAGGATGAGACAACTGTACTGATCTGGGAACGCATGGTGAGATCTTGACTGATTTTAATGCCCAACGCTTTGACTGAAGCAGAGGGTGTTGGAGGGGGACCGAGGGCTGGGGGCCAAAAAGCGGGAGTCCAGGGGCTAGAGAGGGCACCGGTGAGAACCAACTCAGTCTTATCAAGATTGAGTTTTAAATGATTATGGTTCATCCAATCATAGATGAAAGTCGGAGGAAATTGGAAATAGAATCAGGGGAAGAAGAAAGGTTGAGGATGAGCTGGAGGTCATCGGCATAATTAAATACCGTGACCCCCATTTGTGACAGGGCAGTAATAAGGGGATAGATGTAGAGATTAAAGAGAAGAGGAGAATGAGAAGAACCCTAGGGGACCCTGCAAGAGACAGGGCAGGAGGGAGTAGAGAAACCCTCCAGCTGAACGGCCTGAGTGCGGTCTTGTAAAGAGGCGGCGAGCCAGGCCAGGGCTGACCCCCCAATGCCAGGGCCCTCAACACGATCGAGAAGGATTGAATGGTCGACCGTGTGTCCTTGCGGTCTAGGGCCCGCCCCATCCTGTAGGCAAATACACCTGTTCCTGTGCGATCAACCCTTATGTGGTAAAAGTCGTAGAGTAGCCCCTGGAGGATTGTGGTGGCGAAAATGTTTAAAGATGCATGTTCTTGTGTCCTAGTATGTTTGTTCTCTGTACTAACTTTTTCCCACGCGAGATGCGTGTGGTTCGGCATCTCACGCGAGATGCGTGTGGTTCGGCATCTCACGCGAGATGCGTGTGGTTTCTTAGGTCCTGATGTCTTTCATGTTTCCCCTTTGTAAGTTCTGGTACTCCCGAGAGGACGCACACAATAGGAGCGGCCTCTGGTGGCAAATGTAGATGGTTGGTTTTATACAAGATATTGTCATGGTTAACCGCTGTTCCCTTATGTAATGTTGTTTCTTTGTTCGGCCCTACTCTAGGGTAAGAACTCTGTAATGTTGTGGCAGCTTTCGAAAGGTTTAACACTGAATCAGCATCAACTACCACAAAATAGTTAAACAGTTCCACTATGGTGACGCTTGGGAAGGACCTATAAGAAACTGGGGATTGTCAATGGGTATCTGTACCTTTTTGTCTTTTTTCTTCCTTTCTTAGTTCAGTGCCAAGGGGGGGTGCCCCGTCCCGGCCTCCTCTGGCATTTGGTGGCCGCAGCTGGCCCCGCCCTTGTCCCGGGCTTCTCTTGGGCGCTCCCGCGCATGACTCGCAGGGCGAGAGGCGTTCAGCGCTTATCAGGCGCCTCCGAGCACAGTGCTGGCGTCAGAGACGCGACCTGGCCGCCGGGGCACCTGGGAGTTGAAGTTTCTGGGCCCCTGTGGTGGTTGTGGTCGGTATGGGCGGTGTTCCCCAGCTGCCGTTCCCCTCACGGCACCTGCTGGGACCCGCTGGTAGAAGGGTGCACAAGCTGTTGCCCTCACGGCGGGATAGAGTCTTCCATTTGAAGCGCCTCCAGGCGCGGATGTCCGGTGGAGCGGCTGCCTGCCTGCCGCTATGCCTCCTGGGGGTTGCAGTCTCCCCCGCACTGCCGCCACGCGAAGATGGACAGGGCTGTGGCGGCAGTGGGAGACCAGTGGCAAGAACAGGAGCAGAGGGAGCAAAAGGACGCAGCCCAGGTAGGGCAGTGGAGAGCCTTATGGGGTCAGTGTAGGTCCTGGGGCTGAAGCAGTTCACCAGATAGTGATCCGAGCCTAGCAACGGCTCCTCTAAGCGTTATTCAAATACCAAAACTAATACTAGGGTTGCTGGCTTGGAACACCCATTCCTGTTGGTGAAAGCAACCCAAGAAGCAAAGTAAAATGCCCGCTCGTTTCCTCATGAGCATATAAGCAAAGGCCCCCCGGAGCAGCTCAGCAGAAATTGGGGCAGAAAGAATAAAGAGACTCTTACTCGTTAATGCGCTCCAGCGCGACACGAGCAAGAGCCCTCAGAAGTTGCCGGGTGCTGATGGCGGCTCAGAGGTCACTAGCCCCACCTCAGCTGACTACGCGTGGAATAAGTGCACCCATCCTCCTCTGTTTTGCACATCCGTCAGAGCATCCGTCGAAGCGCAAGTTGCAATAAACTGGGAAATAGCACTGCCGCGCCTCTGCAAGCCTCCGTAATCCCCGTAGCCACTTCAGTTCATGAAGCTCGATCACAGCAGAAAGCACCTCAGGGCGCCCTCACCCGTTAGCGTCTCTTCCTCTGAAGCTGTAATGGACCGGGAAATAGCACCGCAGTACCTCTGCAAGCCTCTGTTGCCTCCGCAGTACCTCCAGTTAACGAAACGCCTCAGACACCTCAAAGGACCCGCGGGAGAAGCAAGGTTAGAAACGCCAGCTTGAAACCACCATCTTGCTCAAGGTAGGAGGGGCCTGTGGGATTCCTAAATTAATTGGCATCCCCGTCCGTCAAAGTTCCACGCACGTCTCTTTCGACATCTCACGCGAGGTGCGTGAGATGCCGCACCTCGCGCGAGATGTCGAAAGAGACGTGCGAGGTGCGGCATCTCGCAGTCACTTTTTCAGGTCCCTGGATAAAAATTAAAAAGTCCAGTGACTTCACAGCTTTTAATGTGAACAACTGGCCCCTAATAAAGTTTGTTGAGGCACAGTTGTGATCTTTTAAACACACACCTTCTCACTGATCACTTCCTTCACACACACCAGCTCCGCTGCACTTGCAGGCGTGGTAGCACACAGGAGGGGATAGTCGGCCCCCCCTGTGACTGAACCCCATGATGAAGCATGTCACCTCTAGGGTGAGTGAGGGTTCTTTTAGAAAATAATTAATTTTCCATCTTTTCCCTCATATTATTTAATGACCATTTACATTTAGGTAGTTTTCACCTTGTGTTCACTGTGATAGAGGGTTTCACTGGTGTTCCACTGGCGCTCTTTTGTTGATGATAGAACACTTTTAAAGTCACATAAAATAAGGAAATATAAGACACTGATTGTTTAGGTGATTGAAAACCTAGTCATAGAAAGACCTAAACCAAATTCTGCCGCTTATGCCTTTGAGCAGTTGATACTGAAGTGAAGTATTATCGCCACAATATAGCGGATCTAAGAAAGATCAACTAAGAGTCTGATTGTCTGAATAAACGCAAGCCACGAAGCTCTTAAGCTAGTTCCTGATTGAAGGACAGAATCTGATGTACTAATTTACGTCTTTGTGCGAAGGAAAGTGCATGTATTTTTGTTTGCGAGTAATTTTCCTTTTCAGATCTCCTTCCCAGCTGTTCCCTTCCTAATTCCCTTTCCCCCCGCCTAATCACTTCAATACTCTGTGTAATCATTACAATCAGAGTTGGAGGTATTGAGAGGTGGGCCCCTTATATCATCACTCCAGACCCTGAGGAAGAAGCAACCTGACAGAATAGTGAGCCCATGAATAATATTCCTCCCGGTCTGAGAGTTTTGACATTATGGCCACCATGGATGATTTAATGAGGGTTATTGTTCAGATGCAAACAGATTTAACTGAAGCTAGGAATGCCACTGCAATGCTCTCTGATAAAGTAGATAGGATACAGTGATTAAGTACTCCGCTTCCTCCTCTCCGTTCTCTGCAGCATACAGACTGAGAGGAATGACGCTGTTGGGGCAGCCGTCCGAACCAATCGGTGCTGGCTGCGGTGGAGGGGAGGGAGGTTGCCTGCAGCCTTCCTGTTGACGAGATCCCAGACCACGTCAGATGCATTCAAAATCCAGGACGGCGGGAGTCGGAAGTCTGCAGTCTCGGGAGTCAGCGCGGGAAGCCAAGGTAAGTTTTATATAATATTTTATTATGTATTATTATCGCATATCGCATGTAAATTATACTTAAGTATTTAAATGTTGCCTGTCTCTGCCGGCTTCGGAGTGAGGGGGATTTCGTTAAGGAGGCAGGTTTCAGAGGGGTGAAGAAGAAGCTCTCTAGTCTGGGGGTTGAGGTGGTTTGTGTTGCGCCATGCGCCGGGACTCCTTTACCCTATCACCCGGGATGCTCAGCTCATGCATGCCTCCTTGTGCGCCGGCTCGGGTCCGTTGGCAGTGGCGTGCAGGTGCTTGGTGCTTCTATGGATGCTCTGAGCTCTTCTTGCGGCTGCGTTTGGCAACCCGTGCCTGACTGTGATGGGGCAGGTGGGACTGCGATGTCGCCGTGCCACCTGCCCTTGCTCTGGGAAGAGATGGTCCTGTGCAGTGAGAGCGCTCACGCCTGATTCTTGGTTTCCCGTTCCGACTTCCTTCCCATGTGGTGAGTGCCATCGTGCATGTGCATACATAATAATTAAAAATGAAAACAATATAACATCGAATAAACTCTGAAGACTGTACATTGTTGGCACGTTCCTTGGGTTGCCTTAAATAAGGGCCTCTGTGACTGTGTGTAAATGAGTTGTAACATTTAACCCAATTCAGCCGAAAATACAGTCATGCTTTGCATTCTGTATAAAAGTTTCGAGTAAATAAAGTGCAAGTTTCTCTCATCCGTTTGTGGCAGTAGTTTGTATGTTTGTTTCCATCTCTTATAGTCATAGTGCCAGTAAGCAGGCACAAACGCGTGTCTCGTTAATTCACTGACACAAGAGAACTGGCGTTCCCCTGCACACTGAACAAGTAGGGACATCAGAGGAGTGACTGGCCTCTGACTAGACACAAACTTGTCAGCACCTGCACCTTCGTCACTCGCCTGATTCACACAGTTTAGCTCAGTCATGCTGGTGCCAAATTGTATATTTGGGAGTGAGAGGATAAGGAGGGGCTGACGATCGACGGAGTGTTAAAAACAGTATCTGTGATAGGTTAAACATTAATTAAAATAAGTTTAAATGGCGTCACTGGAGTCAATTGAGAGGGCTGCTACGGTTTGCACGGCGAGCACGTTATGTAAACAGCTCCGTGTGAGTGCACCTCCGACCCAGCAAGAACTCCCTCAGTTCAGAGTGACACTGGACCAACAGGGCAATTGGAGCCACTGGTGGTTGAGTCATGTGTTATTTATTGATAAATTCACTCTGAATACGTGGAACAGCCAGGGTCGGACTAGCACAGCAAATACATCTGGGCATTAAAATGAAAGTGGCCCTCATTAGCGTGTTTCAGCTGGGAAAAAAAAGTATCCCACATTTTCAAATCTGGGCAGTTTTCATCGCGTAAATTTACCCTGTATGTGTATTTGCAAGGTATGGAATATACAATGCATTGGTGCCCACTGCAGACAAAATTTGCTGTAATACCTGTTTTGTGTTTTCATTCTATTTGAAGCTATTCATAAGCTAAGCCTCTAACACTGCATGATGGTTTCACGAAATGAATATTTTCTAGAAAATGTGATCACTTTATGAACATGCTGAGTTCACTTTCACATAGCGCGCTGCATTAGTTTTGATGTGGGGTTGGTTTCTATTCTTTGTATGGTACTGTGTGGTGTTTGTTCCTGTATTTTTTTCTCCAACGTAAATTTTACGCCACACCAATTTCAAATGTCACCAGCCGCCACTGGTGACTCTGTCCGCAGATCGCGAACTATTACAGCTACGACAAGGGAATAGAGACCTTATTTCCTATTTGTCACATTTCAATAGGTTAATTGCAGAAACCTTGTGGCCTGAAGAAAAGAGGGCAGCACTCTTTTATCAAGGGTTAAAAGATGATCTGAAAGACGTTCTTGCGCAAATCAATCCTCAACTAACTACTTGTTCAGAGTTAGTCAATATAACTTTACGTCTGTGTGAGAAGTTGGCCTGATATATAATGTTCACTATTCTAGTGAGCACTTTGTATCAGTCCAAACAACCCTTATTGATGATTGGTTGTAAGTCAACCTTATAGACCAGCTATCCTAGTAGCATGGATACGAGCAGTCTTCGGGCTAAACTCTAGAGGGCGTGTTAAGCCAGCTGTTATACCATCACATATACCCCTTGAACACCAAGTGAAAGGACACCACACAAGTGTTATGAAAATAAACAGTGTATTTATTTAGATCACAACAGCCCTGTACTCTTTATGAGGACAGGGTACTAAGCACACAACAAAACTCTTACGAAAATACTTTAAGTTGCACAATTTACACAAATGCCCGAGGGGCACGAAAAACCATATACTCTAAAAGTGGAATACGAAATTACTAGCAGGTAAGTACTAATCTCATAGGGTTTGGAATCGCTAGGACTGGACTACTGAACCTTCAGATTATTAGCAGGAGGCCTAGGGGACTCGGGTGCAGAGTGTGCACTCTCACACGGGATGCGGGACAAAGTCTATGGATACTAGTAATTACAAAGTTAGTGATATCGGACGAATCCGACTAGGTAGAGCTGAAACAAAAAAGGATCTGGACCCTTGGATAGTGAGGCTATGCTGTAGCACTGAAATGCTGAGTTTACCTAGCCCAGGGGCTGCGGGTGCATAGGTCTGGAAAGACGTCGGGAATCCTCGTTGCAGTCTATGGAGCCTGAAAGAAGAAGTTGCTGGCAGGCGACCAGTGAAGAGATTCGGAGGGATCCAAGCCTGGATCGGAGATGGAAGACACCTGTAAGCAGAGGGGACCAAGTTCTGAATCACTAGCCAGTGATTAGATGGGCACCAGGATGGCACCGGCTGAAGTCACCTCGACCAGGTGAGTGGGCGACGCTGGGCTCTGCAGTCTCACGGACCAGGAGGCGTTGTCGGCGACCAGGATGGAGGTGCGAGCTGTCCCACGATGGTATCTGCTGTCGACGTCGCTGGACCCAGGATTGGGGCAACAAGTCTTGGCAAATGCAAGCCCACGTGGTGGACTCAAAATGGCGTCTGGAGTGGACCAGGAGGGTCCGGGGGGCTCCTCTTTTGGAGGGGAGCAAGGGCCAGTCTGGAGCAACCAGACCAGCAGTGGTGATGTCGTCGTTCATCGTCGGGAGGGCCACAAGCCAGCGGGCTAGTAGCCAGACAACGCGGTGAGCAGCAAAAAGCAGAAGGGCCCCACGCAGATCTGGTGGATGCTGGAGGGCTGAACTTTGGTGCTGGAGCTGCTCAGGGTTGGGGCTTCTCGGACCCCAAAGCACTCACTCGAGGATCCCTCGGCGGTTGTGCTGGGCAAGAGTAGTGCAGTCTTGAAGATGGCCGGTCCCTCGAGGTCTCGTCGCACCCACGGATCTCAGCTGAGCTGACGATGTGGGTAGAGGTCAGAGGTGCCAGGCAAGCCGGGTCTCGTTGTGCTGGTCAGTCGGATTCCGGAGGAAGGACGTGCAGCAAACCGCAGTGTTCTTGGACGGTGCCTGCGGGTGCAGGGTGACTACTCCTTAGTCACAAGGGAGAAATCTTGAGAAGTAGTCGAGAGTTCCTTTCGTAGAAAGTAGTTTCAGGATTCAAAGATGATCTAATCTGGAAGGGGGCCCGCTCCTATCTTTATACTAGGAAAAGGGGCTGGCACGCGACTAGGTCCTGCCCATGGGTGGGACCAGGAAGGGGGGTGGTTACACCCCTCTCCCATGCCGGACTTTCCCCAGCTCAGGGGCTGGTGTGCCCCTGGATCTGGTTCTAGCCGGCAGATGCATAGTGAGCACCGGGGTGCCACTTGCAGTCACCTTCCTCTAAAGCCCTGCCTACCCAGGATACACAAAACCCTGTCTGGGATGGTGCTAGCACCGCCCCTGACAGGAAACCCCTTTGTCCAGGCCTCCCCCGCTGGAAGGACTCCCAGCAGCAGGTCAGACTTGTGTCTGTGGTGGCAGCATCCATTTTGTGATGCTGAGGCTTGAGTTAACTTTAACCGGGGTTCACAGTTACATACATGTCGTGTCCCTCTGGAAGGGTGGAATGCTAACCCCGTCGCCAGAATTGGCGAGGGGTTAGTATTCCAATTCGTATGACACCTTACTCGACATGTTTTGATAAAGCGATACCAAAGATAGCATATAACCGCGAGGATTATAATGCTCTTAAGAGTATATGGTATGCGTTATCATGGAACAGCTATTAGGACTTGGTTCCACAAGCTGCAAACGAGCTCAGCTCATGCCAGATCACCATCTCACACGATTCCAAGCACTCTGCCTTCAGGATTGTCAAGGCCTGCCATAGGAGTGACTGATAGGAATCTGTGTGTCCATTTTAGGGTTAGATATAGGTATACTATATCTAAAGCAAAGGGTGATTACACCACCTTGCCCCAGCTGTCGTGCAGCCAGTTGTGTCAGATTTAGATGGCCAGCCAGGGATGGCATGATACATGCTGCAGCCCCTGGTAGGCCCTGAGTACACCTATGCCCTGGGTACCTGAGGTACACTGTACAGGGACTGATAAGGTGACTCAGTATCCAATTAGATATGTACCTAAGGTACATGGAATCCATTTTACAGAGAGAGCAGTAGGCCTGGGGCCCTGGATAGCAGGGTCCCAGGTCAACTAAGTCGGAAAACCAGCAAAACACCAGGCAAAAAGTTGGGGGCAACCATAGTCAGGTATCCACCTTCTTACACCATCCTGGATGCATTTGCGAAGGCCTCTGGCTTTAAGGTGAACATGACGAAATCAGTAGCACTTGACCTTTCCTTGGAGGCACACACGCGGGCCTCCCTAGAAGCACAATTCCCCTTCCAATGGGCAGACGGTGCAATCCCCCACCTGGGCATACAATTGGCGGCCACGCTACAAGAAACGGTGCGTCTCAACTACGCTAACCTTAGTCGCACTATCCGCGCGGTGGCGGCACCTCCCACTATCTTGGCTGGGCCAAGTGGCAGCAGTAAAGATGACAATCCTCCCGCAAGTTTTATACGTTTTTCGGGCTAGCCTGCTCCGTCCCCCGGAGGGATGGATTCGCCGCACGCAATCGGAGCTGGCTCAGTTTGTGTGGAACGGGAAAAGGCCCAGACTCAAGCTGAGGCTAGGGATGCTTCCCCCGGAGAGTGGTGGGCTGAGCCTGCCAGATTTGCGTCACTATTACCAGGTGACCCAACTCAGAACCCTAGTGGAATGGAGCAAATGGGAATCGGAGCGCCATTGGTTGTTCCAGGACCAAGCGGTCGCGGGGCGTCCACTCCAGGAGGTGCCTTTCCTACGGCAACAACACCGGCCCCCTAACCTATACGCCTCCTTCTTCACGAGGGTACCGCTAGAGGTATGGGATCGAACATGCGTCTTACACGACCTGACGATCTTCCCGTCTCCCCTCACACCCCTGTTAGAGAACCCTGACTTCGGCCCGGGTAGGGATGTCCAGGCCTTTGCACGGTGGCGCCCAGCAGGATGCCGATGCCTCTTTCACATGTATTCAGGTGCAGGAGTGACGCCTTTTGAGGAATTCCGGAAGACCTATGACCTCCGGGAGGCTGAACACCTTAGGTATCTACAGGTCCGACATTGGGCGCTTCAACCCCAGATCCGTGGAGACGCTACACGCAAGCTCAGTAAATATGAATACTGGCTTCTCTCGCGCACCACAGATAAGCGACTCATTTCAGACATATATCGGCTCCTCTTGGACAGATACTCGCGCGTTTATAATGCAGGACGGGCTAGATGGGAGAGGGAACTGGGGCGAACTCTTCGCAACAAAGAATGGGAGGACATTTACCACCGCGCCAGACACTCACAAGATGCATGAGGTTTGGCACCTCACGCGAGATGCGTGCGATTCGGTATCTCACGCAATATGCGTGAGATTCAGTATCTCACGCGAGATGCGTGAGGTTTGGCACCTCACACGAGATGCGTGAGGTTTGGCACCTCACCCGAGATGCGTGAGGTTTGGCACCTCACACGAGATGCGTGAGGTTTGGCACCTCACCCGAGATGCGTGAGGTTTGGCACCTCACCCGAGATGCGTGAGGTTTGGCACCTCACACGAGATGCGTGAGGTTTGGCACCTCACCCGAGATGCGTGAGGTTTGGCACCTCACCCGAGATGCGTGAGGTTTGGCAGCTCACGCGAGATGCGTGAGATTTGGCACCTCACCCGAGATGCGTGACGTTTGGCACCTCACCCGAGATGCGCGACGTTTGGCACCTCACCCGAGATGCGGGAGGTTTGGCACCTCACCCGAGATGCGTGAGGTTTGGCACCTCACCCGAGATGCGTGAGGTTTGGCACCTCACGCTAGATGCGTGAGGTTTGGCACCTCACCGGAGATGCGTGAGGTTTGGCACCTCACCCGAGATGCGTGTGGTTTGGCACCTCACGCGAGATGCGTGAAGTTTGGCACCTCACCCGAGATGCGTCAGGTTTGGCACCTCACCCGAGATGCGTGAGGTTTGGAACCTCACGCGAGATGCGTGAGGTTTGGCACCTCACGCGAGATGCGTGAGGGTTGGCACCTCACGCGAGATGCGTGAGGGTTGGCACCTCACGCGAGTTGCGTGAGGGTTGGCATCTCACACGAGTTGCGTGAGGTTTGGCATCTCACGCGTGTTGCGTGAGGTTTGGCATCTCACGCGAGATGCGTGAGGTTCGGCGCCTCACGCGAGATGCGTGAGGTTCGGCGCCTCACGCGAGATGCGTGAGGTTCGGCGCCTCACGCGAGATGCGTGAGGTTCGGCGCCTCACGCGAGATGCGCGAGTTTCGGCAGCTCACGCGAGATGCGCGAGGTTCGGCAGCTCACGCGAGATGCGCGAGGTTCGGCAGCTCACGCGAGATGCGCGAGGTTCGGCAGCTCACGCGAGATGCGCGAGGTTCGGCATCTCACGCGAGATTCGGCATCTCACGCGAGATTCGGCATCTCACGCGAGATGCGCGAGGTTCGGCATCTCACGCGAGATGCGCGAGGTTCGGCATCTCACGCGAGATGCGTGTGATTTGGCACGGGCGTGCCTACGATGACAGCGGCCGCGCCCAGTTCCCCGTGCTCACTATTCAGCGTCTTTTGGTGAGGGAGGAAGAGGATCTTGGGGCTCCGTTTCTCTGCGAGGCCAGCTTTCTTCTTTTGATCGGTGGAGAGTTCTGGGTGCCTGAAGACTGCTACAACGCTCGCTGAGCTGCAGGAGGAGTTTAGAATCTGCGGAGACTTCTCTTCTTGATGGGCTCCCGGTGAGGCTAGCTTTTGGGGGGATTACTTGTCACTAACCCAGATTCAGAAGTAGAGTCAATCAATCAATCAGGAGTTTGTTAAAGCGCAACTACTCACCCGTAAGGGTCTCAAGGCGCGAGGGGTGGGGGGGTGCAGGTTCCATTCCATCTAGGAGGGGGTCTGTCGAAGAGCCAGGTTTTGAGGTTTCTTGCGAAGATGGGGAGCGATGTAGTCTGTCTGAGGTGGAGCGGAAGGGCGTTCCATGCTTTGGCCGCGAGGAAGGAGAAGGAGCGGCCTCCCGATCTGGTCTTTCTGGTACGGGGGACCACGGCGTAGGAGAGCTGGGCTGATCATAGGGTCCTTTGGGGTGCGTGGAATTTAAGCCGGCTGTTCAGGTATGCTGGTCCGGTGCCGTGGAGGGCCTTGTGTGCGTGGGTGAGCATCTTAAAGGGGATTCTCGCCTCGACGGGGAGCCAGTGGAGTGTGCGCAGGTGCTGGGAGATGTGGTAGTGTTTTGGCAGGTTGAGGACCAGTATTGCGGCAGCGTTCTGGATGTTCTGTAGCTTGCGGATGAGGTTTTTGTTTATTCTGGCGTAGAGTGCGTTGCCGTAGTCGAGTCTGCTGGTGACCAGGGCGTGAGTGACTGTCTTTCGGTGTTCCAGGGGGATCCATTTGAAGGTCTTACGAAGGAGGCGGAGGGTGTGGAAGCAGGAAGATGAGACAGAGTTGATCTGGCGGTCCATTTTGAGCTCGGAGTCCAGAATGATTCCCAGGTTGCGTGCGTGGTCTGTGGAGGTTGGCGGGTTTCCGAGGGCGGTGGGCCACCAGGTGTTGCTCCAGGCGTCGGGGATTGGGCCCATGATGAGTACTTCTGTTTTGTTAGTGTTTAGTTGTAGGCAGCTGTTTTTCATCCATTTGGCGACTGCTTCCATGCCTTCTCGAAAGTTGCGTCTGGCGGTGTTGGGCTCGTTGGATAGGGAGAGGATGAGCTGGGTGTCGTCTGCGTATGACACGATGTTGAGTCCGTAGGTTCTGACGATGGGGGCAAGTGGAGCCATGTAGAGGTTGAAGAGCGTCGTGCTGAGGGAGGAGCCCTGGGGGACTCCTCAGGTGGTAGGTGTGGGGTCTGAGAGGAAAGGGGGGGAGTCTGGCCCGTTATGTCCTGCCGGAGAGGAAGGAGCAGATCCAGTCGAGAGCCTTGTCCTGGATTCCTGCGTCGTAGAGTCTGCGTATTAGGGTGCGGTGGGAGACTGTGTCGAACGCCGCTGATAGGTCTAGGAGGATGAGGGCTACTGTTTCTCCTTTGTCCAGTTGGGTGCGGATGTCGTCTGTTGCGGCGAGGAGGGCGTTTTCCGTACTGTGGTTTTTTCTGAAGCCGGATTCGGAGGAGTCGAGGATGTTGTGTTCTTCAATTAATGTGGCAAGTTGGCTGTTGATGGCTTTCTCGATGACTTTCGCTGGGAAAGGGAGCAGGGAGATGGGTCTGTAGTTTTTGAGGTCGGTGGGGTCCGCTGAGGGTTTCTTTAGGAGGCGGTTGACCTCGGCGTGTTTCCAGTCGTCGGGGAATGAGGCGGTCGCCAGGGAGCGGTTGATGGTGTGATGGAGCATGGGTGCGATGGTATCGGCGGCTCTGTTGAAGATGTGTTGGGGGCAGGGGTCCGCGGGGGCTCCTGAGTGGATTGACTTCATTGTGTTCAGTGTGTCTTCGTTGGTGAGGGCTGTCCAGTCATCAATCGCTGGTTTCCGGGTGTCGTGGTTGGTTCGTGAGGGTTCAGTGTGTTGGTTGTCTTCGTCGAAGTTGTCGTAGATGCTCTTGATTTTGTGGTGGAAAAAGGTGCTGAGTTTGTCGCAGAGGTCTTGTGAGGGAGGGATGTCGATAGACTCGCTGGTGGGTTGGGCGAACTCCTTGATGATGCTGAAGAGTTCCTTTGTGTTGTGTGCGTGGGTGGAGATTCTGCCTTCAATCGATTTTTTCCTCGTTTCTCTGATGAGTTGATGGTGGGCGATGGTGGCGGCTCTGAAGTTGTTGTGGGCTTCTGTGGATTTGGTGTTTCTCCAGGCCTTTTCGAGGCGGCGGCATGTGCGCCTGGACCCTCGAAGTTCGGTGGTAAACCATCTGGCTTTCTTGGCACGGGTATTGTTGTTTTTCTTGAGGGGGGCTATGGTGTTGGTGCTGTCCGAGATCCATCTATGCAGGGTTCGGGCTGCGGTTTTGGGGTCGTCGTTTTCCGCGATGGTTGGGGTGGAGTTGTTGAGTGAGGAGGTGAGCTGGTCGTCGGTGATTTTGGTCCAGTTTCTTTGTGGAAGCAGGTGCTGGTGTCTGTGGATGGTGTGTGTTCTGAAGGTGAAGTGGACGCAACAATGGTCGGTCCATGGGAGTTCGGTGGTATGGCTGAAGGTGATGGAGTTTCCTGTATTGAAGAGGGGGTCGAGGGTGTGCCCTGCTGAGTCCGTGGGCTCGGTCCCGATCTGGCAGAGTCCAATGTTGTGGAGGTTGTCCAGGAGGCATGTGGTGTTGGGGTCCAGTTGATTGTCGAGGTAGAAGTTGAGGTCTCCCAGCAGGGTGTAGTTGGTGGATGCGATGGCCTACGGGGAGATAATGTCCGTGATGGAGTTGGCGAAGGGGTCCAGGGGGTCGGTAGATGAGGGTTCCTCGGAGGGCGGCGGTGGGGCTGGCCAGTATCTTGAAGTGAAGGTGTTCCATCAGTTTTGTGGGCTCGTCAGGGAGTGTGCTCAGGCGGAGGCTGTATTTGTGGACGATGGCGATTCCTCCTCCTGGGTGGGTGGGGCGGTCCTTCCTGGAGATCTTGTATCCTTGGCGATGGCGATGTCCGGTCCCGAGGTGGCGTTGGTCCAGGTTTCGGTGAAGAATGCTACGTCCGGGGTGGTGCTGTCGAGGAGGTCCCAGATTTCTGTGGCGTGTTTGTGGAGGGATCGGACGTTGAGGAGGATGCATTGCAGGGTCTTCGGTTCGGTTGTGTTCTTGTGGGCGGGTTGTGCTGGATCCGTGTTCTTGGCGGTGCTGCAGGTGTGCCGGCAGCGGTGACAGCTGAAGGGTCCATGGGTGTCGGCTGGAGATGCTAGCTTGCAGTTGTTGTTGCAGCCTGGGTTGAGTGCGTGGAGTGCTGCTGGGTCGTAGCGTTGGCGGGGCGGAGGTCCAGGGTTCCTGGTGCTGGTCGCGGACGGGCGCAGACGTGCTTGCCTTTGACGCGCCTTCGGTGCACCAGCGGCGCGCCCGCGGCCGCTGCGCAGCCGCACAGTGGCCGCCATTAAGTAGGGGTCGGGGATACAACGCCCTTGGAGGAGCGTTTATCCCCTTAGCTCTTGGCTCTGGCCAGATGATTGAGGTGTAACTGTTCTTTCTTCCTTCCCTCCCCGTTATCTAGTTACACGATTTGCTCGTATGGTCTACTACCTAAGATATTGGCCCAGCCTCCCCCTGGAACGGGATGATGTTGCATTCATGTTCTTTTGCCTTGCCTTCTTGCACTAGGTTTGGTGCCTTCTTTTGTTACACTGGTTTTTCATATAAAATAAAATAAACCTTATACGAATTTGCATTCTATTCTGTGTGCACCACTCGAGCTGCATAATGCCTTGCTGCCTAGCCCCCGGGATGTATGGCTGAATAGCTGTGTACTACTGTGTTGTAAATAAAGGTTTTCCAAAAAAAAAAAAAAAAGTAGGGGTCGGGGAGGGCTGGACAGCTGGGAGGCGGGAGCGGGGAGAGGAGCTGGATTGGGCCGGTCGCGCTAGGGGGGGGAGGGGCAGCAGCGGCAGGGAAAGGTAAAGGGAGGAAAGAAGGGATAAAGAAAAAAGGGAAAAAAAGCAGAAATAAGGCACAAAAGAGCAGAGATGCAGAAAAGGGCAGAAAGGTGAAAGATGGAAAGGGTAGAAAAACTTGTGAAAACGAGTGAAGGAGCGAAAGGGAAAATGGGCAGAAATAAGGCACAAAAGAGCAGAGGTGCAGAAAGGTGAAAGATAGAAAGGGTAGAAAAACGAGTGAAGGAGCAGAGGGAGAGAAAGGGAAAATGGGCAGAAATAACGCACAAAAGAGCAGAGATGCAGAAAGGTGAAAGATAGAAAGGATAGAAAAACGAGTGAAGGAGCAGAGTGAGAGAAAGGAGACAGAGGTCCACTCTACAGGTAAGATTGCGAATCTTGTTAAAACCATTTCAGTGAATTATTAGGAACATTCAATTTGATTTTCAAGATCATTTACCTTATTCACAAGTGTGATTCTTGTTCAGTAGAAATTCTATGCATGTTTTCTCTAGCTCATTACCATATTCACGAGTGCGATTCTTGTTCAATAGTAGTTCCATGAATGTTTTTGGGAACACTTTTAAAGTCACATAAAATAAGGAAATATAAGACACTGATTGTTTAGGTGATTGAAAACCTAGTCATAGAAAGACCTAAACCAAATTCTGCCGCTTATGCCTTTGAGCAGTTGATACTGAAGTGAAGTATTATCGCCACAATATAGCTGATCTAAGAAAGGTCAACTAAGAGTCTGATTGTCTGAATAAACGCAAGCCACGAAGCTCTTAAGCTAGTTCCTGATTGAAGGACAGAATCTGATGTCCTAATTTACGTCTTTGTGCGAAGGAAAGTGCGTGTATTTTTGTTTGCGAGTAACTTTTCCTTTTCAGATCTCATTCCCAGCTGTTCCCTTCCTAATTCCCTTTCCCCCCGCTTAATCACTTCAATACTCTGTGTAATCATTACAATCAGAGTTGGAGGTATTGAGAGGTGGGCCCCTTATATCATCACTCCAGACCCTGAGGAAGAAGCAACCTGACAGAATAGTGAGCCCACAAATAATATTCCTCCCGGTCTGAGAGTTTTGACATTATGGCCACCATGGATGATTTAATGAGGGTTATTGTTCAGATGCAAACAGATTTAACTGAAGCTAGGAATGCCACTGCAATGCTCTCTGATAAAGTAGATAGGATACAGCGATTAAGTACTCCGCTTCCTCCTCTCCGTTCTCTGCAGCATACAGACTGAGAGAAATGACGCTGTTGGGGCAGCCGTCCGAACCAATCGGTGCTGGCTGCGGTGGAGGGGAGGGAGGTTGCCTGCAGCCTTCCTGTTGACGAGAGCCCAGACCACGTCAGACACATTCAAAATCCAGGACGGCGGGAGTCGGAAGTCTGCAGTCTCGGGAGTCAGCGCGGGAAGCCAAGGTAAGTTTTATATAATATTTTATTATGTATTATTATCGCATATCGCATTATACTTAAGTATTTAAATGTTGCCTGTCTCTGCCGTCTTCGGAGTGAGGGGGATTTTGTTAAGGAGGCGGGTTTCAGAGGGGTGAAGAAGAAGCTCTCTAGTCTGGGGGTTGAGGTGGTTTGTGTTGCGCCACGCTCCGGGACTCCTTTACCCTGTTACCCGGGATGCTCAGCTCATGCATGCCTCCTTGTGCGCCGGCTCGGGTCCGTTGGCAGTGGCGTGCAGGTGCTTGGTGCTTCGGTGGATGCTCTGAGCTCTTCTTGCGGCTGCGTTTGGCAACCCGTGCCTGACTGTGATGGGGCAGGTGGGACTGCGATGTCGCCGTGCCACCTGCCCTTGCTCTGGGAAGAGATGGTCCTGTTCAGTGAGAGCGCTCACGCCTGATTCTTGGTTTCCCGTTCCGACTTCCTTCCCATGTAGTGAGTGCCATCGTGCATGTGCATACATAATAATTAAAAATGAAAACAATATAACATCGAATAAACTCTGAAGACTGTACATTGTTGGCACGTTCCTTGGGTTGCCTTAAATAAGGGCCTCTGTGACTGTGTGTAAATGAGTTGTAACATTTAACCCAATTCAGCCGAAAATACAGTCATGCTTTGCATTCTGTATAAAAGTTCAGAGTAAATAAAGTGCAAGTTTCTCTCATCCGTTTGTGGCAGTAGTTTGTATGTTTGTTTCCATCTCTCATAGTCATAGTGCCAGTAAGCAGGCACAAACGCGTGTCTTGTTAATTCACTGACACAAGAGAACTGGCGTTCCCCTGCACACCGAACAAGTAGGGACATCAGAGGAGTGACTGGCCTCTGACTAGACACAAACTTGTCAGCACCAACACCTTCGTCACTCGCCTGATTCACAGAGTTTAGCTCAGTCATGCTGGTGCCAAATTGTATATTTGGGAGTGAGAGGATAAGGAGGGGCTGACGATCGACGGAGTGTTAAAAACAGTATCTGTGATAGGTTAAACATTAATTAAAAAAGGTTTAAATGGCGTCACTGGAGTCAATTGAGAGGGCTGCTACGGTTTGCACGGCGAGCACGTTATGTAAACAGCTCCGTGTGAGTGCACCTCCGACCCAGCAAGAACTCCCTCAGTTCGGAGTGACACTGGACCAACAGGGCAATTGGAGCCACTGGGGGTTGAGTCATGTGTTATTTATTGATAAATTCACTCGGAATACGTGGAACAGCCAGGGTCGGACTAGCACAGCAAATACATCTGGGCATTAAAATTAACCCTGGGCGTCCGAATCGGCTACGCCCACGGAGTAGGCGTAGTGTTGCCTCCTACGCGTTTTGCGTAGACAGCGTAGCCGGCAACACTACGCCCACTCCGTGTGCGTAGCCGAGTCGGCCGCCACCCGCCTCCCTCCCGCCCTCCCCTACATACATTATTTAAGCAAAATACCCTAAATAAACAAGTTTAAAGCAGTTACCGTGTCCGGGGCTCGTCCGGGGCTCCCTATTGGAATAGCGTCCCGTCATAGATACCAATGCGCATGCACGGCCGCCCGCGCATGCGCATTTCTCGGGAGAAATGCGCATGGGCGGGCGGCCACGCATGCGCATTGGTATCTATGACGGGACGCTATTCCAATAGGGAGCCCCGGACGAGCCCCGGACACGGTAACTGCTTTAAACTTGTTTATTTAGGTTATTTTGCTTAAATAATGTATGTAGAGGAGAGCGGGAGGGAGGTGCGTAGTGGGGCTACGCGGAGTGCGGGAGTGGGCGTAGCTTCTCGCCCATTTCGCGTAGCTCCGCGGAGCCCCACTACGCCCGGGGTTAATTAAAATGAAAGTGGCCCTCATTCGCGTGTTTCAGCTGAAAAAAAATGTATCCCACATTTTCAAATCTGGGCAGTGTTCATCTCGTAAATTTACCCTGTATATGTATTTGCAAGGTATGGAATATACAATGCATTGGTGCCCACTGCAGGCAAAATTTGCTGTAATACCTGTTTTGTGTTTTCATTCTATTTGAAGCTACTCATAAGCTAAGCCTCTAACACTGCATGATGGTTTCACGAAATGAATATTTTCTAGAAAATGTGATCACTTTATGAACATGCTGAGTTCACTTTCACATAGCGCGCTGCATTAGTTTTGATGTGGGGTTGGTTTCTATTCTTTGTATGGTACTGTGTGGTGTTTGTTCCTGTATTTTTTTCTCCACCGCCAATTTTACGCCACACCAATTTCAAATGTCACCAGCCGCCACTGGTGACTCTGTCCGCAGATTGCGAACTATTACAGCTACGACAAGGGAATAGAGACCTTATTTCCTATTTGTCACATTTCAATAGGTTAATTGCAGAAACCTTGTGGCCTGAAGAAAAGAGGGCAGCACTCTTTTATCAAGGGTTAAAAGATGATCTGAAAGACGTTCTTGCGCAAATCAATCCTCAACTAACTACTTGTTCAGAGTTAGTCAATATAACTTTACGTCTGTGTGAGAAGTTGGCCTGATATATAATGTTCACTATTCTAGTGAGCACTTTGTATCAGTCCAAACAACCCTTATTGATGATTGGTTGTAAGTCAACCTTATAGACCAGCTATCCTAGTAGCATGGATACGAGCAGTCTTCGGGCTAAACTCTAGAGGGCGTGTTAAGCCAGCTGTTATACCATCACATATACCCCTTGAACACCAAGTGAAAGGACACCACACAAGTGTTATGAAAATAAACAGTGTATTTATTTAGATCACAACAGCCCTGTACTCTTTATGAGGACAGGGTACTAAGCACACAACAAAACTCTTACGAAAATACTTTAAGTTGCACAATTTACACAAATGCCCGAGGGGCACGAAAAACCATATACTCTAAAAGTGGAATACGAAATTACTAGCAGGTAAGTACTAATCTCATAGGGTTTGGAATCGCTAGGACTGGACTACTGAACCTTCAGATTATTAGCAGGAGGCCTAGGGGACTCGGGTGCAGAGTGTGCACTCTCACGCGGGATGCGGGACAAAGTCTATGGATACTAGTAATTACAAAGTTAGTGATATCGGACGAATCCGACTAGGTAGAGCTGAAACGAAAAAGGATCTGGACCCTTGGATAGTGAGGCTATGCTGTAGCACCGAAATGCTGAGTTTACCTAGCCCAGGGGCTGCGGGTGCATAGGTCTGGAAAGACGTCGGGAATCCTCGTTGCAGTCTATGGAGCCTGAAAGAAGAAGTTGCTGGCAGGCGACCAGTGAAGAGATTCGGAGGGATCCAAGCCTGGATCGGAGATGGAAGACACCTGTAAGCAGAGGGGACCAAGTTCTGAATCACTAGCCAGTGATTAGATGGGCACCAGGATGGCACCGGCTGAAGTCACCTCGACCAGGTGAGTGGGCGACGCTGGGCTCTGCAGTCTCACGGACCAGGAGGCGTTGTCGGCAACCAGGATGGAGGTGCGAGCTGTCCCACGATGGTATCTGCTGTCGACGTCGCTGGACCCAGGATTGGGGCAACAAGTCTTGGCAAATGCAAGCCCACGTGGTGGACTCAAAATGGCGTCTGGAGTGGACCAGGAGGGTCCGGGGGGCTCCTCTTTTGGAGGGGAGCAAGGGCCAGTCTGGAGCAACCAGACCAGCAGTGGTGATGTCGTCGTTCATCGTCGGGAGGGCCACAAGCCAGCGGGCTAGTAGCCAGACAACGCGGTGAGCAGCAAAAAGCAGAAGGGCCCCACGCAGATCTGGTGGATGCTGGAGGGCTGAACTTTGGTGCTGGAGCTGCTCAGGGTTGGGGCTTCTCGGACCCCAAAGCACTCACTCGAGGATCCCTCGTCGGTTGTGCTGGGCAAGAGTAGTGCAGTCTTGAAGATGGCCGGTCCCTCGAGGTCTCGTCGCACCCACGGATCTCAGCTGAGCTGACGATGTGGGTAGAGGTCAGAGGTGCCAGGGAAGCCGGGTCTCGTTGTGCTGGTCAGTCGGATTCCGGAGGAAGGACGTGCAGCAAACCGCAGTGTTCTTGGATGGTGCCTGCGGGTGCAGGGTGACTACTCCTTAGTCACAAGGGAGAAATCTTGAGAAGTAGTCGAGAGTTCCTTTCGTAGAAAGTAGTTTCAGGATTCAAAGATGATCTAATCTGGAAGGGGGCCCGTGTAGGAGAGTAGGGTCTGCAATCCTATGATCACCCAGATTTTTTGCTTTTGTTTCACTGGTTTACGACTTTCTCTGGCTGTGGGCCTGCTAATCAGACCCACAGCCTGGCTGTTCTCTTTCTAAATTACGACATGTACCCTAGGTGCATTTACCAATTGGTACTGGGCCACCTTATCAGACCCCGTAACGCAGGGCATAGGTGTACCCAGGGCCGCCAGGGGCTGCAGCATGTATTATGCCACCCCTGGCTGGCCTCCTAAATTTGACACAACTGGCTGCACGACAGCTGGGGCGAAGTCGTGTAATCACCCTTCGCTTTAGGTATAGTAGTTCTATATCTAACCACACAATGGACACCCGAGTTCCTATCAGTCACTCCTATGGCAGGCCTTAACAATCCTGAAGGCAGAGTGCATGGGCTCGTGTGAGCTAGGTTCAGGCCCGAGCCGAGCCCGGTTGCAGCTTGCGGAATCAAGACCCAATGGCTGTTCCATGATAACGCGTACCACATCAGTAACTTCGGTGTCGCGTTATCAAGGCATGTCGAGTAAGGTGTCATACGAATCGGGGTGCTGCCCTCTCACCAATTCTGGCGACGAGGTTAGCATTCCACGCTTCTAGAGGGGCACGACATGTACGTAACTGTGAACCCCGGTTAAAGTTAACTAAAGCCTCAGCTCCACAAAATGGATGCTGCCACCACAGACACGAGTCTGACCTCCTGCTGCTGGGAGTCCTTCCAGCGAGGAGCGCTCGGACAAAGGGTTTCCTGTCGAGGGCGGTGTTCGCACCGTCCCAGACAGGGTTTGTGTATTCTGGGTAGGTAGGGCTTTTGCGAGAAGGTGACTGCGGAGTGGCACCCCGGTGCTCACTACGCATCTGCCGGTTAGAACCAGTTCCAGGGGCGACAGCCCTGGCCTGGGGAAAATCCGGCAGGGGAGAGGGGTGTAACTACCCCCCTTCCTGGTCCCACCCTTAGGGCAGGACCTAGTCATGTACCCACCCCTTTCTTTAGAATAAAGGCCGGAGCGGGGACCCTTCCAAATTAGATCATCTTTGAATCAAGAATACTTTCTACGAAAGGACTTCGAGACTCTTCTCAAGATTTCTCCCTTGTGACTAAGGAGTAGTCACCCTGCATCAGCGGGCACCATCTAAGAACTCTGCGGTTTGCTGTAAGTCCTTCCTCCAGGAATCCGACGGCCCAGCTCGACGAGAACCGGCTTCCCTGGCACCTCTGACCTCTACCCACGTCATCAGCTCAGCTGTGATCTGTGGGTGCGATGAGACCTCGAGGGACTGGCCATCATCAAGACCTGCACGCTTCTTAACCAGCACGACCATCGAGGTAACTCTCTGGTGAGTGCTCTGGGGTCCGAGAAGCCCCGACCCTGAGCCGCTCCAGCACCGAAGTGCAGTCTCCCAGCATCTCTACGATCTGCGTGGGGCCCTTCTGCTCGCTGCTCAGCACGTTGTCTGGTCACTAGCCGCTGGCTTGTGCCCTTCTGTGACGACATCCGACAATCAACACTGCTGGTCTGGTTGCTCCAGACTGGCCCTTGCTTCCATCTTTTCGAGAAACACCCCGGACCCTCCTGGTCCACTCAAGACGCCATCTTAGGCCCACCACGTGGCCCTGAGATTTGCCAAGGCTTGTTGCCCCATCCTGGGCCCAGCGACGCCGACAGCATCATCCTTCGTGGGACAGCTCGCACCTCCACCGTGGTCGCCGACAACGCCTCCTGGTCCGTGAGACTGCAGAGCCTAGCGTCGCCCACTCACCTAGTCGAGGTGACGGCCAACCGGTGCCCTCCTGGTACCCTCTGACTACTGGCTAGTAGTACGAACTTGGTCCCCTCTGCTTTCAGGTATCATCAATCTCTGATCCAGGCTTGGATCTCTACGAACTATTCATCACTGGTCGCCGGCCAGCAACTCCTTTTCTTCCGGCTCCTGGCTCGTCAGCGAAGACCCCGACGCCTGTAAGACTTGTGCAGCCGCAGCCCTCTTGGCTAGGTAACTCGGCATTTCGGTGCCTGCATAGCCTCTTTACTCTAGGGTCCCGAGTCCCTCGCTTCCGACTTGCCTTATCGGGTCCACCCGAGACCTTAAACTTTCCGTGTCCTCGGACACTTGTTTTAATTGTGCACTTGAAGTATTTGCTAAAGAGATTTGGTTTGTGCTTAGTACCCTGTCCTCATAAAGAGTACAGGGCTGTTGTGATTCTTAATAAATATACTGTTTATTTTCATAACACTTGTGTGGTGTCCTTTCACTGGGTGTTCAAGGGGTACATGTGTGGTAAACAGCTGGCTTAACGCGCCCTCTCGAGTCTTTAGCCTTAGACTGCTCGTATCCACGCTACTAGGATAGCTGGTCTATAGGTTGACTTACAACCAAACACCATAAGGGTCGTTGGAACGATACATAGCGGTCGCTAGAATAGCAAACGTTGCATATCGGGCCAACTTCTCACATTGGTGAGCAGCGGTTGGGATTTGAGCTTGCTGTTGTTTTACCACACATATCCTAAGAATATCTTGTTGAAAGATCACATAAGTACTGTTAGTACATATAACTAAAGCTTAGAATACTCTGAGTTCTACTGAACCAGCTGTTGCAGCTCCTCAAGGCTTAGCACACCTTGGCCGCAACTCTTAGCAAGGGAACAGTAGGTGAACACATAGTGTAGGTAGGTGCATCACTTACACCACACTAGAAACAGTATGTCGGACAAAGGAGGAAACCATGAGTCTCCCCTTGTGTCAGTTGACCCTCCACAGGTCATCCCTTCAAGATATACTGTGCTGAGCTTCAAGGAGTTAAGACAGGTGTGTCACTCCCGGAAGATCAAGCAGGGGTCTAACCCCACCACGTCCTTTCTGATTGGTCTCTTGGAGACTTATGATGCCAGAAAAGCTGAGACCCGTCTTAGCTCTTCTAATCCAGAAGGAGACATGCCTCCCCTCGAGGGAACCAGAGACGATCCTGACCTCATCCACCTCGCAACTGAGAACGAAGATGTGGAGGATGATGAGGATGAGGATCCCTCTGGGGATGAGGCAGATAAGGGACAGGTAGAAGTCGTTAGACTAAGCAGGTCCAACTTAAGCAAACATGATAGTGGTACTGGGGCACCCCCAGCGCTACTGTCAGGTCCGCTTAACATTGGGAATGGACGAGCCCGATCTCTGTCAAGAGACTCTGGCAGATCCCTTCAAACCAATGGCTCTCACAACTCTTCTCAAAGAGGGATGACGTCCCCTCAGAGGAGAGTGTACGAAGCTAAGGAAAGGGCGGCTAATCTGAGGATCGAAAGGGAAGAACTTGCCCTGGCCAAAGAGAGGCTTGCCTTTGCTAGAGAGCAACAGTTAAGTGGGGTAGTCCCCACTGGTGGCAGCAATGTACCTAGCAATAGGGAGAAGAGTTTCGATACGAAACACCTTGGTAAGATAGTGCCCCCCTTTAAACAAGGGGACGACATCCACAAATGGATAACTGCTTTGGAGAGGGCCTGCACTGTGCAGGATGTTCCCCAGAGTCAGTGGGCAGCTATCTTGTGGCTCTCCTTTGAAGGAAAAGGAAGAGACAAGCTCCTCACCACAAGGGTGGAGGACGCTAACGATTACCAAGTCTTGAAAAATACACTCGTTGAAGGGTTCGGCCTAACCACTGAGCAGTACAGGGTGCTGTTCAGGGATACCCAGAAAACGCAGTCTCAAGATTGGTCTGACTTTGTCGATTGTGCCACTAAGGCTTTTGAGGGCTGGTTGCTGGGCAGTAAGGTTACTGATTACAAAGGATTGTATAATTTGATGATGAGAGAACAAATTTTAAACAATTGTCAGAACCAGTTGTTGCATCAGCATCTTGTCGACTCGGATCTGACCTCTCCCCAAGAATTGGGAAAGAAGGCAGACAGATGGGTTCGTACGAGAGTTAAACAGAACCAGGGCCAGAATCAAGGTGGTCAGAAGAAAGCAGACCAGAAGGGTAAAGATTCTAAAGGGGAACAAAATGACCAGAAGTCTTCGACAGGTCCCCAACAACCCAAAGAGGGTGGGGGTCAGGCTCCCCAAAAGAAGAAAGAAGGCCAATCCAAAAGATGGTGCCAGTACTGTAAAAGTAAATCTCACTGGTTTAGTGAGTGCACCAAGAAAGGAGGAGGGCAGACTCCTGCCACTGCAGCCCCTAAGGCTCCTGTGCCCCCTAGTACAGTCAGCAGTGGTAGTGCGCCTCCCAAGGGTTTAGTAGGGTTAACCCTGGGTTCTGAGGGGCATGACAACTTAGTTGGCACACTCACTCAGGCTGTCCTTGTCAGTACAGGGGACGTGGACGTGTCCCCTGACGTAAGCCCCAATACTTTGGGCAAATACCGACAGACGCCTTTCATAAATGGAAAGATGGCTCAGGCCTATAGGGACACTTGTGCCAGCGTCACCATGGTGACGCCTAACTTTGTGGACCCTGGACAGATCATGCCAGGTACAGAATTCCTGGTGACCAATGCAAGCAATGTCACTACCAATCACAGTATGGCAATTGTAGCTTTCTCCTGGGGAGGGGTAACTGGCCAAAAGAAGGTTGTAGTTAGTCCAGACCTCCCAGTGGATTGTTTGTTGGGCAATGATTTGGAGTCATCACAATGGTCAGAAGTGGAGCACCGGACTCACATGGAAATGTTAGGTTTGCCAGCACATGTGTTCGCTGTGACCAGGTCACAGGTCAGGAAATGCCCCACTGAACAGGTGCTGGATCCTGGAACAACGGACCAGACACCGCCCAAGAAGAAGAGCAGTAGGGTTAAGGCTGCGCCTTCCCCCTTGCCCCAGGTCGAGGATCAAGTCTCAGAGGAGGCTGACCTACAGGAATTGAGGGAAACTGAGCCTAGGGAGTTCGAACTTGATCAAGTTGAATTCTTGGGTTCAGGGGGACCCTCAAGGGAAGACCTGGGGAAGGACCAGTTAGACTGCCCTTCTCTTGAACCCCTCAGACAGCAGGCTGCTGCTGAGGCTGCTGGGAACGCCACAGGTACCCACAAGGTATACTGGAAAGATGGACTCCTGTACACTGAGTCAAGAGACCCCAAGCCTGGCATGACCAGGAGGCTGGTTGTACCCTTGTCTCAGCGTGATTTCCTACTTACCTTGGCCCACGAGATTCCCTTAGCAGGTCACTTAGGCCAGACGAAAACGTGGGACAGGCTTGTCTCACACTTTCACTGGCCGCACATGAACGAAGATACAAAGGAGTTTTGCCGCTCCTGTGTCACTTGCCAAGCCAGTGGTAAGTCAGGTGGCACGACAAAGGCCCCCCTTATACCAATGCCTGTGGTGGGGTGCCCTTTGAACGGGTGGGGATCGACATCGTCGGTCCCATGGAACCACCAACAGCCTCAGGGCACAAGTTTATACTGGTGGTAGTGGATCATGCCACCAGGTATCCTGAAGCTATTCCCCTTAGGACCACTACAGCACCTGTTGTGGCAAGAGCCCTAGTTGGAGTATTCTCCAGAGTGGGCTTCCCTAAGGAGGTCGTCTCCGACAGAGGTGCAAACTTTATGTCGAGCTACTTAACTGCTATGTGGAAGGAATGTGGTGTCAACTACAAGTTCACTACACCCTATCATCCACAATGCAATGGGCTTGTTGAGAGATTCAACAGGACCCTAAAAGGGATGATTCATGGACTACCGGAAAAGCTTCGGCGTAGATGGGACGTCCTGATCCCCTGCCTTTTGTTCGCGTACAGAGAGGTCCCACAGAAGGGGGTTGGCTACAGCCCTTTTGAACTTTTGTACGGGCATCCTGTAAGGGGACCCCTGTGTTTGGTGAAGGAAGGATGGGAGAGACCTCTCAAAAAGCCTGCAGCCAACATAGTGGACTATGTGCTTGGCCTCCGCTCGCGGATGGCTGAATACATGGAAAAGGCATCTGAAAACCTTAAGGCCAGCCAAGAACTCCAAAAAGCTTGGCATGACCAAAAGGCTGTCTTGACTGTTTACCAGCCCGGACAGAAGGTGTGGGTGTTGGAGCCAGTGGCCCCAGCAGCACTCAAGGCCAAATGGTCCGGGCCCTACACCATCCTGGAGAAAAAGGGAGAGGTCACCTACCTGGTCGACCTGGGAACTCCCCGGAGCCCCCACAGGGTGCTTCATGTCAACAGGCTAAAAGCATATGTCGACAGGAAGGACATGAGTTTGCTCATGGCCCTAGATGAGGGACAGGAAGAGGAGAGTGACCCTCTCCCCGACCTGCTCACTCAGAATCCTGACGATGGATCGGTAGATGGTGTTGTCTTTTGTGGCAGCCTCTCCGAACATCAACAGAACGACTGTAAACAGGTTCTTCAGTCGTTCAGACATATGTTTTCTCTAACACCCAGTCAGACCGATTGGTGCACCCATGAGGTTGACACTGGTGACAGCTTGCCCGTCAAGAGTAAAATCTACAGGCAGCCTGATCACGTTAGAGACTGCATCAAGAGTGAAGTGCAGAAAATGTTGGAGCTGGGAGTCATTGAACCCTCGGATAGCCCTTGGGCTAGTCCCGTAGTTCTAGTGCCGAAACCTCACACCCAGGGCGGTAAGAGAGAGATGAGGTTCTGCGTAGACTACAGGGGTCTCAATGCAGTCACTAAGACTGACGCCCACCCAATACCAAGGGCAGACGAGCTTATTGATAGATTGGCTTCGGCCAACTACTTAAGTACGTTTGACCTGACAGCTGGGTATTGGCAAATCAGGTTAGCTGAGGACGCCAAGCCTAAAACCGCATTTTCAACCCCTGGTGGGCATTATCAGTTCGTGGTGATGCCCTTTGGTCTGAAAAATGCACCTGCCACCTTCCAACGGTTGGTGAATCAAGTCCTTACTGGGCTGGATGACTTCTGTGCGGCGTATCTTGACGATATTGCTGTCTTTAGCTCCACCTGGGAGGATCACCTGTTCCACCTGCGGAAAGTGTTAGAGGCGCTGCAAGCAGCAGGTCTCACTATCAAGGCCACCAAGTGCCAGATAGGGCAGACACAGGTTGTATACCTGGGCCACCTTGTAGGTGGAGGCCAGGTTCAGCCACTGGAGAGCAAGATACGGTCAATCAGGGACTGGGCTCCTCCAACCACCCAGACTCAGGTTCGAGCTTTCTTGGGCCTGACTGGTTACTATAGGAAGTTTGTCAGGAACTATGGTTCAATTGTGACACCATTAAATGAACTGACAAGTAAGAAAATGCCAAAAAAGGTTCAGTGGACAGCGAGCTGTCAAAAAGCATTCGATGACCTAAAGCAGGCCATGTGCACGGCGCCTATCCTCAAGAGTCCGGACTACTCCAAACCATTCATTGTCCAAACAGATGCTTCTGAGTTGGGTGTGGGAGCTGTTCTTTCTCAACTGAATTTTGATGGTCAAGACCAGCCCATTGCTTTTATAAGCAGAAGGCTGACCCCTAGAGAGAAGAATTGGTCAGCTATTGAGAGGGAGGCCTTTGCTGTGGTTTGGGCCCTGAAGAAGCTGAGGCCATACTTGTTTGGCACTCACTTCAAGATTCAGACCGACCATAAGCCCCTCTTGTGGCTAAATCAGATGAAGGGTGAAAACCCCAAACTGCTTAGGTGGTCCATTTCCCTACAGGGGATGGACTTTACAGTGGAACATAGACCTGGTACTGATCATGGCAATGCCGATGGGCTCTCCAGATATTTCCACTTAGAACAAGAAGACTCACCTGGTCAAGGTTAGCTTATTGTTCCAACGTTTGGGGGGGGTCATGTAGGAGAGTAGGGTCTGCAATCCTATGATCACCCAGATTTTTTGCTTTTGTTTCACTGGTTTACGACTTTCTCTGGCTGTGGGCCTGCTAATCAGACCCACAGCCTGGCTGTTCTCTTTCTAAATTACGACATGTACCCTAGGTGCATTTACCAATTGGTACTGGGCCACCTTATCAGACCCCGTAACGCAGGGCATAGGTGTACCCAGGGCCGCCAGGGGCTGCAGCATGTATTATGCCACCCCTGGCTGGCCTCCTAAATTTGACACAACTGGCTGCACGACAGCTGGGGCGAAGTCGTGTAATCACCCTTCGCTTTAGGTATAGTAGTTCTATATCTAACCACACAATGGACACCCGAGTTCCTATCAGTCACTCCTATGGCAGGCCTTAACAATCCTGAAGGCAGAGTGCATGGGCTCGTGTGAGCTAGGTTCAGGCCCGAGCCGAGCCCGGTTGCAGCTTGCGGAATCAAGACCCAATGGCTGTTCCATGATAACGCGTACCACATCGGTAACTTCGGTGTCGCGTTATCAAGGCATGTCGAGTAAGGTGTCATACGAATCGGGGTGCTGCCCTCTCACCAATTCTGGCGACGAGGTTAGCATTCCACCCTTCTAGAGGGGCACGACATGTACGTAACTGTGAACCCCGGTTAAAGTTAACTAAAGCCTCAGCTCCACAAAATGGATGCTGCCACCACAGACACGAGTCTGACCTCCTGCTGCTGGGAGTCCTTCCAGCGAGGAGCGCTCGGACAAAGGGTTTCCTGTCGAGGGCGGTGTTCGCACCATCCCAGACAGGGTTTGTGTATTCTGGGTAGGTAGGGCTTTTGCGAGAAGGTGACTGCGGAGTGGCACCCCGGTGCTCACTACGCATCTGCCGGTTAGAACCAGTTCCAGGGGCGACAGCCCTGGCCTGGGGAAAATCCGGCAGGGGAGAGGGGTGTAACTACCCCCCTTCCTGGTCCCACCCTTAGGGCAGGACCTAGTCATGTACCCACCCCTTTCTTTAGAATAAAGGCCGGAGCGGGGACCCTTCCAAATTAGATCATCTTTGAATCAAGAATACTTTCTACGAAAGGACTTCGAGACTCTTCTCAAGATTTCTCCCTTGTGACTAAGGAGTAGTCACCCTGCATCAGCGGGCACCATCTAAGAACTCTGCGGTTTGCTGTAAGTCCTTCCTCCAGGAATCCGACGGCCCAGCTCGACGAGAACCGGCTTCCCTGGCACCTCTGACCTCTACCCACGTCATCAGCTCAGCTGTGATCTGTGGGTGCGACGAGACCTCGAGGGACCGGCCATCATCAAGACCTGCACGCTTCTTAACCAGCACGACCATCGAGGTAACTCTCTGGTGAGTGCTCTGGGGTCCGAGAAGCCCCGACCCTGAGCCGCTCCAGCACCGAAGTGCAGTCTCCCAGCATCTCCACGATCTGCGTGGGGCCCTTCTGCTCGCTGCTCAGCACGTTGTCTGGTCACTAGCCGCTGGCTTGTGCCCTTCTGTGACGACATCCGACAATCAACACTGCTGGTCTGGTTGCTCCAGACTGGCCCTTGCTTCCATCTTTTCGAGAAGCACCCCGGACCCTCCTGGTCCACTCAAGACGCCATCTTAGGCCCACCACGTGGCCCTGAGATTTGCCAAGGCTTGTTGCCCCATCCTGGGCCCAGCGACGCCGACAGCATCATCCTTCGTGGGACAGCTCGCACCTCCACCGTGGTCGCCGACAACGCCTCCTGGTCCGTGAGACTGCAGAGCCTAGCGTCGCCCACTCACCTAGTCGAGGTGACGGCCAACCGGTGCCCTCCTGGTACCCTCTGACTACTGGCTAGTAGTACGAACTTGGTCCCCTCTGCTTTCAGGTATCATCAATCTCTGATCCAGGCTTGGATCTCTACGAACTATTCACCACTGGTCGCCGGCCAGCAACTCCTTTTCTTCCGGCTCCTGGCTCGTCAGCGAAGACCCCGACGCCTGTAAGACTTGTGCAGCCGCAGCCCTCGTGGCTAGGTAACTCGGCATTTCGGTGCCTGCATAGCCTCTTTACTCTAGGGTCCCGAGTCCCTCGCTTCCGACTTGCCTTATCGGGTCCACCCGAGACCTTAAACTTTCCGTGTCCTCGGACACTTGTTTTAATTGTGCACTTGAAGTATTTGCTAAAGAGATTTGGTTTGTGCTTAGTACCCTGTCCTCATAAAGAGTACAGGGCTGTTGTGATTCTTAATAAATATACTGTTTATTTTCATAACACTTGTGTGGTGTCCTTTCACTGGGTGTTCAAGGGGTACATGTGTGGTAAACAGCTGGCTTAACGCGCCCTCTCGAGTCTTTAGCCTTAGACTGCTCGTATCCACGCTACTAGGATAGCTGGTCTATAGGTTGACTTACAACCAAACACCATAAGGGTCGTTGGAACGATACATAGCGGTCGCTAGAATAGCGAACGTTGCATATCGGGCCAACTTCTCACAGCCCGCTCCTATCTTTATACTAGGAAAAGGGGCTGGCACGCGACTAGGTCCTGCCCATGGGTGGGACCAGGAAGGGGGGTGGTTACACCCCTCTCCCATGCCGGACTTTCCCCAGCTCAGGGGCTGGTGTGCCCCTGGATCTGGTTCTAGCCGGCAGATGCATAGTGAGCACCGGGGTGCCACTTGCAGTCACCTTCCTCTAAAGCCCTGCCTACCCAGGATACACAAAACCCTGTCTGGGATGGTGCTAGCACCGCCCCTGACAGGAAACCCCTTTGTCCAGGCCTCCCCCGCTGGAAGGACTCCCAGCAGCAGGTCAGACTTGTGTCTGTGGTGGCAGCATCCATTTTGTGATGCTGAGGCTTGAGTTAACTTTAACCGGGGTTCACAGTTACATACATGTCGTGTCCCTCTGGAAGGGTGGAATGCTAACCCCGTCGCCAGAATTGGCGAGGGGTTAGTATTCCAATTCGTATGACACCTTACTCGACATGTTTTGATAAAGCGATACCAAAGATAGCATATAACCGCGAGGATTAAAATGCTCTTAAGAGTATATGGTATGCGTTATCATGGAACAGCTATTAGGACTTGGTTCCGCAAGCTGCAAACGGGCTCAGCTCATGCCAGAGCACCATCTCACACGATTCCAAGCACTCTGCCTTCAGGATTGTCAAGGCCTGCCATAGGAGTGACTGATAGGAATCTGTGTGTCCATTTTAGGGTTAGATATAGGTATACTATATCTAAAGCAAAGGGTGATTACACCACCTTGCCCCAGCTGTCGTGCAGCCAGTTGTGTCAGATTTAGATGGCCAGCCAGGGATGGCATAATACATGCTGCAGCCCCTGGTAGGCCCTGAGTACACCTATGCCCTGGGTACCTGAGGTACACTGTACAGGGACTGATAAGGTGACTCAGTATCCAATTAGATATGTACCTAAGGTACATGGAATCCATTTTACAGAGAGAGCAGTAGGCCTGGGGCCCTGGATAGCAGGGACCCAGGTCAACTAAGTCGGAAAACAAGCAAAACACCAGGCAAAAAGTTGGGGGCAACCATAGTCAGGTATCCACCTTCTTACACCATCCTGGATGCATTTGCGAAGGCCTCTGGCTTTAAGGTGAACATGACGAAATCAGTAGCACTTGACCTTTCCTTGGAGGCACACACGCGGGCCTCCCTAGAAGCACAATTCCCCTTCCAATGGGCAGACGGTGCAGTCCCCCACCTGGGCATACAATTGGCGGCCACGCTACAAGAAACGGTGCGTCTCAACTACGCTAAACTTAGTCGCACTATCCACGCGGTGGCGGCACCTCCCACTATCTTGGCTGGGCCGGGTGGCAGCAGTAAAGATGACAATCCTCCCGCAAGTTTTAAACGTTTTTCGGGCTAGCCCGCTCCGTCCCCCGGAGGGATGGATTCGCCGCACGCAATCGGAGCTGGCTCAGTTTGTGTGGAACGGGAAAAGGCCCAGACTCAAGCTGAGGCTAGGGATGCTTCCCCCGGAGAGTGGTGGGCTGAGCCTGCCAGATTTGCGTCACTATTACCAGGTGACCCAACTCAGAACCCTAGTGGAATGGAGCAAATGGGAATCGGAGCGCCATTGGTTGTTCCAGGACCAAGCGGTCGCGGGGCGTCCACTCCAGGAGGTGCCTTTCCTACGGCAACAACACCGGCCCCCTAACCTATACGCCTCCTTCGTCACGAGGGTACCGCTAGAGGTATGGGATCGAACATGCGTCTTACACGACCTGACGATCTTCCCGTCTCCCCTCACACCCCTGTTAGAGAACCCTGACTTCGGCCCGGGTAGGGATGTCCAGGCCTTTGCACGGTGGCGCCCAGCAGGATGCCGATGCCTCTTTCACATGTATTCAGGTGCAGGAGTGACGCCTTTTGAGGAATTCCGGAAGACCTATGACCTCCGGGAGGCTGAACACCTTAGGTATCTACAGGTCCGACATTGGGCGCTTCAACCCCAGATCCGTGGAGACGCTACACGCAAGCTCAGTAAATATGAATACTGGCTTCTCTCGCGCACCACAGATAAGCGACTCATTTCAGACATATATCGGCTCCTCTTGGACAGATACTCGCGCTATTATAATGCAGGACGGGCTAGATGGGAGAGGGAACTGGGGCGAACTCTTCGCAACAAAGAATGGGAGGACATTTACCACCGCGCCAGACACTCACGAGATGCATGAGGTTTGGCACCTCACGCGAGATGCGTGCGATTCGGTATCTCACGCGAGATGCGTGAGGTTTGGCACCTCACACGAGATGCGTGAGGTTTGGCACCTCACCCGAGATGCGTGAGGTTTGGCACCTCACCCGAGATGCGTGAGGTTTGGCACCTCATGTGAGATGCGTGAGGTTTGGCACCTCACCCGCGATGCGTGACGTTTGGCACCTCACCCGAGATGTGTGACGTTTGGCACCTCACCCGAGATGCGCGACGTTTGGCACCTCACCCGAGATGCGTGAGGTTTGGCACCTCACCGGAGATGCGTGAGGTTTGGCACCTCACCCGAGATGCGTGAGGTTTGGCACCTCACCCGAGATGCGTGAGGTTTGGCACCTCACGCTAGATGCGTGAGGTTTGGCACCTCCCCCGAGATGCGTGAGGTTTGGCACCTCACCCGAGATGTGTGAGGTTTGGCACCTCACGCGAGATGCGTGAGGGTTGGCACCTCACGCGAGATGCGTGAGGGTTGGCACCTCACCCGAGATGTGTGACGTTTGGCACCTCACCCGAGATGCGTGCGGTTTGGCACCTCACCCGAGATGCGTGAGGTTTGGCACCTCCCCCGAGATGCGTGAGGTTTGGCACCTCATCCGAGATGCGTGAAGTTTGGCACCTCACCCTAGATGCGTGAGGTTTGGCACCTCACGCTAGATGCGTGAGGTTTGGCACGTCACCCGAGATGCGTGAGGTTTGGCTCCTCACCCGAGATGCGTGAGGTTTGGCACCTCACGCGAGATGCGTGAGGTTTGGCACCTCACGCGAGATGCGTACGGTTTGGCACAGGGCGTGCCTATGATGTCAGCGGCCGCGCCCAGTTCCCCGTGCTCACTATTCAGCGTCTTTTGGTGAAGGAGGAAGAGGATCTTGGGGCTCCGTTTCTTTGCAAGGCCAGCTTTGTTTTTTTGATCGGTGGAGAGTTCTGGGTGCCTGAAATCTGCTACAACGCTCGTTGAGCTGCTGGAGGAGTTTAGAATCTGCAGAGACTTCTCTTCTTGATGGGCTCCCGGTGAGGCTAGGTTTTGGGGGGGGATTACCTGTCACTAACCCAGATTCAGAAGTAGAGTCAATCCATCAATCAGGAGTTTGTTAAAGCGCAACTACTCACCCGTAAGGGTCTCAAGGCGCTAGGGGTGGGGGGTGCAGGTTCCATTCCATCAAGGAGGGGGTCTGTCGAAGAGCCAAGTTTTGAGGTTTCTTGCGAAGATGGGGTGCGATGTTGTCTGTCTGAGGTGGAGTGTAAGGGCGTTCCATGCTTTGGCGGCGAGGAAGGAGAAGGAGCGGCCTCCGGATCTGGTCTTTCTGGTGCGGGGGACCACGGCGTAGGAGAGCTGGGCTGATCGTAGGGTCCTTTGGGAGTGCCTGGAATTTGAGCCGGCTGTTCAGGTATGCTGGTCCGCTGCCGTGGAGGGCCTTGTGTGCGTGGGTGAGCATCTTAAAGGTGATTCTCGCCTCGACGGGGAGCCAGTGGAGTGTGCGCAGGTGCTGCGAGATGTGGCAGTGTTTTGGCAGGTTGAGGGCCAGTCTTGCGGCGGCGTTCTGGATGTTCTGTAGCTTGCGGATGATGTTTCTGTTTATTCCGGCGTAGAGTGCGTTGCCGTAGTAGAGTCTGCTGGTGACCAGGGCTTGAGTGACTGTCTTTCGGTGTTCGAGGGGGATCCATTTGAAGGTCTTACGAAGGAGGCGGAGGGTGTGGAAGCAGGAAGATGAGACAGAGTTGATCTGGCGGTCCATTTTGAGCTCGGAGTCCAGGATGATTCCCAGGTTGCGTGCGTGGTCTGTGGGGGTTGGCGGGTTTCCAAGGGCGGTGGGCCACCAGGTGTCGCTCCACGCGTCGGGGTTTGGGCCCATGATGAGTACTTTTGTTTTGTTGGTGTTTAGTTGTAGGCAGCTGTTTTTCATCCATTTGAAGACGGTTTCCATGCCTTCTCGAAAGTTGCGTCTGGCGGTGTTGGGCTCGTTGGATAGGGAGAGGATGAGCTGGGTGTCGTCTGCGTATGACACGATGTTGAGTCCATAGGTTCTGACGATGGGGGCAAGTGGAGCCATGTAGACGTTGAAGAGCGTCGGGCTGAGGGAGGAGCCCTGGGGGACTCCGTAGGTGGTAGGTGTGGGGTCTGAGAGGAAAGGGGGGAGTCTGACCCGTTGCGTCCTGCCGGAGAGGAAGGAGCAGATCCAGTCGAGGGCCTTGTCCTGGATTCCTGCGTCGTAGAGTCTGCGTATTAGGGTGCGGTGGGAGACTGTGTTGAACGCCGCTGATAGGTCTAGGAGGATGAGGGCTACTGTTTCTCCTTTGTCCAGTTGGGTGCGGATGTCGTCTGTTGCGGCGAGGAGGGCGGTTTCCGTACTGTGGTTTTTTCTGAAGCCGGATTGGGAGGAGTCGAGGATGTTGTGTTCTTCAATGAATGTGGCGAGTTGGCTGTTGATGGCTTTCTCGATGACTTTCGCTGGGAAAGGGAGCAGGGAGATGGGTCTGTAGTTTTTGAGGTTGGTGGGGTCCGCTGAGGGTTTCTTTAGGAGGGAGTTGACCTCCGTGTGTTTCCAGTCGTCGGGGACGGAGTCGGTCGCCAGGGAGCGGTTGATGGTGTGGTGGAGCATGGGTGCGATGGTATCGGTGGCTCTGTTGAAGATGTGGTGGGGGCAGGGGTCCGTGGGGGCCCCTGAGTGGATTGACTTCATTGTCTTCAGTGTGTCTTCGATGGTGATGGCTGTCCAGTCATCAATCGCTGGTTTCTGGGTGTCGGGGTGGTTCGTGAGGGTTCAGTGTGTTGGTTGTCTTTGTCGAAGTTGTCGTAGATGCTCTTGATTTTGTGGTGGAAAAAGGTGCTGAGTTTGTCGCAGAGGTCTTGTGAGGGAGGGATGTCAGTAGACTCGCTGGTGGGTTGGGCGAACTCCTTGATGATGCTGAAGAGTTTCTTGCTGTTGTGTGCGTGGGTGGAGATTCTGTCTTCAATCTCTTTTTTCCTCGTTTCTCTGATGAGTTGATGGTGGGCGTTGGTGGCGGCTCTGAAGTTGTTGTGGGCTTCTGTGGATTTGGTGTTTCTCCAGGCCTTTTCGAGGCGGCGGCATGTGCGCCTGGACTCTCGAAGTTCGGTGGTAAACCATCTGGCTTTCTTGGCACGGGTATTGTTGTTTTTCTTGAGGGGGGGCTATGGTGTTGGTGCTGTCCGAGATCCATCTATGCAGGGTTCGAGCTGCGTTGTTGGGGTCGTCGTTTTCCGCAATGGTTGGGGTGGAGTTGTTGAGTGAGGAGGTGAGCTGGTCGTTGGTGATTTTGGTCCAGTTTCTTTCTGGAAGCAGGTGCTGGTGTCTGTGGATGGTGTGTGTTCTGAAGGTGAAGTGGACGCAACGATAGTCGGTCCATGGGAGTTCGGTGATGTGGCTGAAGGTGATGGAGTTTCCTGTAGTGAAGAGGGGGTCGAGGGTGTGTCCTGCTGAGTGCGTGGGCTCTGTCACGATCTGGCGGAGTCCAATGTTGTGGAGGTTGTCCAGGAGGCATGTGGTGTTGGGGTCCAGTTGATTGTCAAGGTGGAAGTTGAGGTCTCCCAGCAGGGTGTAGTTGGTGGATGCGATGGCCTGCGGGGAGATAATGTCCGTGATGGAGTTGGCGAAGGGTCCGCGGGGTCCAGGGGGTCGGTAGATGAGGGTTCCTCGGAGGGCGGCGGTGGGGCTGGCCAGTATCTTGAAGTGAAGTTGTTCCATCAGTTTTGTGGACTCGTCAGGTAGTGTGCTCAGGCGGAGGCTGGATTTGTGGAGGATGGCGATTCCTCCTACTGGGTGGGTGGGGTGGTCCTTCCTGGAGATCTTGTATCCTTGCGGGATGGCGATGGCGATGTCCGGTCCCGAGGTGGCATTGGTCCAGGTTTCGGTGAAGAATGCTACGTCCGGGGTGGTGCTGTCGAGGAGGTCCCAGATTTCTGTGGCGTGTTTGTGGAGGGATCGGACGTTGAGGAGGATGCATTGCAGGGTCTTCGGTTCGGTTGTGTTCTTGGGGGCGGGTTGTGCTGGATCCGTGTTCTTGGCGGTGCTGCAGGTGTGCCGGCAGCGGTGACAGCTGAAAGGTCCATGGGTGTCGGCTGGTGATGCTAGCTTGCAGTTGTTGTTGCAGCCTGGGTTGAGTGCGTGGAGTGCTGCTGGGTCGTAGCGTTGGACGGGGCGGAGGTCCAGGGTTCCTGGTGCTGGTCGCGGACGGGCGCAGATGTGCTAGCCTTTGACGCGCCTTCGGTGCACCAGTGGCCGCCATTAAGTAGGGGTCGGGGAGGGCTGGACAGCTGGGAGGCAGGAGCGGGGAGAGGAGCTGGATTGGGCCGGTCGCACTGGGGGGGGAGGGGCCGCGGGGGCAGCAGCGGCGGGGAAAGGTAAAGGGAGGAAAGAAGGGATAAAGAAAAAAGGGAAAATAAGCAGAAATAAGGCACAAAAGAGCAGAGATGCAGAAAAGGGCAGAAAGGTGAAAGATGGAAAGGGTAGAAAAACGAGTGAAAACGAGTGAATGAGCGAAAGGGAAAATGGGCAGAAATAAGGCACAAAAGAGCAGAGGTGCAGAAAGGTGAAAGATAGAAAGGGTAGAAAAACGAGTGAAGGAGCAGAGAGAGAGAAAGGAAAAATGGGCAGAAATAAGGCACAAAAGAGCAGAGATGCAGAAAGGTGAAAGATAGAAAGGATAGAAAAACGAGTGAAGGAGCAGAGTGAGAGAAAGGAGACAGAGGTCCACTCTACAGGTAAGATTGCGAATCTTGTTAAAACCATTTCAGTAATTTATTAGGAACATTCAATTTGATTTTCAAGATCATTTACCATATTCACGAGTGCGATTCTAGTTCTATAGTAGTTCCATGAATTTTTTTGGGAACACTTTTAAGTCACATAAAATAAGGAAATATAAGACACTGATTGTTTAGGTGATTGAAAACCTAGTCATAGAAAGACCTAAACCAAATTCTGCCGCTTATGCCTTTGAGCAGTTGATACTGAAGTGAAGTATTATCGCCACAATATAGCGGATCTAAGAAAGGTCAACTAAGAGTCTGATTGTCTGAATAAACGCAAGCCACAAAGCTCTTAAGCTAGTTCCTGATTGAAGGACAGAATCTGATGTCCTAATTTACGTCTTTGTGCGAAGGAAAGTGCGTGTATTTTTGTTTGCGAGTAACTTTTCCTTTTCAGATCTCCTTCCCAGCTGGTCTCTTCCTAATTCCCTTTCCCCCCGCTTAATCACTTCAATACTCTGTGTAATCATTACAATCAGAATTGGAGGTATTGAGAGGTGGGCCCCTTATATCATCACTCCAGACCCTGAGGAAGAAGCAACCTGACAGAATAGTGAGCCCACGAATAATATTCCTCCCGGTCTGAGAGTTTTGACATTATGGCCACCATGGATGATTTAATGAGGGTTATTGTTCAGATGCAAACAGATTTAACTGAAGCTAGGAATGCCACTGCAATGCTCTCTGATAAAGTAGATAGGATACAGCGATTAAGTACTCTGCTTCCTCCTCTCCGTTCTCTGCAGCATACAGACTGAGAGGAATGACGCTGTTGGGGCAGCCGTCCGAACCAATCGGTGCTGGCTGCGGTGGAGGGGAGGGAGGTTGCCTGCAGCCTTCCTGTTGACGAGAGCCCAGACCACGTCAGACGCATTAAAAATCCAGGACGGCGGGAGTCGGAAGTCTGCAGTCTCGGGAGTCAGCGCGGGAAGCCAAGGTAAGTTTTATATAATATTTTATTATGTATTATCGCATATCGCAGACTTACATGACCATTGCGCGCTGCAGAATCTATTGCCGCATTGCTGTTTTAATTATTTTAAAATGAATCTACTTTACTGCGCGCTCGCGCTGTCGATCTTGGCGCTAGGCGCTACCTCTCTCATAGCGTGTTATTAGTACCACTCTTACCCGCACTATAATTGTGACCTCATTCCGCACTTTGCGGGAATTTGAGCGCTTCAGGGCACCTTAGGGCTCCTGGGGACATCGCGCTGCGGTTTTGGTAGCCACCATCTTGGGTGAGGGAGGGAACCAGGCAGTGCCGAATTGCTGGCGCCATCTTGGTTGGGGGGCTAGTGATCGCACTACAGGACTCTTGCGTCTGGAAGTGCATAAAAGCAGAACTTCCCCATCGACAGGTCAGACTTACATGACCATTGCGCGCTGCAGAATCTATTGCCGCATTGCTGTTTTAATTATTTTAAAATTAATCTACTTTACTGCGCGCTCGCGCTGTCGATCTTGGCGCTAGGCGCTACCTCTCTCATAGCGTGTTATTAGTACCACTCTTACCCGCACTACAATTGTGACCTCATTCCGCACTTTGCGGGAATTTGAGCGCTTCAGGGCACCTTAGGGCTCCTGGGGACATCGCGCTGCGGTTTTGGTAGCTGCCATCTTGGGTGAGGGAGGGAACCAGGGAGTGCCGAATTGCTGGCGCCATCTTGGTTGGGGGGCTAGTGATCGCACTACTGGAATCTTGCGTATACAGCTATATATGATGGACGCCCCTAAAGCGCGCAGCGTAGGCGCGCAGCAGGCGCGCCAGCGGAGCGCCGGAGGTGCGCCAGAGGTAAGCCCGTTTGCGCCCGTTCGCGCCGGGCGCTGAAAGTTCTGCCTCTCGGAACCAAGATGTAACTTCTTACTCTTATTCCCGCGATGAACTTTTACGCCTTAATCTCGGTTCACTCAGTAACCGAAAGTATATCACCACCAGTAAGCACCCAGTTGCCTTGTCCTGTGGCTTGTTAAATGTGAGATCTCTCATCAAACACTGTGAAGAAATTGCGTTACTTATCGATTCTTACCATCTAGACGTACTCTTCATGACAGAGACTTGGACAACACGGACTAGCTCGGTGGAACTGGGGACAGCTTGTCCCACTGGCTTCAAAATAAGGCATAATCCCAGGATGGGAGCCAGAGGAGGTGGAACTGGATTAATTTTTAGGCAGACTCTTGACGTCTCCCAGCTTATCATCAAGGCAATCGCTGGGTGCAAAACATTGGGTTTCTCCATCAAGGACCAAGGAGGCGTGCTATTCACGGGTCTACTATGTTATAGACCCCCGGCTAGCTCGTTATCTGCTGTACCTGAGCTCATAGACTCAATATAAGATCTCTCCCACTCCCACACAAAGTTGATGGTGTTAGGGGATTTCAATCTTTGGTCAGAGAGACCGACCAAGACGGCCTATGTAGAGCTGGTCCAAGCTTGTCATAATATTGAGCTACAACAACTGGTACTCTCCAAAACCCTTTCAAAGGGCCATATTCTTGATCTACTTTTTGCTGACGCTTGTCGAACGGCTATACGTGACGTCCTGCCTCAGTGTTGGACGGATCACGCCCTCGTCCAGTTCTCCCTCTCGTGCACTAGTGCTCCATTAAAGAAAGGGAGTGTGGGGGGCACTAGAATGGGGAGACAATGGTCTAGACTCCTCAAACAAACGATCTTGCCCTCTCTGCTGCCAGATGGCTTTGTATTGGGAGCGAATGGGGACGTAAGTTACGAGACTCTGTCAGCGAATCTCGGCTTCTCTGGACTCTTTGGCCCCGCTGCGAAAAATCAAAGATAGGACTAATCTTGCTATGCCATGGTACTCGGAAGAACTTCGGCAGCTCAAACTCCAATGTAAACAGGCTGAGCGGACCTGGAGGAAACAGTACCTGGAATCACATAGAGTCCTCTTCAAACAAGCACTGGCATCCTATAAAATCCAGATCAAGCTTGCCAAAGCTAGATTCTTAGAAGAATCTTTGATGGCAGCTGTAAATAAATCTCAGGCCTTATTTAAGATCGTAAAGGACCTGGCCCATCCTGGCTGTACAAAAATTGTCATCCCGGCCTCTCAAGCTCTCTGTGATTCGCTAGCACAGGCCTTTTGAGGATTAGATTGCCAACATCTTAAACAATCTTCCCTCGTCAACTGGCCGTGCTGTGCACGATTCCATCTCGTTTGAGAATAGGAAGGAGTGTACTAAATCAGGTGAGTTGAGCAACTTTCCTCTACCATCTTTTGAGGACTTCTGCTCTTTGGCTGACGGGGTGTCCTCTGGCTCACCTTCTGATCCTCTTCCACCCAAATTCTGGAAACTTTTTCGTGAAGAGTTGTTTCCCCCACTTTTTTCCATTTGTCGCCAGTCTCTCACTTCAGCACGGGTTCCAGATTGCTGGAAATTGGCGGTGGTCTCCCCACTGCTTAAAAAGGAGAATCTGGACCCCACATGCCCAGCCAACTTTAGGCCCATCTCCCTCTTGCCATTCCCTATTAAAATTCTAGAGAAACTGGCCACAAAACATCTCTCCAACTTTCTTGAGACTACTGATTGTTTGGATGTGGCTCAGTTTGGGTTTAGACCGGCACATGGGACAGAGTCGGCATTGGTGACTGTTCTCGATGACCTTCAAACGCGTGCCGACCAGGGTAGAGCAGCCTTTTTAGTGCTGCTCGATATGTCGGCCGCGTTCGACACGGTCAGCCATGCAATCCTGGTCAGGGGACTGACGGAGGCTGGGGTGTCGGGCTTGGCCCTTGAATGGCTGGTGTCATATCTCGATCAAAGGCACCAGGTAGTTGCCCTGCCACCCTTTAAATCCAACATCAGGAGGGTTGATCAGGGAGTACCCCAGGGCTCGGCCATCAGCCCCATTCTTTTCAATCTTTACCTCCGTCCCCTGATCACGCTGATTAAATCTTTTGGCATAACAGTCACCAACTACGCCGATGACACCCAACTTATCTTCTCGTTTGAGGGTAAGGACGGGGTGTCACAGGAGGTCTTCCATCGATGCATGAGCACCACGGCAGAATGGCTGGGTAACAACTCCCTACAATTTAACAGCTCGAAAACCGAGGTGCTACATTGCTCTATGGATCGGACCCCCAGACCCCTACCGCAGGGTTTTTGGCCTCCGGATTTCCAAGGTACTAGTCTGCCTGCCGAATCGGTTCAGAATTTGGGGGTAATGTTTAGTTCCGACTTACAGCTGGACACATCAGTGAACAAAACGGTGGCCACTTGTATGGCATTACTTGGATCATTGCGAAAGATTCTACCCTTGCTCCCGGTACAGGCCAGACCAGAGGTAATGCGGAGCATAATTTTAAGTCGTCTCGACTACTGCAACGCACTGCTGCTGGGGGCACCAGTTACTCTGCTAGGAAAACTCCGAGTACAGAATTTTGCTGCCAAACTGGCACTCTCGCGACGCTGCCTGGACTCTTCTGCCAAGGCACTTAGGGACCTCCATTGGTTGCCAATCTCTCAACGGGTGAACTTCAAAGCTTTGTGTTTGGTTTTTAGGGCTCTACACGGACAAGGCCCGTCTCCTCTGCAGGACCTTTTCTCATGGTACATCCCCCCAAGACCACTCTGGTCAGCCTCGGCTTACTTGGTGGTAGTACCCAAGTTTCTGAGGTCCCGGATGGGTGGTCGGTCCTTCAGGTTTACCGCAGCGCGGCTGTGGAATTCTCTACCGGTAGGCCTGAGGGGCCTGGAAGATTTTTCTTCCTTTAAAAAAGCATTAAAAGACCCATCTGTTCCCCAGAACAATGTAAATAGATTGGAAGCTGGAAACATCATGTATTGTGCCATAACAGTCTAAGCGCCAGGATGCCCATCGGGTGACAGTTATAGTGCTATAAAAGAACGCCTATACATACATACATATCGCATGTAAATTATACTTAAGTATTTAAATGTTGCCTGTCTCTGCCGGCTTCGGAGTGAGGGGGATTTCGTTAAGGAGGCGGGTTTCAGATGGGTGAAGAAGAAGCTCTCTAGTCTGGGGGTTGAGTTGGTTTGTGTTGCGCCACGCGCCGGGACTCCTTTACCCTGTCACCCGGGATGCTCAGCTCATGCATGCCTCCTTGTGCGCCGGCTCGGGTCCGTTGGCAGTGGCGTGCAGGTGCTTGGTGCTGCCATGGATGTTCTGAGCTCTTCTTGCGGCTGGGTTTGGCAACCCGTGCCTGACTGTGATGGGGCAGATGGGACTGCGATGTCGCCGTGCCACCTGCCCTTGCTCTGGGAAGAGATGGTCCTGTGCAGTGAGAGCGCTCACGCCTGATTCTTGGTTTCCCGTTCCGACTTCCTTCCCATGTGGTGAGTGCCATTGTGCATGTGCATACATCATAATTAAAAATGAAAACAATATAACATCGAATAAACTCTGAAGACTGTACATTGTTGGCACGTTCCTTGGGTTGCCTTAAATAAGGGCCTCTGTGACTGTGTGTAAATGAGTTGTAACATGTAACCCAATTCAGCCGAAAATACAGTCACGCTTTGCATTCTGTATAAAAGTTCAGAGTAAATAAAGTGCGAGTTTCTCTCATCCGTTTGTGGCAGTAGTTTGTATGTTTGTTTCCATCTCTCATAGTCATAGTGCCAGTAAGCATGCACAAACGCGTGTCTCGTTAATTCACTGACACAAGAGAACTGGCGTTCCCCTGCACACCGAACAAGTAGGGACATCAGAGGAGTGACTGGCCTCTGACTAGACACGAACTTGTCAGCACCAGCACCTTCGTCACTCGCCTGATTCACACAGTTTAGCTCAGTCTTGCTGGTGCCAAATTGTATATTTGGGAGTGAGAGGATAAGGAGGGGTTGACGATCGACGGAGTGTTAAAAACAGTATCTGCGATAGGTTAAACATTAATTAAAATAAGTTTAAATGGCGTCACTGGAGTCAATTGAGAGGGCTGCTATGGTTTGCACGGCGAGCACGTTATGTAAACAGCTCCGTGTGAGTGCACCTCCGACCCAGCAAGAACTCCCTCAGTTCGGAGTGACACTGGACCAACAGGGCAATTGGAGCCACTGGGGGTTGAGTCATGTGTTATTTATTGATAAATTCACTCTGAATACGTGGAACAGCCAGGGTCGGACTAGCACAGCAAATACATCTGGGCATTAAAATTAACCCTGGGCGTCCGAATCGGCTACGCCCACGGAGTAGGCGTAGTGTTGCCTCCTACGCGTTTTGCATAGACAGCGTAGCTGGCAACACTACGCCCACTCCGTGTGCGTAGCCGAGTCGGCCGCCACCCGCCTCCCTCCCGCCCTCCCCTACATACATTATTTAAGCAAAATACCCTAAATAAACAAGTTTAAAGCAGTTACTGTGTCCGGGGCTCGTCCGGGGCTCCCTATTGGAATAGCGTCCCGTCATAGATACCAATGCGCATGCGCGGCCGCCCGCGCATGCGCATTTCTCGGGAGAAATGCGCATGCGCGGGCGGCCGAGCATGCGCATTGGTATCTATGACGGGACGCTATTCCAATAGGGAGCCCCGGACGAGCCCCGGACACGGTAACTGCTTTAAACTTGTTTATTTAGGGTATTTTGCTTAAATAATGTATGTAGAGGAGAGCGGGAGGGAGGTGCGTAGTGGGGCAACGCGGAGTGCGGGAGTGGGCGTAGCTTCTCGCCCATTCCGCGTAGCTCCGCGGAGCCCCACTACGCCCACTACGCCCGGGGTTAATTAAAATGAAAGTGGCCCTCATTCGCGTGTTTCAGCTGAAAAAAAAAGTATCCCACATTTTCAAATCTGGGCAGTGTTCATCTCGTAAATTTACCCTGTATATGTATTTGCAAGGTATGGAATATACAATGCATTGGTGCCCACTGCAGGCAAAATTTGCTGTAATACCTGTTTTGTGTTTTCATTCTATTTGAAGCTACTCATAAGCTAAGCCTCTAACACTGCATGATGGTTTCACGAAATGAATATTTTCTAGAAAATGTGGTCACTTTATGAACATGCTGAGTTCACTTTCACATAGCGCGCTGCATTAGTTTTTTTTTTTTTTTTTTTTTTTTTTTTTTTTTTTTTTTTTTTTTTTTTTTTTTCATTTCAAGAGGATTTTATTGAGAGAAATAATGATCCAAATAATATCCAACAAAATACAAAGAGGCGATACATTCCAATATGAGAAAAAACATGAAACCATGGGTAATATCTGATCAAGAACGAAGCTCAATGTAAGTAAAATTGGATAACAGGCACCTAAAATGAAGGTAATGAATTGAGCCAATAGAGGGATACAATTTTCAGAACGTAGAACGTATCAGTCCCTAAGATGAGAATAGGGGCAGGGGAAGGTAATAGGAACCACAGGAAGAAGGAAGAAGAGCAAGGAAAAAAGCAGCAGAAAGAAGGAACGGGATGAGAGGACAGGAAAGAGGAAGAAAGAAAGAAGGACTCCCACAGGAACAACCCAATGTAACGCCACTACCAGACGAAAATTAGGTAGACATAACAGCAGGAAATTGAGGGACTACCCCATTCGCAGAAAGTTCCATATATTCATCCAGAGTTGCCCAAACCCCACTAGAGATGGAAGGTGACAGGTGTGCTAGATCTACTGAGGTGTGAGCACTGCGTAAGAAGGAAACCCATGCCCACCAAGTATGATAGGAGACAGACGAGAAAGACTTCCAATCCATAAGGATAACTTTGATCGCTACAGATAAAAGAAGGTCTAACAGTTGTAATTGTAATGGATCAAGGGGAAGAGGCGTAGGAGCCGCCCAGGGGCCTAAAATAACTAAAGGAAAAGAGAGCTGGAGCTCAACGTCAAAGATAAGAGACAAATGTTGCTGAATAAGGTCCCAGAAAGATTTAAGTAAGGAACAGTTATAGAACATATGTGGAAAATCACCTGCCTCAACGCCACAGCTCCAACAGAGGTCATCCTCTTTAAGGTTGAGAGAGTGAAGACGTACCGGAGTCCAGTGGAGTAGATTGATCGAGAAAAACTTGGACTGTATTAAGGAAGGAGCTATTTTGTTACGTAACGCTAGTTTGCCAATGGATTGCCAAGCTTCGGAGGAGATACGATCCGTAATATTGTGATCAAAATGACGCGACCATTTTTGCTGTGCAACCGTCTGATCAGGAAGCGAAGTAGAGGATAAAAACCTATATATGTGGGAAGCAACATGACCCGCTTTGAGCCAGATAGAAAACAGTGAGATGGTGGACGAGGAGGGGTGAAGACGAGTTTTCGAGATCGCAACCTTGATTTTAAGAAAAGTATAGAAGTCTAGATTTGTTAGAGAGTATTGGAGCGCTAAGGTAGAGAAAGGTAAGGGCTCACCAGACTCATTATACAGATGTTGTACAAGAGAGACACCTTTCATCGCCCAATACGACATGAGAGTGGGAGTGATATTGATTTTAATTTTGGAATTACGCCAAATGGAAGACCATCTAGTTTTGTGCAGAGGAAATGCCATCTTCCTGTCCACTTTCTTAATTGCGACAATTGTATCAATAATGATAGATCGGGAGAACAGAATATGTAGAGTGGAAGTAGTACAAAAAGAGGCAAGTGGTAAGGGAGCAGCTAAATCCTGTTCTATGCGTAGCCATAGAGGAATATGACGGGTTGGGGGAGAAAACCATAGGGCACCTTGAGAGGCCAAAAAAGCAGTCTGGTATTTTTCCCAATCCGGGAAGTTGCAACCTCCCATATCACAGGGTCTACGTAAATATTTGTATGCTAACCGAGCCCGTTTTCCGCTCCATAAAAATTTGGAGGTGAAACCATCGATTTCCCGAAAAAAAGAGTCAGATAATTTAATCGGAATCATGGAAGAGACAAAATTGATAATCGGCGTGATCATCATTTTAAGGGTTTGTAGGCGCCCCCACCATGAAATATGTTTTGGAGACCATGTGTCCAGAAGACGACGAACTTTAGCCAGAGTTTGAGACTCATTATACGTAACCGTGGTATGTAGTGTCGAACAGAAATAAATGCCTAGATATTTGAGATGGGTAGCTTGCCATTTAAAGCCAGCCAAACCCATATGCGCAGGAAAGCAATAGGCATTTAAAGGGAACATTTCTGTCTTGTCTTTATTTAGGGTATATCCCGAAACTTTAGAAAACAATGAAATGGTGTCAGAAATAGCAGGAATGGCTAACGCGATATCGTCCGAGAAAATGAGAACATCGTCAGCGTAGGCTGCAGTTTTAAGACAATGAGGGCCAAAAGAGAACCCTTTGATATCAGGGTGTAAATCAATCAGCCGAAGGAGAGGATCGATAGATAACAAAAACAAGAGAGGGGATAAGGGACATCCTTGTCTCGTGCCCTGGCAAAGATTAAAAAAAGAGGATGTAGAACCATTAACTCTAATATTAGCTTTAGGTTGGGAATACAAAGACATTACCATGTTAATAAATGATTCCCCAAGGTTATGTGCATGTAAGACAGCTCGAAGAAAAGGCCAAGAAACCTTATCGAAGGCCTTCTCCGCATCGAGGGCCAAGGCCGCGGCAGGTAATTGGGATCGCTTGGCAGCCCCAATAATATGGCAGAAAGTGCGAATATTGTCTCTTGCTAGCCTACCTTTAACAAAACCAGTTTGGGAGGGATGGACTAAGTTGGGAATAAAGGATTCTAGACGTTTAGCCAAGATTTTAGCAAAAATCTTCGCTTCCATATTGAGAAGCGAAATAGGGCGGAAATTCTTAGGGTCCGAATGGTCCTTCCCCTCTTTTGGGATCACCACTATGGTGGCTTCGGCAGCCGTACCAGAGACAGAACCATTACGAACAAAAGCGTCAAAGACAGCCTGCAACTTAGGAACAAGCAACGGGAGAAAGGTTTTATAAAATAAGATCGGATAACCATCAGGGCCCGGAGCTTTCCCCGAACGGGTGGCCTTGATGGCAGAAACTATTTCCTCAGGTGAAATAGGTTCATTTAGAGTGGAGCGATCGTCCTCAGAAACTGATTGAATCGGAATTGATTTTAAAAAATCTTGGCATTTATCAAAAGAGGCTTGGTTAGAGGGGGTATACAATTTGTTATAAAAATCACGAAAAACTTCAAGAATTTCCTCAGTTTGGAATTTTTTAGAGCCATTATGATCTTTAATAGAGGAGATCTGAGAGGATTTAGAGGAAGAGTCTTGGAATTTTAAAGTAGCAGCCAAAAGTTTGCCAGCCCGATTCTTTAAGAGTAATTTTTTGGACTTTTGTGCTTGGAAACCAATATGAGCTCTTTTAGTGACAATTGTATTATATTTGTATTTTAGAAGCTTAATTTGTTGTAGGAAAGTCGGATCTTTAGTATGTCTGAAGGACGCCTCCAGAGTCTTGATTTCAGATGATAAATCAGTAAGTTCTTTTTTAATCGCTAAATTGCGTTTGGACATGCATGCAATAACTTGGCCTCGGAAAGTACATTTAAAAGAGTCCCAAAGAATTATTGGAGAAGATACAGAAGCCTCATTTTCACGGAAAAAAGTGTTTATATCCTTGGAAAATTCTTCCACTTGGGTAGAGTCATATAACACCTCCGTATTAAGTCTCCAGGAACGACCACGTGGTTTCGGAGCAAAGGACGATAGCGTAAAAGTGACCGCAGCATGGTCGGAGATGACAATGGGATGTATAAGTGGGGAAGTAGAAGCTGCGACAAGAGAAGAGTGGACTAGAAGATAATCAATGCGCGAGAATGAGGAATGAGGGGAGGAAAAGAAAGAAAAGTCACTGCCAGTGGGATTATGGAGACGCCAAATATCATGCAATTGAGCAATGGAACACATGTTAAGCATCTGTTTGTGTGCTTTAGGCGGACGAAACTGAAATGCGGAATTTCTGTCCAATAAAGGATCCATAGGTAAGTTAAAATCCCCACCAACAATAAGATTACCCGCATGTGGGGTATCATGCAATTTTTTAGAAATGGATTTCCAAAAAGCAGGGCTATCAATATTCGGAGCATAGATATTCATAACAAACAGATCATGTTGTCCATCTGATAGTTTAGATAAGAGCCATCGACCATCAGAGTCGTGCTCAGAAGAGAGAATCGATAAACCCGAATTTCTCGAAACCAACGTAACCACACCATTGCGTTTACCAGATGCATCCGAACAAGACACATCCGACACCCATTCTTTCTTCAAGAATACCGCTTCTCTACTAGTGATCTTAGATTCTTGAAATAATACTAAGTCCGCTGAGAGAGATTTACAATAGTCTAAGATTTTAGACCGTTTGACCGGATGGTTTAAACCCTTAACATTAAGGGATAATACATTTAAACCTGGCATATAACTGAAGGGGATACACACGAAGACAACAATGATAACAGAGAAAGGACGAAGTACAAAAATATAGTAGACCAACCACAAAACAAAATAGATGTTACGGGAGCAACCATGTGGGAGAACCATGAAAAAAGAAAAGCCAGAAGGAGAGAAGAAAGATTAGAAAAGAGAGAGAAACGAGGCAGAGGGGGAGGTCTAAAAGAGACCCATATCATGCAAGGGAGAACGTGGAAAAGGCGAGTCGAAGACCCGTACTAGGAGCAAAAATTGGTAAAGAAGAATAGCCCATTATGAAAAAAAAAAAAAAAAAAACAACTGTCAGTGAGCTAAAAAGCAATAGATAAACCATACACATAGAAATACATTTCATAATGAGATACTATAATGCTAATAGAAGAAAAATACCACTCAGAATATATTAACAGTACCCCAGCAAGCGCAAGAGCATGACTTAAATAACAATACTATAAAACGTAGGAAAAGCTTAATTATGTACGAAACATCTTAAAAAAACAAAAGCATATATCATTTTGTGACTAGAGGAACAAATATGTGTTGAAATCGCATATGAATCATACAAAACACCTAATTATAACTATACTATAAAATGGAGGTACATAAGAGGAAAGAAAAAAAAAAAAGGTGTATGAGAACAGCATGTAGAAAAGAGGAAGAAACCGAGAGGGAAGATGAAAAAAGAGCAGAAAGACAAAGGAGAAGTCTACACACGATACTACAATGCTACATAGTGTAATGCAAATATAATACAAGATGCTATTGAAAGAAGTAATAATACTTGAATTATAGACACTAAATCTGCAACTAATAACTATAAAACGTGCAGGTAACTAGTAAGTAGAAACAGCAACAATATAGGTGAAATACACCGTAATAAAAATAGATAGGAGCAAGAAAGAGGGAGTTGAAAAAGAGATACAAATACGCACGAAATCAGAGAAGACGGGTAAAAGAAAGAAGAAGAGAAAATTGAAAGGATCTACAAGAAGTTCCTCGAAGGATAATGAAGAGAAAAAAGAAGGAGAGGTCAGAAACTAGTAAGAAGGAGATCCAACAGAGTAGTATAGAAAGAAGAACAGAGATAGGACATACAATAGCGGAGGTGTAGATCAACATGAAAACATGACTGGAGAAAGAAGAGAAGGTAACCATCCAGAAAAAGACATAACCAGAAGTAAAGAGAACAACAAATCAGGTCCCCGAGGCCCCAGGAGTCTGCGTCGTTGCTCTTTGAATCTCCATCTCTATCTCCTCCTGGTTGTCCAAGAACGTTGTCAAGTCTGCCGGTTCATCGAAGATTCTGGAACGCCCTTTATATGTAATGCGAAACTTGGATGGACCAGAAAAGGAAAAAGGAATGCCCAAGTCAGTGAGACGTTTCCGAAGATTCAAGAAACCTTTCCGTCTTATGACCGTGTCTCTGGCAAAGTCTTGGGAAATGGATATGCGATGACCCTCCCAGTTGAGTTGTTTAATCTTGCGCATATGAGACAAAATCAGCTCAGTGTGTTGATGTCGTAAGGGCTTAAAAATGATTGCTCTTGGCTGGGTGGCTGCCTTAGAACGGAACGTTGGAACACGGTGTGCTCTTTCAATCTCAAAGTCTCTGTGGAAAGATAATTGAAGTGTATCAGGAATCCAATGAGATAAGAACTCAATCATGGAGGAGGATGATTTCTCTGAGTCCTCCGGAAGGCCAAAAATACGCAGATTAGATCTCCTATTACGGTCCTCCTGCTCCGTGAGGTCTCTGCGCATCGCCGCCATAGACCGCTCCATTTGAGAGAGGGACCTGGATTGCTTTTGCATATCATCCTCTGCGGAACTTATCCGAGTTTCTGTCGCTGATACACGTAGAGAAAGGGCTTTAAAATCATTTCTGATAGCAGACACTTCCACTTGTAGTAAGTCAGTGTTAGTTTTGGTTGACTGCGCAATATCATGAACCTCATTAAGGCGCGCCAATATGGTGTCTAATGTGGAAGTATTGTCCGCCTGAGGTGATTCAGGAGTCGGAGAGACTGACTTAAGTCGCTTCAAAGATGTGCCCGGGTCCTTAGAGTCTTTGGTGTTCAAGGAGCGACTCATAATGACAGTGTTGTAGCAGAAGACTAACAAAAATACCCCTGAAATAGAGTATAGCACCAGAGTTGCGCAAAATAGTCAGAAAACAGTGAAAAAAGAGGCAATTCACGCTCAAAACACGCTACGATAATCTAGCGGTTGAAATATGAGCATAAATAGGAATACACCTCAATATAGCGACATGAGCATCTCAATGAGTCAGTTAAGAGAGAAACAAAAACTGTGAGCAGCTTCGAACCCAGCCAAGCAGCAAGAAGTAACATTAGAAAAAAAGCATAAATGTTACCATTGTAGCCGTTGTGTGAAGAAACCCTTAGACAGACACGAAAGACTGTTAAATTGTATCCGCGGCGGCGCCTCAGATGACAGATGACAGGAGCGTCATACGCGGCAAAATGGCGGCCGCTCCTCAGGAATGCGAGCGCCTGCGAGGCATGAAGCAGAACGCATACTTCCGATGATTTAAATCGCGGAAAAACAGCGTCGTGGAGCTCAGCACATGTTCCGCCGTAGGTGTGTGGTTTTTCCGGTCAAGAGGGCACGAAGAGACAAAGAGAAACGCTCGACGGGATCAACTCACCCCGGAGCTCAAGCGCAACACGCCATACCACAGCGGCGCGCAAGCCACGCCCCCCGCGCTGCATTAGTTTTGATGTGGGGTTGGTTTCTATTCTTTGTATGGTACTGTGTGGTGTTTGTTCCTGTATTTTTTTCTCCACCGCCAATTTTACGCCACACCAATTTCAAATGTCACCAGCTGCCACTGGTGACTCTGTCCGCAGATCGCGAACTATTACAGCTACGACAAGGGAATAGAGACCTTATTTCCTATTTGTCACATTTCAATAGGTTAATTGCAGAAACCTTGTGGCCTGAAGAAAAGAGGGCAGCACTCTTTTATCAAGGGTTAAAAGATGATCTGAAAGACGTTCTTGCGCAAATCAATCCTCAACCAACTACTTGTTCAGAGTTAGTCAATATAACTTTACGTCTGTGTGAGAAGTTGGCCTTGATATATAATGTTCACTATTCTAGTGAGCACTTTGTATCAGTCCAAACAACCCTTATTGATGATTGGTTGTAAGTCAACCTTATAGACCAGCTATCCTAGTAGCATGGATACGAGCAGTCTTCGGGCTAAACTCTAGAGGGCGTGTTAAGCCAGCTGTTATACCATCACATATACCCCTTGAACACCAAGTGAAAGGACACCACACAAGTGTTATGAAAATAAACAGTGTATTTATTTAGATCACAACAGCCCTGTACTCTTAATGAGGACAGGGTACTAAGCACACAACAAAACTCTTACGAAAATACTTTAAGTTGCACAATTTACACAAATGCCCGAGGGGCACGAAAAACCATATACTCTAAAAGTGGAATACGAAATTACTAGCAGGTAAGTACTAATCTCATAGGGTTTGGAATCGCTAGGACTGGACTACTGAACCTTCATATTACTAGCAGGAGGCCTAGGGGACTCGGGTGCAGAGTGTGCACTCTCACGCGGGATGCGGGACAAAGTCTATGGATACTAGTAATTACAAAGTTAGTGATATCGGACGAATCCGACTAGGTAGAGCTGAAACGAAAAAGGATCTGGACCCTTGGATAGTGAGGCTATGCTGTAGCACCGAAATGCTGAGTTTACCTAGCCCAGGGGCTGCGGGTGCATAGGTCTGGAAAGACGTCGGGAATCCTAGTTGCAGTCTATGGAGCCTGAAAGAAGAAGTTGCTGGCAGGCCACCAGTGAAGAGATTCGGAGGGATCCAAGCCTGGATCGGAGATGGAAGACACCTGTAAGCAGAGGGGACCAAGTTCTGAATCACTAGCCAGTGATTAGATGGGCACCAAGATGGCACCGGCTGAAGTCACCTCGACCAGGTGAGTGGGCGGCGCTGGGCTCTGCAGTCTCACGGACCAGGAGGCGTTGTCGGCGACCAGGATGGAGGTGCGAGCTGTCCCACGATGGTATCTGCTGTCGACGTCGCTGGACCCAGGATTGGGGCAACAAGTCTTGGCAAATGCAAGCCCACGCGGTGGACTCAAAATGGCGTCTGGAGTGGACCAGGAGGGTCCGGGGGGCTCCTCTTTTGGAGTTGAGCAAGGGCCAGTCTGGAGCAACCAGACCAGCAGTGGTGATGTCGTCGTTCATCGTCGGGAGGGCCACAAGCCAGCGGGCTAGTAGCCAGACAACGCGGTGAGCAGCAAAAAGCAGAAGGGCCCCACGCAGATCTGGTGGATGCTGGAGGGCTGAACTTTGGTGCTGGAGCTGCTCAGGGTTGGGGCTTCTCGGACCCCAAAGCACTCACTCGAGGATCCCTCGGCGGTTGTGCTGGGCAAGAGTAGTGCAGTCTTGAAGATGGCCGGTCCCTCGAGGTCTTGTCGCACCCACGGATCTCAGCTGAGCTGACGATGTGGGTAGAGGTCAGAGGTGCCAGGGAAGCCGGGTCCCGTTGTGCTGGTCAGTCGGATTCCGGAGGAAGGACGTGCAGCAAACCGCAGTGTTCTTGGATGGTGCCTGCGGGTGCAGGGTGACTACTCCTTAGTCACAAGGGAGAAATCTTGAGAAGAAGTCGAGAGTTCCTTTCGTAGAAAGTAGTTTCAGGATTCAAAGATGATCTAATCTGGAAGGGGGCCCGCTCCTATCTTTATACTAGGAAAAGGGGCTGGCACGCGACTAGGTCCTGCCCATGGGTGGGACCAGGAAGGGGGGTGGTTACACCCCTCTCCCATGCCGGACTTTCCCCAGCTCAGGGGCTGGTGTGCCCCTGGATCTGGTTCTAGCCAGCAGATGCATAGTGAGCACCGGGGTGCCACTTGCAGTCACCTTCCTCTAAAGCCCTGCCTACTCAGGATACACAAAACCCTGTCTGGGATGGTGCTAGCACCGCCCCTGACAGGAAACCCCTTTGTCCAGGCCTCCCTCTCTGGAAGGACTCCCAGCAGCAGGTCAGACTTGTGTCTGTGGTGGCAGCATCCATTTTGTGATGCTGAGGCTTGAGTTAACTTTAACCGGGGTTCACAGTTACATACATGTCGTGTCCCTCTGGAAGGGTGGAATGCTAACCCCGTCACCAGAATTGGCGAGGGGTTAGTATTCCAATTCGTATGACACCTTACTCGACATGTTTTGATAAAGCGATACCAAAGATAGCATATAACCGCGAGGATTATAATGCACTTCAGAGTATATGGTATGCGTTATCATGGAACAGCTATTAGGACTTGGTTCCGCAAGCTGCAAACGGGATCAGCTCATGCCAGAGCACCATCTCACACGATTCCAAGCACTCTGCCTTCAGGATTGTCAAGGCCTGCCATAGGAGTGACTGATAGGAATCTGTGTGTCCATTTTAGGGTTAGATATAGGTATACTATATCTAAAGCAAAGGGTGATTACACCACCTTGCCCCAGCTGTCGTGCAGCCAGTTGTGTCAGATTTAGATGGCCAGCCAGGGGTGGCATAATACATGCTGCAGCCCCTGGTAGGCCCTGGGTACACCTATGCCCTGGGTACCTGAGGTACACTGTACAGGGACTGATAAGGTGACTCAGTATCCAATTAGATATGTGCCTAAGGTACATGGCATCCATTTTACAGAGAGAGCAGTAGGCCTGGGGCCCTGGATAGCAGGGTCCCAGGTCAACTAAGTCGGAAAACCAGCAAAACACCAGGCAAAAAGTTGGGGGCAACTATAGTCAGGTATCCACCTTCCTACACCATCCTGGATGCATTTGCGAAGGCCTCTGGCTTTAAGGTGAACATGACGAAATCAGTAGCACTTGACCTTTCCTTGGAGGCACACACGCGGGCCTCCCTAGAAGCACAATTCCCCTTCCAATGGGCAGACGGTGCAGTCCCCCACCTGGGCATACAATTGGCGGCCACGCTACAAGAAACGGTGCTTCTCAACTACGCTAACCTTAGTCGCACTATCCGCGCGGTGGCGGCACCTCCCACTATCTTGGCTGGGCCGAGTGGCAGCAGTAAAGATGACAATCCTCCCGCAAGTTTTATACGTTTTTCGGGCTAGCCCGCTCCGTCCCCCGGAGGGATGGATTCGCCGCACGCAATCGGAGCTGGCTCAGTTTGTGTGGAACGGGAAAAGGCCCAGACTCAAGCTGAGGCTAGGGATGCTTCCCCCGGAGAGTGGTGGGCTGAGCCTGCCAGATTTGCGTCACTATTACCAGGTGACCCAACTCAGAACCCTAGTGGAATGGAGCAAATGGGAATCGGAGCGCCATTGGTTGTTCCAGGACCAAGCGGTCGCGGGGCGTCCACTCCAGGAGGTGCCTTTCCTACGGCAACAACACCGGCCCCCTAACCTATACGCCTCCTTCGTCACGAGGGTACCGCTAGAGGTATGGGATCGAACATGCGTCTTACACGACCTGACGACCTTCCCGTCTCCCCTCACACCCCTGTTAGAGAACCCTGACTTCGGCCCGGGTAGGGATGTCCAGGCCTTTGCACGGTGGCGCCCAGCAGGATGCCGATGCCTCTTTCACATGTATTCAGGTGCAGGAGTGACGCCTTTTGAGGAATTCCGGAAGACCTATGACCTCCCGGAGGCTGAACACCTTAGGTATCTACAGGTCCGACATTGGGCGCTTCAACCCCAGATCCGTGGAGACGCTACACGCCAGCTCAGTAAATATGAATACTGGCTTCTCTCGCGCACCACAGATAAGCGACTCATTTCAGACATATATCGGCTCCTCTTGGACAGATACTCGCGCGTTTATAATGCAGGACGGGCTAGATGGGAGAGGGAACTGGGGCGAACTCTTCGCAACAAAGAATGGGAGGACATTTACCACCGCGCCAGACACTCACGAGATGCATGAGGTTTGGCACCTCACGCGAGATGCGTGCGATTCGGTATCTCACGCAATATGCGTGAGATTCGGTATCTCACGCGAGATGCGTGAGGTTTGGCACCTCACCCGAGATGCGTGAGGTTTGGCACCTCACCCGAGATGCGTGACGTTTGGCACCTCACCCGAGATGCGTGAGGTTTGGCACCTCACCCGAGATGCGTGAGGGTTGGCACCTCACGCGAGATGCGTGAGGGTTGGCACCTCACCCGAGATGTGTGACGTTTGGCACCTCACCCGAGATGCGTGCGGTTTGGCACGTCACGCGAGATGCGTAAGGTTTGGCACCTCACCCGAGATGCGTGAGGTTTGGCACCTCACCCGGGATGCGTGAGGTTTGGCACCCCACGCAAGATGCGTGAGGGTTGACACCTCACGCGAGATGCGTGAAGATTGGCACCTCACGCGAGATGCGTAAGGTTTGGCACCTCACCCGAGATGCGTGAGGTTTGGCACCTCACCCGAGATGCGTGAGGTTTGGCACCTCACGCGAGATGCGTAAGGTTTGGCACCTCACCCGAGATGCGTCAGGTTTGGCACCTCACCCGAGATGCGTGATGTTTGGCACCTCACGCGAGATGCGTAAGGTGTGGCACATCACCCGAGATGCGTGAGGTTTGGCACCTCACCCGAGATGCGTGAGGTTTGGCACCTCACCCGAGATGCGTGAGGGTTGGCACCTCACCCGAGATGTGTGAGGGTTGGCACCTCACGCGAGATGCGTGAGGTTTGGCACCTCACGAGAGATGCATGAGGTTTGGCACCTTATGCGAGATGCGTGAGGTTTGGCACGGGGCGTGCTTACGATGTCAGCGGCCGCGCCCAGTTCCCCGTGCTCACTATTCAGCGTCTTTTGGTGAAGGAGGAAGAGGATCTTGGGGCTCCGTTTCTCTGCAAGGCCAGCTTTGTTTTTTTGATCGGTGGAGAGTTGTGGGTGCCTGAAATCTGCTACAACGCTCGTTGAGCTGCAGGAGGAGTTTAGAATCTGCAGAGACTTCTCTTCTTGATGGGCTCCCGGTGAGGCTAGGTTTTGGGGGGGGATTAACTGTCACTAACCCAGATTCAGAAGTAGAGTCAATCCATCAATCAGGAGTTTGTTAAAGCGCAACTACTCACCCGTAAGGGTCTCAAGGCGCTAGGGGTGGGGGGTGCAGGTTCCATTCCATCAAGGAGGGGGTCTGTCGAAGAGCCAAGTTTTGAGGTTTCTTGCGAAGATGGGGAGCGATGTTGTCTGTCTGAGGTGGAGTGTAAGGGCGTTCCATGCTTTGGCGGCGAGGAAGGAGAAGGAGCAGCCTCCCAATCTGGTCTTTCTGGTGCGGGGGACCACGGCGTAGGAGAGCTGGGCTGATCGTAGGGTCCTTTGGGAGTGCCTGGAATTTGAGCCGGCTGTTCAGGTATGCTGGTCCGGTGCCGTGGAGGGACTTGTGTGCGTGGGTGAGCATCTTAAAGGTGATTCTCGCCTCGACGGGGAGCCAGTGGAGTGTGCGCAGGTGCTGCGAGATGTGGCAGTGTTTTGGCAGGTTGAGGGCCAGTCTTGCGGCGGCGTTCTGGATGTTCTGTAGCTTGCGGATGATGTTTTTGTTTATTCCGGCGTAGAGTGCGTTGCCGTAGTAGAGTCTGCTGGTGACCAGGGCGTGAGTGACTGTCTTTCGGTGTTCGAGGGGGATCCATTTGAAGGTCTTACGAAGGAGGCGGAGGGTGTGGAAGCAGGAAGATGAGACAGAGTTGATCTGGCGGTCCATTTTGAGCTCGGAGTCCAGGATGATTCCCAGGTTGCGTGCGTGGTCTGTGGGGGTTGGCGGGTTTCCAAGGGCGGTGGGCCACCAGGTGTCGCTCCACGCGTCGGGGTTTGGGCCCATGATGAGTACTTTTGTTTTGTTGGTGTTTAGTTGTAGGCAGCTGTTTTTCATCCATTTGAAGACGGCTTCCATGCCTTCTCGAAAGTTGCGTCTGGCCGTGTTGGGCTCGTTGGATAGGGAGAGGATGAGCTGGGTGTCGTCTGCGTATGACACGATGTTGAGTCCATAGGTTCTGACGATGGGGGCAAGTGGAGCCATGTAGACGTTGAAGAGCGTCGGGCTGAGGGAGGAGCCCTGGGGGACTCCGCAGGTGGTAGGTGTGGGGTCTGAGAGGAAAGGGGGGAGTCTGACCCGTTGCGTCCTGCCGGAGAGGAAGGAGCAGATCCAGTCGAGGGCCTTGTCCTGGATTCCTGCGTCGTAGAGTCTGCGTATTAGGGTACGGTGAGAGACTGTGTCGAACGCCGCTGATAGGTCTAGGAGGATGAGGGCTACTGTTTCTCCTTTGTCCAGTTGGGTCCGGATGTCGTCTGTTGCGACGAGGAGGGCGGTTTCCGTACTGTGGTTTTTTCTGAAGCCGGATTGGGAGGAGTCGAGGATGTTGTGTTCTTCAATGAATGTGGCGAGTTGGCTGTTGATGGCTTTCTCGATGACTTTCGCTGGGAAAGGGAGCAGGGAGATGGGTCTGTAGTTTTTGAGGTCGGTGGGGTCCGCTGAGGGTTTCTTTAGGAGGGGGTTGACCTCCGTGTGTTTCCAGTCGTCGGGGACGGAGTCGGTCGCCAGGGAGCGGTTGATGGTGTGGTGGAGCATGGGTGCGATGGTATCGGTGGCTCTGTTGAAGATGTGGTGGGGGCAGGGGTCCGTGGGGGCCCCGGAGTGGATTGACTTCATTGTCTTCAGTGTGTCTTCGATGGTGAGGGCTGTCCAGTCATCAATCGCTGGTTTCCGGGTGTCGGGGGTGGTTCGTGAGGGTTCAGTGTGTTGGTTGTCTTTGTCGAAGTTGTCGTAGATGCTCTTGATTTTGTGGTGGAAAAAGGTGCTGAGTTTGTCGCAGAGGTCTTGTGAGGGAGGGATGTCAGTAGACTCGCTGGTGGGTTGGGCGAACTCCTTGATGATGCTAAAGAGTTTCTTGCTGTTGTGTGCGTGGGTGGAGATTCTGTCTTCAATCTCTTTTTTCCTCGTTTCTCTGATGAGTTGATGGTGGGCGTTGGTGGCGGCTCTGAAGTTGTTGTGGGCTTCTGTGGATTTGGTGTTTCTCCAGGCCTTTTCGAGGCGGCGGCATGTGCGCCTGGACTCTCGAAGTTCGGTGGTAAACCATCTGGCTTTCTTGGCACGGGTATTGTTGTTTTTCTTGAGGGGGGGCTATGGTGTTGGTGCTGTCCGAGATCCATCTATGCAGGGTTCGAGCTGCGTTGTTGGGGTCGTCGTTTTCCGCAATGGTTGGGGTGGAGGTGTTGAGTGAGGAGGTGAGCTGGTCGTTGGTGATTTTGGTCCAGTTTCTTTCTGGAAGCAGGTGCTGGTGTCTGTGGATGGTGTGTGTTCTGAAGGTGAAGTGGACGCAACGATAGTCGGTCCATGGGAGTTCGGTGGTGTGGCTGAAGGTGATGGAGTTTCCTGTAGTGAAGAGGGGGTCGAGGGTGTGTCCTGCTGAGTGCGTGGGCTCTGTCACGATCTGGCGGAGTCCAATGTTGTGGAGGTTGTCCAGGAGGCATGTGGTGTTGGGGTCCAGTTGATTGTCGAGGTGGAAGTTGAGGTCTCCCAGCAGGGTGTAGTTGGTGGATGCGATGGCCTGCGGGGAGATAATGTCCGTGATGGAGTTGGCGAAGGGTCCGCGGGGTCCAGGGGGTCGGTAGATGAGGGTTCCTCGGAGGGCGGCGGTGGGGCTGGCCAGTATCTTGAAGTGAAGGTGTTCCATCAGTTTTGTGGACTCGTCCGGTAGTGTGCTCAGGCGGAGGCTGGATTTGTGGACGATGGCGATTCCTCCTACTGGGTGGGTGGGGTGGTCCTTCCTGGAGATCTTGTATCCTTGCGGGATGGCGATGTCCGGTCCCGAGGTGGCATTGGTCCAGGTTTCGGTGAAGAATGCTACGTCCGGGGTGGTGCTGTCGAGGAGGTCCCAGATTTCTGTGGCGTGTTTGTGGAGGGATCGGACGTTGAGGAGGATGCATTGCAGGGTCTTCGGTTCGGTTGTGTTCTTGGGGGCGGGTTGTGCTGGATCCGTGTTCTTGGCGGTGCTGCAGGTGTGCCGGCAGCGGTGACAGCTGAAAGGTCCATGGGTGTCGGCTGGTGATGCTAGCTTGCAGTTGTTGTTGCAGCCTGGGTTGAGTGCCTGGAGTGCTGCTGGGTCGTAGCGTTGGCGGGGCGGAGGTCCAGGGTTCCTGGTGCTGGTCGCGGACGGGCGCAGATGTGCTAGCCTTTGACGCGCCTTCGGTGCACCAGTGGCCGCCATTAAGTAGGGGTCGGGGAGGGCTGGACAGCTGGGAGGCGGGAGCGGGGAGAGGAGCTGGATTGGGCCGGTCGCACTGGGGGGGGAGGGGCCGCGGGGGCAGCAGCGGCGGGGAAAGGTAAAGGGAGGAAAGAAGCGATAAAGAAAAAAGGGAAAATAAGCAGAAATAAGGCACAAAAGAGCAGAGATGCAGAAAAGGGCAGAAAGGTGAAAGATGGAAAGGGTAGAAAAACGAGTGAAAACGAGTGAAGGAGCGAAAGGGAAAATGGGCAGAAATAAGGCACAAAAGAGCAGAGGTGCAGAAAGGTGAAAGATAGAAAGGGTAGAAAAACGAGTGAAGGAGCAGAGAGAGAGAAAGGGAAAATGGGCAGAAATAAGGCACAAAAGAGCAGAGATGCAGAAAGGTGAAAGATAGAAAGTATAGAAAAACGAGTGAAGGAGCAGAGTGAGAGAAAGGAGACAGAGGTCCACTCTACAGGTAAGATTGCGAATCTTGTTAAAACCATTTCAGTGATTTATTAGGAACATTCAATTTGATTTTCAAGATCATTTACCATATTCACGAGTGCGATTCTAGTTCTATAGTAGTTCCATGAATGTTTTTGGGAACACTTTTAAGTCACATAAAATAAGGAAATATAAGACACTGATTGTTTAGGTGATTGAAAACCTAGTCATAGAAAGACCTAAACCAAATTCTGCCGCTTATGCCTTTGAGCAGTTGATACTGAAGTGAAGTATTATCGCCACAATATAGCGGATCTAAGAAAGGTCAACTAAGAGTCTGATTGTCTGAATAAACGCAAGCCACAAAGCTCTTAAGCTAGTTCCTGATTGAAGGACAGAATCTGATGTCCTAATTTACGTCTTTGTGCGAAGGAAAGTGCGTGTATTTTTGTTTGCGAGTAACTTTTCCTTTTCAGATCTCCTTCCCAGCTGGTCCCTTCCTAATTCCCTTTCCCCCCGCTTAATCACTTCAATACTCTGTGTAATCATTACAATCAGAATTGGAGGTATTGAGAGGTGGGCCCCTTATATCATCACTCCAGACCCTGAGGAAGAAGCAACCTGACAGAATAGTGAGCCCACGAATAATATTCCTCCCGGTCTGAGAGTTTTGACATTATGGCCACCATGGATGATTTAATGAGGGTTATTGTTCAGATGCAAACAGATTTAACTGAAGCTAGGAATGCCACTGCAATGCTCTCTGATAAAGTAGATAGGATACAGCGATTAAGTACTCTGCTTCCTCCTCTCTGTTCTCTGCAGCATACAGACTGAGAGGAATGACGCTGTTGGGGCAGCCGTCCGAACCAATCGGTGCTGGCTGCGGTGGAGGGGAGGGAGGTTGCCTGCAGCCTTCCTGTTGACGAGAGCCCAGACCACGTCAGACGCATTCAAAATCCAGGACGGCGGGAGTCGGAAGTCTGCAGTCTCGGGAGTCAGCGCGGGAAGCCAAGGTAAGTTTTATATAATATTTTATTATGTATTATCGCATATCGCAGACTTACATGACCATTGCGTGCTGCAGAATCTATTGCCGCATTGCTGTTTTAATTATTTTAAAATGATTCTACTTTACTGCGCGCTCGCGCTGTCGATCTTGGCGCTAGGCGCTACCTCTCTCATAGCGTGTTATTAGTACCACTCTTACCCGAACTATAATTGTGACCTCATTCCGCACTTTGCGGGAATTTGAGCGCTTCAGGGCACCTTAGGGCTCCTGGGGACATCGCGCTGCGGTTTTGGTAGCCACCATCTTGGGTGAGCGAGGGAACCAGGGAGTGCCGAATTGCTGGTGCCATCTTGGTTGGGGGGCTAGTGATCGCACTACAGGACTCTTGCATCTGGAAGTGCATAAAAGCAGAACTTCCCCATCGACAGGTCAGACTTACATGACCATTGCGCGCTGCAGAATCTATTGCTGCATTGCTGTTTTAATTATTTTAAAATTAATCTACTTTACTGCGCGCTCGCGCTGTCGATCTTGGTGCTAGGCGCTACCTCTCTCATAGCGTGTTATTAGTACCACTCTTACCCGCACTATAATTGTGACCTCATTCCGCACTTTGCGGGAATTTGAGCGCTTCAGGGCACCTTAGGGCTCCTGGGGACATCGCGCTGCGGTTTTGGTAGCTGCCATCTTGGGTGAGGGAGGGAACCAGGGAGTGCCGAATTGCTGGCGCCATCTTGGTTGTGGGGCTAGTGATCGCACTACTGGAATCTTGCGTATACAGCTATATATGATGGACGCCCCTAAAGCGCGCAGCGTAGGCGCGCAGCTGGCGCGCCGGCGGAGCGCCGGAGGTGCGCCAGAGGTAAGCCCGTTTGCGCCCGTTCGCGCCGGCCGCTGAAAGTTCTGCCTCTCGGAACCAAGATGTAACTTCTTACTCTTATTCCCGCGATGAACTTTTACGCCTTAATCTCGGTTCACTCAGTAACCGAAAGTATATCACCACCAGTAAGCACCCAGTTGCCTTGTCCTGTGGCTTGTTAAATGTGAGATCTCTCATCAAACACTGTGAAGAAATTGCGTTACTTATCGATTCTTACCATCTAGACGTACTCTTCATGACAGAGACTTGGACAACACCGACTAGCTCGGTGGAACTGGGGACAGCTTGTCCCACCGGCTTCAAAATAAGGCATAATCCCAGGATGGGAGCCAGAGGAGGTGGAACTGGATTAATTTTTAGGCAGACTCTTGACGTCTCCCAGCTTATCATCAAGGCAATCGCTGGGTGCAAAACATTGAGTTTCTCCATCAAGGACCAAGGAGGCGTGCTATTCACGGGTCTACTATGTTATAGACCCCCGGCTAGCTCGTTATCTGCTGTACCTGAGCTTATAGACTTAATATAAGATCTCTCCCACTCCCACACAAAGTTGATGGTGTTAGGGGATTTCAAAATTTGGTCAGAGAGACCGACCAAGACGGCCTATGTAGAGCTGGTCCAAGCTTGTCATAATATTGAGCTACAACAACTGGTACTCTCCAAAACCCATTCAAAGGGCCATATTCTTGATCTACTTTTTGCTGACGCTTGTCGAACGGCTATACGTGACGTCCTGCCTCAGTGTTGGACGGATCACGCCCTCGTCCAGTTCTCCCTCTCGTGCACTAGTGCTCCATTAAAGAAAGGGAGTGTGGGGGGCACTAGAATGGGGAGACAATGGTCTAGACTCCTCAAACAAACGATCTTGCCCTCTCTGCTGCCAGATGGCTTTGTATTGGGAGCGAATGTGGACGTAAGTTACAAGACTCTGTCAGCGAATCTCGGCTTCTCTGGACTCTTTGGCCCCACTGCGAAAAATCAAAGATAGGACTAATCTTGCTATGCCATGGTACTCGGAAGAACTTCGGCAGCTCAAGCTCCAATGTAAACAGGCTGAGCGGACCTGGAGGAAACAGTACCTGGACTCACATAGAGTCCTCTTCAAACAAGCACTGGCATCCTATAAAATCCAGATCAAGCTTGCCAAAGCTAGATTCTTAGAAGAATCTTTTTGGCAGCTGTAAATAAATCTCAGGCCTTATTTAAGATCGTAAAGGACCTGGCCCATCCTGGCTGTACAAAAATTGTCATCCCGGCCTCTCAAGCTCTCTGTGATTCGCTAGCACAGGCCTTTTGAGGATTAGATTGCCAACATCTTAAACAATCTTCCCTCGTCAACTGGCCGTGCTGTGCACAATTCCATCTCGTTTGAGAATAGGAAGGAGTGTACTAAATCAGGTGAGTTGAGCAACTTTCCTCTACCATCTTTTGAGGACTTCTGCTCTTTGGCTGACGGGGTGTCCTCTGGCTCACCTTCTGATCCTCTTCCACCCAAATTCTGGAAACTTTTTCGTGAAGAGTTGTTTCCCCCACTTTTTTCCATTTGTCGCCAGTCTCTCACTTCAGCACGGGTTCCAGATTGCTAGAAATTGGCGGTGGTCTCCCCACTGCTTAAAAAGGAGAATCTGGACCCCACATGCCCAGCCAACTTTAGGCCCATCTCCCTCTTGCCATTCCCTATTAAAATTCTAGAGAAACTGGCCACAAAACATCTCTCCAACTTTCTTGAGACTACTGATTGTTTGGATGTGGCTCAGTTTGGGTTTAGACCGGCACATGGGACAGAGTCGGCATTGGTGACTGTTCTCGATGACCTTCAAATGCGTGCCGACCAGGGTAGAGCAGCCTTTTTAGTGCTGCTCGATATGTCGGCCGCGTTCGACACGGTCAGCCATGCAATCCTGGTCAGGGGACTGACGGAGGCTGGGGTGTCGGGCTTGGCCCTTGAATGGCTGGTGTCATATCTCGATCAAAGCACCAGGTAGTTGCCCTGCCACCCTTTAAATCCAACATCAGGAGGGTTGATCAGGGAGTACCCCAGGGCTCGGCCATCAGCCCCATTCTTTTCAATCTTTACCTCCGTCCCCTGATCACGCTGATTAAATCTTTTGGCATAACAGTCACCAACTACGCCGATGACACCCAACTTATCTTCTCGTTTGAGGGTAAGGACGGGGTGTCACAGGAGGTCTTCCATCGATGCATGAGCACCACGGCAGAATGGCTGGGTAACAACTCCCTACAATTTAACAGCTCGAAAACCGAGGTGCTACATTGCTCTATGGATCGGACCCCCAGACCCCTACCGCAGGGTTTTTGGCCTCCGGATTTCCAAGGTACTAGTCTGCCTGCCGAATCGGTTCAGAATTTGGGGGTAATGTTTAGTTCCGACTTACAGCTGGACACATCAGTGAACAAAACGGTGGCCACTTGTATGGCATTACTTGGATCATTGCGAAAGATTCTACCCTTGCTCCCGGTACAGGCCAGACCAGAGGTAATGCGGAGCATAATTTTAAGTCGTCTCGACTACTGCAACGCACTGCTGCTGGGGGCACCAGTTAATCTGCTAGGAAAACTCGGGTTTCAGAGGGGTGAAGAAGAAGCTCTCTAGTCTGGGGGTTGAGTTGGTTTGTGTTGCGCCACGCGCCGGGACTCCTTTACCCTGTCACCCGGGATGCTCAGCTCATGCATGCCTCCTTGTGCGCCGGCTCGGGTCCGTTGGCAGTGGCGTGCAGGTGCTTGGTGCTTCTATGGATGTTCTGAGCTCTTCTTGCGGCTGGGTTTGGCAACCCGTGCCTGACTGTGATGGGGCAGTTGGGACTGCGATGTCGCCGTGCCACCTGCCCTTGCTCTGGGAAGAGATGGTCCTGTGCAGTGAGAGCGCTCACGCCTGATTCTTGGTTTCCCGTTCCGGCTTCCTTCCCATGTGGTGAGTGCCATTGTGCATGTGCATACATCATAATTAAAAATGAAAACAATATAACATCGAATAAACTCTGAAGACTGTACATTGTTGGCACGTTCCTTGGGTTGCCTTAAATAAGGGCCTCTGTGACTGTGTGTAAATGAGTTGTAACATGTAACCCAATTCAGCCGAAAATACAGTCATGCTTTGCATTCTGTATAAAAGTTCCGAGTAAATAAAGTGCGAGTTTCTCTCATCCGTTTGTGGCAGTAGTTTGTATGTTTGTTTCCATCTCTCATAGTCATAGTGCCAGTAAGCAGGCACAAACGCGTGTCTCGTTAATTCACTGACACAAGAGAACTGGCGTTCCCCTGCACACCGAACAAGTAGGGACATCAGAGGAGTGACTGGCCTCTGACTAGACACGAACTTGTCAGCACCAGCACCTTCGTCACTCGCCTGATTCACACAGTTTAGCTCAGTCATGCTGGTGCCAAATTGTATATTTGGGAGTGAGAGGATAAGGAGGGGTTGACGATCGACGGAGTGTTAAAAACAGTATCTGCGATAGGTTAAACATTAATTAAAATAAGTTTAAATGGCGTCACTGGAGTCAATTGAGAGGGCTGCTACGGTTTGCACGGCGAGCACGTTATGTAAACAGCTCCGTGTGAGTGCACCTCCGACCCAGCAAGAACTCCCTCAGTTCGGAGTGACACTGGACCAACAGGGCAATTGGAGCCACTGGGGGTTGAGTCATGTGTTATTTATTGATAAATTCACTCGGAATACGTGGAACAGCCAGGGTCGGACTAGCACAGCAAATACATCTGGGCATTAAAATTAACCCTGGGCATCCGAATCGGCTACGCCCACGGAGTAGGCGTAGTGTTGCCTCCTACGCGTTTTGCGTAGACAGCGCATTTCTCGGGAGAAATGCGCATGCGCGGGCGGCCACGCATGAGCATTGGTATCTATGACGGGACGCTATTCCAATAGGGAGCCCCGGACGAGCCCCGGACACGGTAACTGCTTTAAACTTGTTTATTTAGGGTATTTTGCTTAAATAATGTATGTAGAGGAGAGCGGGAGGGAGTTGCGTAGTGGGGCTACGCGGAGTGCGGGAGTGGGCGTAGCTTCTCGCCCATTCCGCGTAGCTCCGCGGAGCCCCACTACGCCCACTACGCCCGGGGTAAATTAAAATGAAAGTGGCCCTCATTCGCGTGTTTCAGCTGAAAAAAAAAGTATCCCACATTTTCAAATCTGGGCAGTGTTCATCTCGTAAATTTACCCTGTATATGTATGTGCAAGGTATGGAATATACAATGCATTGGTGCCCACTGCAGGCAAAATTTGCTGTAATACCTGTTTTGTGTTTTCATTCTATTTGAAGCTACTCATAAGCTAAGCCTCTAACACTGCATGATGGTTTCACAAATGAATATTTTCTAGAAAATGTGATCACTTTATGAACATGCTGAGTTCACTTTCACATAGCGCGCTGCATTAGTTTTGATGTGGGGTTGGCTTCTATTCTTTGTATGGTACTGTGTGGTGTTTGTTCCTGTATTTTTTTTCCCACTGCCAATTTTACGCCACACCAATTTCAAATGTCACCAGCCGCCACTGGTGACTCTGTCCGCAGATCGCGAACTATTACAGCTACGACAAGGGAATAGAGACCTTATTTCCTATTTGTCACATTTCAATAGGTTAATTGCAGAAACCTTGTGGCCTGAAGAAAAGAGGGCAGCACTCTTTTATCAAGGGTTAAAAGATGATCTGAAAGACGTTCTTGCGCAAATCAATCCTCAACCAACTACTTGTTCAGAGTTAGTCAATATAACTTTACGTCTGTGTGAGAAGTTGGCCTTGATATATAATGTTCACTATTCTAGTGAGCACTTTGTATCAGTCCAAACAACCCTTATTGATGATTGGTTGTAAGTCAACCTTATAGACCAGCTATCCTAGTAGCATGGATACGAGCAGTCTTCGGGCTAAACTCTAGAGGGCGTGTTAAGGCAGCTGTTATACCATCACATATACCCCTTGAACACCAAGTGAAAGGACACCACACAAGTGTTATGAAAATAAACAGTGTATTTATTTAGATCACAACAGCCCTGTACTCTTTATGAGGACAGGGTACTAAGCACACAACAAAACTCTTACGAAAATACTTTAAGTTGCACAATTTACAAAAATGCCCGAGGGGCACGAAAAACCATATACTCTAAAAGTGGAATACGAAATTACTAGCAGGTAAGTACTAATCTCATAGGGTTTGGAATCGCTAGGACTGGACTACTGAACCTTCAGATTACTAGCAGGAGGCCTAGGGGACTCGGGTGCAGAGTGTGCACTCTCACGCGGGATGCGGGAAAAAGTCTATGGATACTAGTAATTACAAAGTTAGTGATATCGGACGAATCCGACTAGGTAGAGCTGAAACGAAAAAGGATCTGGACCCTTGGATAGTGAGGCTATGCTGTAGCACCGAAATGCTGAGTTTACCTAGCCCAGGGGCTGCGGGTGCATAGGTCTGGAAAGACGTCGGGAATCCTCGTTGCAGTCTATGGAGCCTGAAAGAAGAAGTTGCTGGCAGGCGACCAGTGAAGAGATTCGGAGGGATCCAAGCCTGGATCGGAGATGGAAGACACCTGTAAGCAGAGGGGACCAAGTTCTGAATCACTAGCCAGTGATTAGATGGGCACCAGGATGGCACCGGCTGAAGTCACCTCGACCAGGTGAGTGGGCGACGCTGGGCTCTGCAGTCTCACGGACCAGGAGGCGTTGTCGGCGACCAGGATGGAGGTGCGAGCTGTCCCACGATGGTATCTGCTGTCGACGTCGCTGGACCCAGGATTGGGGCAACAAGTCTTGGCAAATGCAAGCCCACGCGGTGGACTCAAAATGGCGTCTGGAGTGGACCAGGAGGGTCCGGGGGGCTCCTCTTTTGGAGGGGAGCAAGGGCCAGTCTGGAGCAACCAGACCAGCAGTGGTGATGTCGTCGGTCATCGTCGGGAGGGCCACAAGCCAGCGGGCTAGTAGCCAGACAACGCGGTGAGCAGCAAAAAGCAGAAGGGCCCCACGCAGATCTGGTGGATGCTGGAGGGCTGAACTTTGGTGCTGGAGCTGCTCAGAGTTTGGGCTTCTCGGACCCCAAAGCACTCACTCGAGGATCCCTCGGCGGTTGTGCTGGGCAAGAGTAGTGCAGTCTTGAAGATGGCCGGTCCCTCGAGGTCTTGTCGCACCCACGGATCTCAGCTGAGCTGACGATGTGGGTAGAGGTCAGAGGTGCCAGGGAAGCCGGGTCTCGTCGTGCTGGTCAGTCGGATTCCGGAGGAAGGGCGTGCAGCAAACCGCAGTGTTCTTGGATGGTGCCTGCGGGTGCAGGGTGACTACTCCTTAGTCACAAGGGAGAAATCTTGAGAAGAAGTCGAGAGTTCCTTTCGTAGAAAGTAGTTTCAGGATTCAAAGATGATCTAATCTGGAAGGGGGCCCGCTCCTATCTTTATACTAGGAAAAGGGGCTGGCACGCAACTAGGTCCTGCCCATGGGTGGGACCAGGAAGGGGGGTGGTTACACCCCTCTCCCATGCCGGACTTTCCCCAGCTCAGGGGCTGGTGTGCCCCTGGATCTGGTTGTAGCCGGCAGATGCATAGTGAGCACCAGGGTGCCACTTGCAGTCACCTTCCTCTAAAGCCCTGCCTACCCAGGATACACAAAACCCTGTCTGGGATGGTGCTAGCACCGCCCCTGACAGGAAACCCCTTTGTCCAGGCCTCCCTCGCTGGAAGGACTCCCAGCAGCAGGTCAGACTTGTGTCTGTGGTGGCAGCATCCATTTTGTGATGCTGAGGCTTGAGTTAACTTTAACCGGGGTTCACAGTTACATACATGTCGTGTCCCTCTGGAAGGGTGGAATGCTAACCCCATCGCCAGAATTGGCGAGGGGTTAGTATTCCAATTCGTATGACACCTTACTCGACATGTTTTGATAAAGCGATACCAAAGATAGCATATAACCGCGAGGATTATAATGCACTTAAGAGTATATGGTATGCGTTATCATGGAACAGCTATTAGGACTTGGTTCCGCAAGCTGCAAACGGGCTCAGCTCATGCCAGAGCACCATCTCACACGATTCCAAGCACTCTGCCTTCAGGATTGTCAAGGCCTGCCATAGGAGTGACTGATAGGAATCTGTGTGTCCATTTTAGGGTTAGATATAGGTATACTATATCTAAAGCAAAGGGTGATTACACCACCTTGCCCCAGCTGTCGTGCAGCCAGTTGTGTCAGAGTTAGATGGCCAGCCAGGGGTGGCATAATACTTGCTGCAGCCCCTGGTAGGCCCTGGGTACACCTATGCCCTGGGTACCTGAGGTACACTGTACAGGGACTGATAAGGTGACTCAGTATCCAATTAGATATGTACTTAAGGTACATGGAATCCATTTTACAGAGAGAGCAGTAGGCCTGGGGCCCTGGATAGCAGGGTCCCAGGTCAACTAAGTCGGAAAACCAGCAAAACACCAGGCAAAAAGTTGGGGGCAACCATAGTCAGGTATCCACCTTCCTACACCATCCTGGATGCATTTGCGAAGTCCTCTGGCTTTAAGGTGAACATGACGAAATCAGTAGCACTTGACCTTTCCATGGAGGCACACACGCGGGCCTCCCTAGAAGCACAATTCCCCTTCCAATGGGCAGATGGTGCAGTCCCCCACCTGGGCATACAATTGGCGGCCACGCTACAAGAAACGGTGCGTCTCAACTACGCTAACCTTAGTCGCACTATCCGCGCGGTGGCGGCACCTCCCACTATCTTGGCTGGGCCGAGTGGCAGCAGTAAAGATGACAATCCTCCCGCAAGTTTTATACGTTTTTCGGGCTAGCCCGCTCCGTCCCCCGGAGGGATGGATTCGCCGCACGCAATCGGAGCTGGCTCAGTTTGTGTGGATCGGGAAAAGGCCCAGACTCAAGCTGAGGCTAGGGATGCTTCCCCCGGAGAGTGGTGGGCTGAGCCTGCCAGATTTGCGTCACTATTACCAGGTGACCCAACTCAGAACCCTAGTGGAATGGAGCAAATGGGAATCGGAGCGCCATTGGTTGTTCCAGGACCAAGCGGTCGCGGGGCGTCCACTCCAGGAGGTGCCTTTCCTACGGCAACAACACCGGCCCCCTAACCTATACGCCTCCTTCGTCACGAGGGTACCGCTAGAGGTATGGGATCGAACATGCGTCTTACACGACCTGACGACCTTCCCGTCTCCCCTCACACCCCTGTTAGAGAACCCTGACTTCGGCCCGGGTAGGGATGTCCAGGACTTTGCACGGTGGCGCCCAGCAGGATGCCGATGCCTCTTTCACATGTATTCAGGTGCAGGAGTGACGCCTTTTGAAGAATTCCGGAAGACCTATGACCTCCCGGAGGCTGAACACCTTAGGTATCTACAGGTCCGACATTGGGCGCTTCAACCCCAGATCCGTGGAGACGCTACACGCCAGCTCAGTAAATATGAATACTGGCTTCTCTCGCGCACCACAGATAAGCGACTCATTTCAGACATATATCGGCTCCTCTTGGACAGATACTCGCGCGTTTATAATGCAGGACGGGCTAGATGGGAGAGGGAACTGGGGCGAACTCTTCGCAACAAAGAATGGGAGGACATTTACCACCGCGCCAGACACTCACGAGATGCATGAGGTTTAGCACCTCACGCGAGATGCGTGCGATTCGGTATCTCACGCAATATGCGTGAGATTCGGTATCTCACGCGAGATGCGTGAGGTTTGGCACCTCACCCGAGATGCGTGAGGTTTGGCACCTCACCCGAGATGCGTGAGGTTTGGCACCTCACCCGAGATGCGTGAAGTTTGGCACCTCACCCGAGATGCGTGAGGTTTGGCACCTCACGCGAGATGCGTAAGGTTTGGCACCTCACCCGAGATGCGTCAGGTTTGGCACCTCACCCGAGATGCGTGAGGTTTGGCACCTCACCCGAGATGCGTGAGGGTTGGCACCTCACCCGAGATGCGTGAGGTTTGGCACCTCACCCGAGATGCGTGAGGTTTGGCACCTCACCCGAGATGTGTGAGGTTTGGCACCTCACCCGAGATGCGTGAGGTTTTGCACCTCACCCTAGATGCGTGAGGTTTGGCACCTCACCCGAGATGCGTGAGGTTTGGCACCTCACCCGAGATGCGTGAGGTTTGGCACCTCACCCGAGATGCGTGAGGGTTGGCACCTCACGCGAGACGCGTGAGGGTTGGCACCTCTCGCGAGATGCGTAAGGTTTGGCACCTCAAGTGAGATGCGTGAGGTTTGGCACCTCACCCGAGATGCGTGAGGTTTGGCACCTCACGCGAGATGCGTAAGGTTTGGCACCTCGGTTTGGCACCTCAAGTGAGATGCGTGAGGTTTGTCACCTCACCCGAGATGCGTGAGGTTTGGCACCTCACGCGAGATGCGTAAGGTTTGGCACCTCACGCGAGATGCGTGAGGTTTGGCACCTCACCCGAGATGCGTGAGGGTTGGCACCTCACCCGAGATGCTTGAGGGTTGGCACCTCACCCGAGATGCTTGAGGGTTGGCACCTCACGCGAGATGCGTGAGGTTTGGCACCTCACGCGAGATGCGTGAGGTTTGGCACCTCACGCGAGATGCATGAGGTTTGGCACCTTATGCGAGATGCGTGAGTTTTGGCACGGGGCGTGCCTACGATGTCAGCGGCCGCGCCCAGTTCCCCGTGCTCACTATTCAGCGTCTTTTGGTGAAGGAGGAAGAGGATCTTGGGGCTCCGTTTCTCTGCAAGGCCAGCTTTGTTTTTTTGATTGGTGGAGAGTTCTGGTTGCCTGAAATCTGCTACAATGCTCGTTGAGCTGCAGTAGGAGTTTAGAATCTGCAGAGACTTCTCTTCTTGATGGGCTCCCGGTGAGGCTAGGTTTTGGGGGGGGATTACCTGTCGCTAACCCAGATTCAGAAGTAGAGTCAATCCATCAATCAGGAGTTTGTTAAAGCGCAACTACTCACCGTAAGGGTCTCAAGGCGCTAGGGGTGGGGGGTGCAGGTTCCATTCCATCAAGGAGGGGGTCTGTCGAAGAGCCAAGTTTTGAGGTTTCTTGCGAAGATGGGGAGCGATGTTGTCTGTCTGAGGTGGAGTGTAAGGGCGTTCCATGCTTTGGCGGCGAGGAAGGCGAAGGAGCGGCCTCCCGATCAGGTCTTTCTGGTGCGGGGGACCACGGCGTAGGAGAGCTGGGCTGATCGTAGGGTCCTTTGGGAGTGCCTGGAATTTGAGCCGGCTGTTCAGGTATGCTGGTCCGGTGCCGTGGAGGGCCTTGTGTGCGTGGGTGAGCATCTTAAAGGTGATTCTCGCCTCGACGGGGAACCAGTGGAGTGTGCGCAGGTGCTGCGAGATGTGGCAGTGTTTTGGCAGGTTGAGGGCCAGTCTTGCGGTGGCGTTCTGGATGTTCTGTAGCTTGCGGATGATGTTTTTGTTTATTCCGGCATAGAGTGCGTTGCCGTAGTAGAGTCTGCTGGTGACCAGGGCGTGAGTGACTGTCTTTCGGTGTTCGAGGGGGATCCATTTGAAGGTCTTACGAAGGAGGCGGAGGGTGTGGAAGCAGGAAGATGAGACAGAGTTGATCTGGCGGTCCATTTTGAGCTCGGAGTCCAGGATGATTCCCAGGTTGCGTGCGTGGTCTGTGGGGGTTGGCGGGTTTCCAAGGGCGGTGGGCCACCAGGTGTCGCTCCACGCGTCGGGGTTTGGGCCCATGATGAGTACTTTTGTTTTGTTGGTGTTTAGTTGTAGGCAGCTGTTTTTCATCCATTTGAAGACGGCTTCCATGCCTTCTCGAAAGTTGCGTCTGGCGGTGTTGGGCTCGTTGGATAGGGAGAGGATGAGCTGGGTGTCGTCTGCGTATGACACGATGTTGAGTCCATATGTTCTGACGATGGGGGCTAGTGGAGCCATGTAGACGTTGAAGAGCGTCGGGCTGAGGGAGGAGCCCTGGGGGACTCCGCAGGTGGTAGGTGTGGGGTCTGAGAGGAAAGGGGGGAGTCTGACCCATTGCGTCCTGCCGGAGAGGAAGGAGCAGATCCAGTCGAGGGCCTTGTCCTGGATTCCTGCGTCGTAGAGTCTGCGTATTAGGGTGCGGTGGGAGACTGTGTCGAACGCCGCTGATAGGTCTAGGAGGATGAGGGCTACTGTTTTTCCTTTGTCCAGTTGGGTGCGGATGTCGTCTGTTGCGGCGAGGAGGGCGGTTTCCGTACTGTGGTTTTTTCTGAAGCCGGATTGGGAGGAGTCGAGGATGTTGTGTTCTTCAATGAATGTGGCGAGTTGGCTGTTGATGGCTTTCTCGATGACTTTCGCTGGGAAAGGGAGCAGGGAGATGGGTCTGTAGTTTTTGAGGTCGGTGGGGTCCGCTGAGGGTTTCTTTAGGAGGGGGTTGACCTCCGTGTGTTTCCAGTCGTCGGGGAGGGAGTCGGTCGCCAGGGAGCGGTTGATGGTGTGGTGGAGCATGGGTGCGATGGTATCGGTGGCTCTGTTGAAGATGTGGTGGGGGCAGGGGTCCGTGGGGGCCCCTGAGTGGATTGACTTCATTGTCTTTAGTGTGTCTTCGATGGTGAGGGCTGTCCAGTCATCAATCGCTGGTTTCCGGGTGTCGGGGGTGGTTCGTGAGGGTTCAGTGTGTTGGTTGTCTTTGTCGAAGTTGTCGTAGATGCTCTTGATTTTGTGGTGGAAAAAGGTGCTGAGTTTGTCGCAGAGGTCTTGTGAGGGAGGGATGTCAGTAGACTCGCTGGTGGGTTGGGCGAACTCCTTGATGATGCTGAAGAGTTTCTTGCTGTTGTGTGCGTGGGTGGAGATTCTGTCTTCAATCTCTTTTTTCCTCGTTTCTCTGATGAGTTGATGGTGGGCGTTGGTGGCGGCTCTGAAGTTGTTGTGGGCTTCTGTGGATTTGGTGTTTCTCCAGGCCTTTTCGAGGCGGCGGCATGTGCGCCTGGACTCTCGAAGTTCGGTGGTAAACCATCTGGCTTTCTTGGCACGGGTATTGTTGTTTTTCTTGAGGGGGGGCTATGGTGTTGGTGCTGTCCGAGATCCATCTATGCAGGGTTCGAGCTGCGTTGTTGGGGTCGTCGTTTTCCGCAATGGTTGGGGTGGAGTTGTTGAGTGAGGAGGTGAGCTGGTCGTTGGTGATTTTGGTCCAGTTTCTTTCTGGAAGCAGGTGCTGGTGTCTGTGGATGGTGTGTGTTCTGAAGGTGAAGTGGACGCAACGATAGTCGGTCCATGGGAGTTCGGTGATGTGGCTGAAGGTGATGGAGTTTCCTGTAGTGAAGAGGGGGTCGAGGGTGTGTCCTGCTGAGTGCGTGGGCTCTGTCACGATCTGGCGGAGTCCACTGTTGTGGAGGTTGTCCAGGAGGCATGTGGTGTTGGGGTCCAGTTGATTGTCGAGGTGGAAGTTGAGGTCTCCCAGCAGGGTGTAGTTGGGGGATGCGATGGCCTGCGGGGAGATAATGTCCGTGATGGAGTTGGCGAAGGGTCCGCGGGGTCCAGGGGGTCGGTAGATGAGGGTTCCTCGGAGGGCGGCGGTGGGGCTGGCCAGTATCTTGAAGTGAAGGTGTTCCATCAGTTTTGTGGACTCGTCAGGTAGTGTGCTCAGGCGGAGGCTGGATTTGTGGACAATGGCGATTCCTCCTCCTGGGTGGGTGGGGTGGTCCTTCCTGGAGCTCTTGTATCCTTGCGGGATGGCGATGGCGATGTCCGGTCCCGAGGTGGCATTGGTCCAGGTTTCGGTGAAGAATGCTACGTCCGGGGTGGTGCTGTCGAGGAGGTCCCAGATTTCTGTGGCGTGTTTGTGGAGGGATCGGACGTTGAGGAGGATGCATTGCAGGGTCTTCGGTTCGGTTGTGTTCTTGGGGGCGGGTTGTGCTGGATCCGTGTTCTTGGCGGTGCTGCAGGTGTGCCGGCAGCGGTGACAGCTGAAAGGTCCATTAGTGTCGGCTGGTGATGCTAGCTTGCAGTTGTTGTTGCAGCCTGGGTTGAGTGCGTGGAGTGCTGCTGGGTCGTAGCGTTGGAGGGGCGGAGGTCCAGGGTTCCTGGTGCTGGTCGCGGACGGGCGCAGATGTGCTAGCCTTTGACGCGCCTTCGGTGCACCAGTGGCCGCCATTAAGTAGGGGTCGGGGAGGGCTGGACAGCTGGGAGGCGGGAGCGGGGAGAGGAGCTGGATTGGGCCGGTCGCACTGGGGGGGGAGGGGCCGCGGGGGCAGCAGCAGCGGGGAAAGGTAAAGGGAGGAAAGAAGGGATAAAGAAAAAAGGGAAAATAAGCAGAAATAAGGCACAAAAGAGCAGAGATGCAGAAAAGGGCAGAAAGGTGAAAGATGGAAAGGGTAGAAAAACAAGTGAAAACGAGTGAAGGAGCGAAAGGGAAAATGGGCAGAAATAAGGCACAAAAGAGCAGAGGTGCAGAAAGGTGAAAGATAGAAAGGGTAGAAAAACGAGTGAAGGAGCAGAGAGAGAGAAAGGGAAAATGGGCAGAAATAAGGCACAAAAGAGCAGAGATGCAGAAAGGTGAAAGATAGAAAGGATAGAAAAACGAGTGAAGGAGCAGAGTGAGAGAAAGGAGACAGAGGTCCACTCTACAGGTAAGATTGCGAATCTTGTTAAAACCATTTCAGTGATTTATTAGGAACATTCAATTTGATTTTCAAGATCATTTACCATATTCACGAGTGCGATTCTAGTTCTATAGTAGTTCCATGAATGTTTTTGGGAACACTTTTAAGTCACATAAAATAAGGAAATATAAGACACTGATTGTTTAGGTGATTGAAAACCTAGTCATAGAAAGACCTAAACCAAATTCTGCCGCTTATGCCTTTGAGCAGTTGATACTGAAGTGAAGTATTATCGCCACAATATAGCGGATCTAAGAAAGGTCAACTAAGAGTCTGATTGTCTGAATAAACGCAAGCCACAAAGCTCTTAAGCTAGTTCCTGATTGAAGGACAGAATCTGATGTCCTAATTTACGTCTTTGTGCGAAGGAAAGTGCGTGTATTTTTGTTTGCGAGTAACTTTTCCTTTTCAGATCTCCTTCCCAGCTGGTCCCTTCCTAATTCGCTTTCCCCCCGCTTAATCACTTCAATACTCTGTGTAATCATTACAATCAGAATTGGAGGTATTGAGAGGTGGGCCCCTTATATCATCACTCCAGACCCTGAGGAAGAAGCAACCTGACAGAATAGTGAGCCCACGAATAATATTCCTCCCGGTCTGAGAGTTTTGACATTATGGCCACCATGGATGATTTAATGAGGGTTATTGTTCAGATGCAAACAGATTTAACTGAAGCTAGGAATGCCACTGCAATGCTCTCTGATAAAGTAGATAGGATACAGCGATTAAGTACTCTGCTTCCTCCTCTCTGTTCTCTGCAGCATACAGACTGAGAGGAATGACGCTGTTGGGGCAGCCGTCCGAACCAATCGGTGCTGGCTGCGGTGGAGGGGAGGGAGGTTGCCTGCAGCCTTCCTGTTGACGAGAGCCCAGACCACGTCAGACGCATTCAAAATCCAGGACGGCGGGAGTCGGAAGTCTGCAGTCTCGGGAGTCAGCGCGGGAAGCCAAGGTAAGTTTTATATAATATTTTATTATGTATTATCGCATATCGCAGACTTACATGACCATTGCGCGCTGCAGAATCTATTGCCGCATTGCTGTTTTAATTATTTTAAAATGAATCTACTTTACTGAGCGCTCGCACTGTCGATCTTGGCGCTAGGCGCTACCTCTCTCATAGCGTGTTATTAGTACCACTCTTACCCGCACTATAATTGTGACCTCATTCCGCACTTTGCGGGAATTTGAGCGCTTCAGGGCACCTTAGGGCTCCTGGGGACATCGCGCTGCGGTTTTGGTAGCCACCATCTTGGGTGAGGGAGGGAACCAGGGAGTGCCGAATTGCTGGCGCCATCTTGGTTGGGGGGCTAGTGATCGCACTACAGGACTCTTGCGTCTGGAAGTGCATAAAAGCAGAACTTCCCCATCGACAGGTCAGACTTACATGACCATTGCGCGCTGCAGAATCTATTGCCGCATTGCTGTTTTAATTATTTTAAAATTAATCTACTTTACTGCGCGCTCGCGCTGTCGATCTTGGCGCTACCTCTCTCATAGCGTGTTATTAGTACCACTCTTACCCGCACTATAATTGTGACCTCATTCCGCACTTTGCGGGAATTTGAGCGCTTCAGGGCACCTTAGGGCTCCTGGGGACATCGCACTGCAGTTTTGGTAGCTGCCATCTTGGGTGAGGGAGGGAACCAGGGAGTGCCGAATTGCTGGCGCCATCTTGGTTGGAGGGCTAGTGATCGCACTACTGGAATCTTGCGTATACAGCTATATATGATGGACGCCCCTAAAGCGCGCAGCGTAGGCGCGCAGCAGGCACGCCGGCGGAGCGCCGGAGGTGCGCCAGAGGTAAGCCCGTTTGCGCCCGTTCGCGCCGGGCGCTGAAAGTTCTGCCTCTCGGAACCAAGATGTAACTTCTTACTCTTATTCCCGCGATGAACTTTTACGCCTTAATCTCGGTTCACTCAGTAACCGAAAGTATATCACCACCAGTAAGCACCCAGTTGCCTTGTCCTGTGGCTTGTTAAATGTGAGATCTCTCATCAAACACTGTGAAGAAATTGCGTTACTTATCGATTCTTACCATCTAGACGTACTCTTCATGACAGAGACTTGGACAACACCGACTAGCTCGGTGGAACTGGGGACAGCTTGTCCCACTGGCTTCAAAATAAGGCATAATCCCAGGATAGGAGCCAGAGGAGGTGGAACTGGATTAATTTTTAGGCAGACTCTTGACGTCTCCCAGCTTATCATCAAGGCAATCGCTGGGTGCAAAACATTGGGTTTCTCCATCAAGGACCAAGGAGGCGTGCTATTCACGGGTCTACTATGTTATAGACACCCGGCTAGCTCGTTATCTGCTGTACCTGAGCTCATAGACTTAATATAAGATCTCTCCCACTCCCACACAAAGTTGATGGTGTTAGGGGATTTCAATCTTTGGTCAGAGAGACCGACCAAGACGGCCTATGTAGAGCTGGTCCAAGCTTGTCATAATATTGAGCTACAACAACTGGTACTCTCCAAAACCCATTCAAAGGGCCATATTCTTGATCTACTTTTTGCTGACGCTTGTCGAACGGCTATACGTGACGTCCTGCCTCAGTGTTGGATGGATCACGCCCTCGTCCAGTTCTCCCTCTCGTGCACTAGTGCTCCATTAAAGAAAGGGAGTGTGGGGGGCACTAGAATGGGGAGACAATGGTCTAGACTCCTCAAACAAACGATCTTGCCCTCTCTGCTGTCAGATGGCTTTGTATTGGGAGCGAATGTGGACGTAAGTTACGAGACTCTGTCAGCGAATCTCGGCTTCTCTGGACTCTTTGGCCCCGCTGCGAAAAATCAAAGATAGGACTAATCTTGCTATGCCATGGTACTCGGAAGAACTTCGGCAGCTCAAGCTCCAATGTAAACAGGCTGAGCGGACCTGGAGGAAACAGTACCTGGAATCACATAGAGTCCTCTTCAAACAAGCACTGGCATCCTATAAAATCCAGATCAAGCTTGCCAAAGCTAGATTCTTAGAAGAATCTTTGATGGCAGCTGTAAATAAATCTCAGGCCTTATTTAAGATCGTAAAGGACCTGGCCCATCCTGGCTGTACAAAAATTGTCATCCCTGCCTATCAAGCTCTCTGTGATTCGCTAGCACAGGCCTTTTGAGGATTAGATTGCCAATATCTTAAACAATCTTCCCTCGTCAACTGGCCGTGCTGTGCACGATTCCATCTCGTTTGAGAATAGGAAGGAGTGTACTAAATCAGGTGAGCTGAGCAACTTTCCTCTACCATCTTTTGAGGACTTCTGCTCTTTGGCTGACGGGGTGTCCTCTGGCTCACATTCTGATCCTCTTCCACCCAAATTCTGGAAACTTTTTCGTGAAGAGTTGTTTCCCCCACTTTTTTCCATCTGTCGCCAGTCTCTCACTTCAGCACGGGTTCCAGATTGCTGGAAATTGGCGGTGGTCTCCCCACTGCTTAAAAAGGAGAATCTGGACCCCACATGCCCAGCCAACTTTAGGCCCATCTCCCTCTTGCCATTCCCTATTAAAATTCTAGAGAAACTGGCCACAAAACATCTCTCCAACTTTCTTGAGACTACTGATTGTTTGGATGTGGCTCAGTTTGGGTTTAGACCGGCACATGGGACAGAGTCGGCATTGGTGACTGTTCTCGATTACCTTCAAATGCGTGCCGACCAGGGTAGAGCAGCCTTTTTAGTGCTGCTCGATATGTCTGCCGCGTTCGACACGGTCAGCCATGCAATCCTGGTCAGGGGACTGACGGAGGCTGGGGTGTCGGGCTTGGCCCTTGAATGGCTGGTGTCATATCTCGATCAAAGGCACCAGGTAGTTGCCCTGCCACCCTTTAAATCCAACATCAGGAGGGTTGATCAGGGAGTACCCCAGGGCTCGGCCATCAGCCCCATTCTTTTCAATCTTTACCTCCGTCCCCTGATCACGCTGATCAAATCTTTTGGCATAACAGTCACCAACTACGCCGATGACACCCAACTTATCTTCTCGTTTGAGGGTAAGGACGGGGTGTCACAGGAGGTCTTCCATCGATGCATGAGCACCACGGCAGAATGGCTGGGTAACAACTCCCTACAATTTAACAGCTCGAAAACCGAGGTGCTACATTGCTCTATTGATCGGACCCCCAGACCCCTACCGCAGGGTTTTTGGCCTCCGGATTTCCAAGGTACTATTCTGCCTGCCGAATCGGTTCAGAATTTGGGGGTAATGTTTAGTTCCGACTTACAGCTGGACACATCAGTGAACAAAACGGTGGCCACTTGTATGGCATTACTTGGATCATTGCGAAAGATTCTACCCTTGCTCCCGGTACAGGCCAGACCAGAGGTAATGCGGAGCATAATTTTAAGTCGTCTCGACTACTGCAACGCACTGCTGCTGGGGGCACCAGTTACTCTGCTAGGAAAACTCTGAGTACAGAATTTTGCTGCCAAACTGGCACTCTCGCGACGCCGCCTGGACTCTTCTGCCAAGGCACTTAGGGACCTCCATTGGTTGCCAATCTCTCAACGGGTGAACTTCAAAGCTTTGTGTTTGGTTTTTAGGGCTCTACACGGACAAGGCCCGTCTCCTCTGCAGGACCTTTTCTCATGGTACATCCCTCCAAGACCACTCTGGTCAGCCTCGGCTTACTTGGTGGTAGTACCCAAGTTTCTGAGGTCCCGGATGGGTGGTCGGTCCTTCAGGTTTACCGCAGCGCGGCTGTGGAATTCTCTACCGGTAGGCCTGAGGGGCCTGGAAGATTTTTCTTCCTTTAAAAAAGCATTAAAGACCCATCTGTTCCCCAGAACAATGTAAATAGATTGGAAGCTGGAAACATCATGTATTGTGCCATAACAGTCTAAGCGCCAGGATGCCCATCGGGTGACAGTTATAGTGCTATAAAAGAACGCCTATACATACATACATACATACATATCGCATGTAAATTATACTTAAGTATTTAAATGTTGCCTGTCTCTGCCGGCTTCGGAGTGAGGGGGATTTCGTTAAGGAGGCGGGTTTCAGAGGGGTGAAGAAGAAGCTCTCTAGTCTTGGGGTTGAGTTGGTTTGTGTTGCGCCACGCGCCGGGACTCCTTTACCCTGTCACCCGGGATGCTCAGCTCATGCATGCCTCCTTGTGCGCCGGCTCGGGTTCGTTGGCAGTGGCGTGCAGGTGCTTGGTGCTTCTATGGATGTTCTGAGCTCTTCTTGCGGCTGGGTTTGGCAACCCGTGCCTGACTGTGATGGGGCAGGTGGGACTGCGATGTCGCCGTGCCACCTGCCCTTGCTCTGGGAAGAGATGGTCCTGTGCAGTGAGAGCGCTCACGCCTGATTCTTGGTTTCCCGTTCCGACTTCCTTCCCATGTGGTGAGTGCCATTGTGCATGTGCATACATCATAATTAAAAATGAAAACAATATAACATCGAATAAACTCTGAAGACTGTACATTGTTGGCACGTTCCTTGGGTTGCCTTAAATAAGGGCCTCTGTGACTGTGTGTAAATGAGTTGTAACATGTAACCCAATTCAGCCGAAAATACAGTCATGCTTTGCATTCTGTATAAAAGTTCCGAGTAAATAAAGTGCGAGTTTCTCTCATCCGTTTGTGGCAGTAGTTTGTATGTTTGTTTCCATCTCTCATAGTCATAGTGCCAGTAAGCAGGCACAAACACGTGTCTCGTTAATTCACTGACACAAGAGAACTGGCGTTCCCCTGCACACCGAACAAGTAGGGACATCAGAGGAGTGACTGGCCTCTGACTAGACACGAACTTGTCAGCACCAGCACCTTCGTCACTCGCCTGATTCACACAGTTTAGCTCAGTCATGCTGGTGCCAAATTGTATATTTGGGAGTGAGAGGATAAGGAGGGGTTGACGATCGACGGAGTGTTAAAAACAGTATCTGCGATAGGTTAAACATTAATTAAAATAAGTTTAAATGGCGTCACTGGAGTCAATTGAGAGGGCTGCTATGGTTTGCACGGCGAGCACGTTATGTAAACAGCTCCGTGTGAGTGCACCTCCGACCCAGCAAGAACTCCCTCAGTTCGGAGTGACACTGGACCAACAGGGCAATTGGAGCCACTGGGGGTTGAGTCATGTGTTATTTATTGATAAATTCACTCGGAATACGTGGAACAGCCAGGGTCGGACTAGCACAGCAAATACATCTGGGCATTAAAATTAACCCTGGGCGTCCGAATCGGCTACGCCCACGGAGTAGGCGTAGTGTTGCCTCCTACGCGTTTTGCGTAGACAGCGTAGCCGGCAACACTACGCCCACTCCGTGTGCGTAGCCGAGTCGGCCGCCACCCGCCTCCCTCCCGCCCTCCCCTACATACATTATTTAAGCAAAATACCCTAAATAAACAAGTTTAAAGCAGTTACTGTGTCCGGGGCTCGTCCGGGGCTCCCTATTGGAATAGCGTCCCGTCATAGATACCAATGCGCATGCGCGGCCGCCCGCGCATGCGCATTTCTCGGGAGAAATGCGCATGCGCGGGCGGCCGAGCATGCGCATTGGTATCTATGACGGGACGCTATTCCAATAGGGAGCCCCGGACGAGCCCCGGACACGGTAACTGCTTTAAACTTGTTTATTTAGGGTATTTTGCTTAAATAATGTATGTAGAGGAGAGCGGGAGGGAGGTGCGTAGTGGGGCAACGTGGAGTGCGGGAGTGGGCGTAGCTTCTCGCCCATTCCGCGTAGCTCCGCGGAGCCCCACTACGCCCACTACGCCCGGGGTTAATTAAAATGAAAGTGGCCCTCATTCGCGTGTTTCAGCTGAAAAAAAAAGTATCCCACATTTTCAAATCTGGGCAGTGTTCATCTCGTAAATTTACCCTGTATATGTATTTGCAAGGTATGGAATATACAATGCATTGGTGCCCACTGCAGGCAAAATTTGCTGTAATACCTGTTTTGTGTTTTCATTCTATTTGAAGCTACTCATAAGCTAAGCCTCTAACACTGCATGATGGTTTCACGAAATGAATATTTTCTAGAAAATGTGATCACTTTATGAACATGCTGAGTTCACTTTCACATAGCGCGCTGCATTAGTTTTGATGTGGGGTTGGTTTCTATTCTTTGTATGGTACTGTGTGGTGTTTGTTCCTGTATTTTTTTCTCCACCGCCAATTTTACCCCACACCAATTTCAAATGTCACCAGCTGCCACTGGTGACTCTGTCCGCAGATCGCGAACTATTACAGCTACGACAAGGGAATAGAGACCTTATTTCCTATTTGTCACATTTCAATAGGTTAATTGCAGAAACCTTGTGGCCTGAAGAAAAGAGGGCAGCACTCTTTTATCAAGGGTTAAAAGATGATCTGAAAGACGTTCTTGCGCAAATCAATCCTCAACCAACTACTTGTTCAGAGTTAGTCAATATAACTTTACGTCTGTGTGAGAAGTTGGCCTTGATATATAATGTTCACTATTCTAGTGAGCACTTTGTATCAGTCCAAACAACCCTTATTGATGATTGGTTGTAAGTCAACCTTATAGACCAGCTATCCTAGTAGCATGGATACGAGCAGTCTTCGGGCTAAACTCTAGAGGGCGTGTTAAGCCAGCTGTTATACCATCACATATACCCCTTGAACACCAAGTGAAAGGACACCACACAAGTGTTATGAAAATAAACAGTGTATTTATTTAGATCACAACAGCCCTGTACTCTTTATGAGGACAGGGTACTAAGCACACAACAAAACTCTTACGAAAATACTTTAAGTTGCACAATTTACACAAATGCCCGAGGGGCACGAAAAACCATATACTCTAAAAGTGGAATACGAAATTACTAGCAGGTAAGTACTAATCTCATAGGGTTTGGAATCGCTAGGACTGGACTACTGAACCTTCAGATTACTAGCAGGAGGCCTAGGGGACTCGGGTGCAGAGTGTGCACTCTCACGCGGGATGCGGGACAAAGTCTATGGATACTAGTAATTACAAAGTTAGTGATATCGGACGAATCCGACTAGGTAGAGCTGAAACGAAAAAGGATCTGGACCCTTGGATAGTGAGGCTATGCTGTAGCACCGAAATGCTGAGTTTACCTAGCCCAGGGGCTGCGGGTGCATAGGTCTGGAAAGACGTCGGGAATCCTAGTTGCAGTCTATGGAGCCTGAAAGAAGAAGTTGCTGGCAGGCGACCAGTGAAGAGATTCGGAGGGATCCAAGCCTGGATCGGAGATGGAAGACACCTGTAAGCAGAGGGGACCAAGTTCTGAATCACTAGCCAGTGATTAGATGGGCACCAAGATGGCACCGGCTGAAGTCACCTCGACCAGGTGAGTGGGCGGCGCTGGGCTCTGCAGTCTCACGGACCAGGAGGCGTTGTCGGCGACCAGGATGGAGGTGCGAGCTGTCCCACGATGGTATCTGCTGTCGACGTCGCTGGACCCAGGATTGGGGCAACAAGTCTTGGCAAATGCAAGCCCACGCGATGGACTCAAAATGGCGTCGGGAGTGGACCAGGAGGGTCCGGGGGGCTCCTCTTTTGGAGTTGAGCAAGGGCCAGTCTGGAGCAACCAGACCAGCAGTGGTGATGTCGTCGTTCATCGTCGGGAGGGCCACAAGCCAGCGGGCTAGTAGCCAGACAACGCGGTGAGCAGCAAAAAGCAGAAGGGCCCCACGCAGATCTGGTGGATGCTGGAGGGCTGAACTTTGGTGCTGGAGCTGCTCAGGGTTGGGGCTTCTCGGACCCCAAAGCACTCACTCGAGGATCCCTCGGCGGTTGTGCTGGGCAAGAGTAGTGCAGTCTTGAAGATGGCCGGTCCCTCGAGGTCTCGTCGCACCCACGGATCTCAGCTGAGCTGACGATGTGGGTAGAGGTCAGAGGTGCCAGGGAAGCCGGGTCCCGTTGTGCTGGTCAGTCGGATTCCGGAGGAAGGACGTGCAGCAAACCGCAGTGTTCTTGGATGGTGCCTGCGGGTGCAGGGTGACTACTCCTTAGTCACAAGGGAGAAATCTTGAGAAGAAGTCGAGAGTTCCTTTCGTAGAAAATAGTTTCAGGATTCAAAGATGATCTAATGTGGAAGGGGGCTCGCTCCTATCTTTATACTAGGAAAAGGGGCTGGCACGCGACTAGGTCCTGCCCATGGGTGGGACCAGGAAGGGGGGTGGTTACACCCCTCTCCCATGCCGGACTTTCCCCAGCTCAGGGGCTGGTGTGCCCCTGGATCTGGTTCTAGCCAGCAGATGCATAGTGAGCACCGGGGTGCCACTTGCAGTCACCTTCCTCTAAAGCCCTGCCTACTCAGGATACACAAAACCCTGTCTGGGATGGTGCTAGCACCGCCCCTGACAGGAAACCCCTTTGTCCAGGCCTCCCTCGCTGGAAGGACTCCCAGCAGCAGGTCAGACTTGTGTCTGTGGTGGCAGCATCCATTTTGTGATGCTGAGGCTTGAGTTAACTTTAACCGGGGTTCACAGTTACATACATGTCGTGTCCCTCTGGAAGGGTGGAATGCTAACCCCGTCACCAGAATTGGCGAGGGGTTAGTATTCCAATTCGTATGACACCTTACTCGACATGTTTTGATAAAGCGATACCAAAGATAGCATATAACCGCGAGGATTATAATGCACTTCAGAGTATATGGTATGCGTTATCATGGAACAGCTATTAGGACTTGGTTCCGCAAGCTGCAAACGGGCTCAGCTCATGCCAGAGCACCATCTCACACGATTCCAAGCACTCTGCCTTCAGGATTGTCAAGGCCTGCCATAGGAGTGACTGATAGGAATCTGTGTGTCCATTTTAGGGTTAGATATAGGTATACTATATCTAAAGCAAAGGGTGATTACACCACCTTGCCCCAGCTGTCGTGCAGCCAGTTGTGTCAGATTTAGATGGCCAGCCAGGGGTGGCATAATACATGCTGCAGCCCCTGGTAGGCCCTGGGTACACCTATGCCCTGGGTACCTGAGGTACACTGTACAGGGACTGATAAGGTGACTCAGTATCCAATTAGATATGTGCCTAAGGTACATGGCATCCATTTTACAGAGAGAGCAGTAGGCCTGGGGCCCTGGATAGCAGGGTCCCAGGTCAACTAAGTCGGAAAACCAGCAAAACACCAGGCAAAAAGTTGGGGGCAACTATAGTCAGGTATCCACCTTCCTACACCATCCTGGATGCATTTGCGAAGGCCTCTGGCTTTAAGGTGAACATGACGAAATCAGTAGCACTTGACCTTTCCTTGGAGGCACACACGCGGGCCTCCCTAGAAGCACAATTCCCCTTCCAATGGGCAGACGGTGCAGTCCCCCACCTGGGCATACAATTGGCGGCCACGCTACAAGAAACGGTGCTTCTCAACTACGCTAACCTTAGTCGCACTATCCGCGCGGTGGCGGCACCTCCCACTATCTTGGCTGGGCCGAGTGGCAGCAGTAAAGATGACAATCCTCCCGCAAGTTTTATACGTTTTTCGGGCTAGCCCGCTCCGTCCCCCGGAGGGATGGATTCGCCGCACGCAATCGGAGCTGGCTCAGTTTGTGTGGAACGGGAAAAGGCCCAGACTCAAGCTGAGGCTAGGGATGCTTCCCCCGGAGAGTGGTGGGCTGAGCCTGCCAGATTTGCGTCACTATTACCAGGTGACCCAACTCAGAACCCTAGTGGAATGGAGCAAATGGGAATCGGAGCACCATTGGTTGTTCCAGGACCAAGCGGTCGCGGGGCGTCCACTCCAGGAGGTGCCTTTCCTACGGCAACAACACCGGCCCCCTAACCTATACGCCTCCTTCGTCACGAGGGTACCGCTAGAGGTATGGGATCGAACATGCGTCTTACACGACCTGACGACCTTCCCGTCTCCCCTCACACCCCTGTTAGAGAACCCTGACTTCGGCCCGGGTAGGGATGTCCAGGCCTTTGCACGGTGGCGCCCAGCAGGATGCCGATGCCTCTTTCACATGTATTCAGGTGCAGGAGTGACGCCTTTTGAGGAATTCCGGAAGACCTATGACCTCCCGGAGGCTGAACACCTTAGGTATCTACAGGTCCGACATTGGGCGCTTCAACCCCAGATTCGTGGAGACGCTACACGCCAGCTCAGTAAATATGAATACTGGCTTCTCTCGCGCACCACAGATAAGCGACTCATTTCAGACATATATCGGCTCCTCTTGGACAGATACTCGCGCGTTTATAATGCAGGACGGGCTAGATGGGAGAGGGAACTGGGGCGAACTCTTCGCAACAAAGAATGGGAGGACATTTACCACCGCGCCAGACACTCACGAGATGCATGAGGTTTGGCACCTCACGCGAGAAGCGTGCGATTCGGTATCTCACGCAATATGCGTGAGATTCGGTATCTCACGCGAGATGCGTGAGGTTTGGCACCTCACCCGAGATGCGTGAGGTTTGGCACCTCACCCGAGATGCGTGAGGTTTGGCACCTCACCCGAGATGCGTGAGGTTTGGCACCTCACCCGAGATGGGTGAGGTTTGGCACCTCACGCGAGATGCGTAAGGTTTGGCGCCTCACGCGAGATGCGTGAGGTTTGGCACCTCACCCAAGATGCACGAGGTTTGGCACCTCAGGCGAGATGCGTACGGTTTGGCAGCTCACGCGAGATGCGTGAGGTTTGGCACCTCACCCGAAATGCGTGAGGTTTGGCACCTCACGCGAGATGCGTAAGGTTTGGCACCTCACGCGAGATGCGTGAGGTTTGGCACCTCACCCGAGATGCGTGAGGTTTGGCACCTCACGCGAGATGCGTAAGGTTTGGCACCTCACCCGAGATGCGTGAGGTTTGGCACCTCACCCGAGATGCGTCAGGTTTGGCACCTCATCCGAGATGCGTGATGTTTGGCACCTCACGCGAGATGCGTAAGGTGTGGCACATCACCGGAGATGCGTGAGGTTTGGCACCTCACCCGAGATGCGTGAGGTGTGGCACCTCACCCGAGATGCGTGAGGGTTGGCACCTCACCCGAGATGTGTGAGGGTTGGCACCTCACACGAGATGCGTGAGGTTTGGCACCTCACGCGAGATGCGTGAGGTTTGGCACCTCACGCGAGATGCGTGAGGTTTGGCACCTCACGCGAGATGCATGAGGTTTGGCACCTTATGCGAGATGCGTGAGGTTTGGCACGGGGCGTGCTTACGATGTCAGCGGCCGCGCCCAGTTCCCCGTGCTCACTATTCCGCGTCTTTTGGTGAAGGAGGAAGAGGATCTTGGGGCTCCGTTTCTCTGCAAGGCCAGCTTTGTTTTTTTGATCGGTGGAGAGTTCTGGGTGCCTGAAATCTGCTACAACGCTCGTTGAGCTGCAGGAGGAGTTTAGAATCTGCAGAGACTTCTCTTCTTGATGGGCTCCCGGTGAGGCTAGGTTTTGGGGGGGGGATTACCTGTCACTAACCCAGATTCAGAAGTAGAGTCAATCCATCAATCAGGAGTTTGTTAAAGCGCAACTACTCACCCGTAAGGGTCTCAAGGCGCTAGGGGTGGGGGGTGCAAGTTCCATTCCATCAAGGAGGGGGTCTGTCGAAGAGCCAAGTTTTGAGGTTTCTTGCGAAGATGGGGAGCGATGTTGTCTGTCTGAGGTGGAGTGTAAGGGCGTTCCATGCTTTGGCGGCGAGGAAGGAGAAGGAGCGGCCTCCCGATCTGGTCTTTCTGGTGCGGGGGACCACGGCGTAGGAGAGCTGGGCTGATCGTAGGGTCCTTTGGGAGTGCCTGGAATTTGAGCCGGCTGTTCAGGTATGCTGGTCCGGTGCCGTGGAGGGCCTTGTGTGCGTGGGTGAGCATCTTAAAGGTGATTCTCGCCTCGACGGGGAACCAGTGGAGTGTGCGCAGGTGCTGCGAGATGTGGCAGTGTTTTGGCAGGTTGAGGGCCAGTCTTGCGGCGGCGTTCTGGATGTTCTGTAGCTTGCGGATGATGTTTTTGTTTATTCCGGCGTAGAGTGCGTTGCCGTAGTAGAGTCTGCTGGTGACCAGGGCGTGAGTGACTGTCTTTCGGTGTTCGAGGGGGATCCATTTGAAGGTCTTACGAAGGAGGCGGAGGGTGTGGAAGCAGGAAGATGAGACAGAGTTGATCTGGCGGTCCATTTTGAGCTCGGAGTCCAGGATGATTCCCAGGTTGCGTGCGTGGTCTGTGGGGGTTGGCGGGTTTCCAAGGGCGGTGGGCCACCAGGTGTCGCTCCACGCGTCGGGGTTTGGGCCCATGATGAGTACTTTTGTTTTGTTGGTGTTTAGTTGTAGGCAGCTGTTTTTCATCCATTTGAAGACGGCTTCCATGCCTTCTCGAAAGTTGCGTCTGGCGGTGTTGGGCTCTTGGATAGGGAGAGGATGAGCTGGGTGTCGTCTGCGTATGACACGATGTTGAGTCCATAGGTTCTGACGATGGGGGCAAGTGGAGCCATGTAGACGTTGAAGAGCGTCGGGCTGAGGGAGGAGCCCTGGGGGACTCCGCAGGTGGTAGGTGTGGGGTCTGAGAGGAAAGGGGGGAGTCTGACCCGTTGCGTCCTGCCGGAGAGGAAGGAGCAGATCCAGTCGAGAGCCTTGTCCTGGATTCCTGCGTCGTAGAGTCTGCGTATTAGGGTGCGGTGGGAGACTGTGTCGAACGCCGCTGATAGGTCTAGGAGGATGAGGGCTACTGTTTCTCCTTTGTCCAGTTGGGTGCGGATGTCGTCTGTTGCGGCGAGGAGGGCGGTTTCCGTAATGTGGTTTTTTCTGAAGCCGGATTGGGAGGAGTCGAGGATGTTGTGTTCTTCAATGAATGTGGCGAGTTGGCTGTTGATGGCTTTCTCGATGACTTTCGCTGGGAAAGGGAGCAGGGAGATGGGTCTGTAGTTTTTGAGGTCGGTGGGGTCCACTGAGGGTTTCTTTAGGAGGGGGTTGACCTCCGTGTGTTTCCAGTCGTCGGGGACGGAGTCGGTCGCCAGGGAGCGGTTGATGGTGTGGTGGAGCATGGGTGCGATGGTATCGGTGGCTCTGTTGAAGATGTGGTGGGGGCAGGGGTCCGTGGGGGCCCCTGAGTGGATTGACTTCATTGTCTTCAGTGTGTCTTCGATGGTGAGGGCTGTCCAGTCATCAATCGCTGGTTTCCGGGTGTCGGGGGTGGTTCGTGAGGGTTCAGTGTGTTGGTTGTTTTTGTCGAAGTTGTCGTAGATGCTCTTGATTTTGTGGTGGAAAAAGGTGCTGAGTTTGTCGCAGAGGTCTTGTGAGGGAGGAATGTCAGTAGACTCGCTGGTGGGTTGGGCGAACTCCTTGATGATGCTGAAGAGTTTCTTGCTGTTGTGTGCGTGGGTGGAGATTCTGTCTTCAATCTCTTTTTTCCTCGTTTCTCTGATGAGTTGATGGTGGGCGTTGGTGGCGGCTCTGAAGTTGTTGTGGGCTTCTGTGGATTTGGTGTTTCTCCAGGCCTTTTCGAGGCGGCGGCATGTGCGCCTGGACTCTCGAAGTTCGGTGGTAAACCATCTGGCTTTCTTGGCACGGGTATTGTTGTTTTTCTTGAGGGGGGGCTATGGTGTTGGTGCTGTCCGAGATCCATCTATGCAGGGTTCGAGCTGCGTTGTTGGGGTCGTCGTTTTCCGCAATGGTTGGGGTGGAGTTGTTGAGTGAGGAGGTGAGCTGGTTGTTGGTGATTTTGGTCCAGTTTCTTTCTGGAAGCAGGTGCTGGTGTCTGTGGATGGTGTGTGTTCTGAAGGTGAAGTGGACGCAACGATAGTCGGTCCATGGGAGTTCGGTGGTGTGGCTGAAGGTGATGGAGTTTCCTGTAGTGAAGAGGGGGTCGAGGGTGTGTCCTGCTGAGTGCGTGGGCTCTGTCACGATCTGGCGGAGTCCAATGTTGTGGAGGTTGTCCAGGAGGCATGTGGTGTTGGGGTCCAGTTGATTGTCGAGGTGGAAGTTGAGGTCTCCCAGCAGGGTGTAGTTGCTGGATGCGATGGCCTGCAGGGAGATAATGTCCGTGATGGAGTTGGAGAAGGGTCCGCGGGGTCCAGGGGGTCAGTAGATGAGGGTTCCTCGGAGGGCGGCGGTGGGGCTGGCCAGTATCTTGAAGTGAAGGTGTTCCATCAGTTTTGTGGACTCGTCAGGTAGTGTGCTCAGGCGGAGGCTGGATTTGTGGACGATGGCGATTCCTCCTCCTGGGTGGGTGGGGTGGTCCTTCCTGGAGATCTTGTATCCTTGCGGGATGGCGATGGCGATGTCCGGTCCCGAGGTGGCATTGGTCCAGGTTTCGGTGAAGAATGCTACGTCCGGGGTGGTGCTGTCGAGGAGGTCCCAGATTTCTGTGGCGTGTTTGTGGAGGGATCGGACATTGAGGAGGATGCATTGCAGGGTCTTCGGTTCGGTTGTGTTCTTGGGGGCGGGTTGTGCTGGATCCGTGTTCTTGGCGGTGCTGCAGGTGTGCCGGCAGCAGTGACAGCTGAAAGGTCCATGGGTGTCGGCTGGTGATGCTAGCTTGCAGTTGTTGTTGCAGCCTGGGTTGAGTGCGTGGAGTGCTGCTGGGTCGTAGCGTTGGCGGGGCGGAGGTCCAGGGTTCCTGGTGCTGGTCGCGGATGGGCGCAGATGTGCTAGCCTTTGACGCGCCTTCGGTGCACCAGTGGCCGCCATTAAGTAGGGGTCGGGGAGGGCTGGACAGCTGGGAGGCGGGAGCGGGGAGAGGAGCTGGATTGGGCCGGTCGCACTGGGGGGGGAGGGGCCACGGGGGCAGCAGCAGCGGGGAAAGGTAAAGGGAGGAAAGAAGGGATAAAGAAAAAAGGGAAAATAAGCAGAAATAAGGCACAAAAGAGCAGAGATGCAGAAAAGGGCAGAAAGGTGAAAGATGGAAAGGGTAGAAAAACAAGTGAAAACGAGTGAAGGAGCGAAAGGGAAAATGGGCAGAAATAAGGCACAAAAGAGCAGAGGTGCAGAAAGGTGAAAGATAGAAAGGGTAGAAAAACGAGTGAAGGAGCAGAGAGAGAGAAAGGGAAAATGGGCAGAAATAAGGCACAAAAGAGCAGAGATGCAGAAAGGTGAAAGATAGAAAGGATAGAAAAACGAGTGAAGGAGCAGAGTGAGAGAAAGGAGACAGAGGTCCACTCTACAGGTAAGATTGCGAATCTTGTTAAAACCATTTCAGTGATTTATTAGGAACATTCAATTTGATTTTCAAGATCATTTACCATATTCACGAGTGCGATTCTAGTTCTATAGTAGTTCCATGAATGTTTTTGGGAACACTTTTAAGTCACATAAAATAAGGAAATATAAGACACTGATTGTTTAGGTGATTGAAAACCTAGTCATAGAAAGACCTAAACCAAATTCTGCCGCTTATGCCTTTGAGCAGTTGATACTGAAGTGAAGTATTATCGCCACAATATAGCGGATCTAAGAAAGCTCAACTAAGAGTCTGATTGTCTGAATAAACGCAAGCCACAAAGCTCTTAAGCTAGTTCCTGATTGAAGGACAGAATCTGATGTCCTAATTTACGTCTTTGTGCGAAGGAAAGTGCGTGTATTTTTGTTTGCGAGTAACTTTTCCTTTTCAGATCTCCTTCCCAGCTGGTCCCTTCCTAATTCCCTTTCCCCCCGCTTAATCACTTCAATACTCTGTGTAATCATTACAATCAGAATTGGAGGTATTGAGAGGTGGGCCCCTTATATCATCACTCCAGACCCTGAGGAAGAAGCAACCTGACAGAATAGTGAGCCCACGAATAATATTCCTCCCGGTCTGAGAGTTTTGACATTATGGCCACCATGGATGATTTAATGAGGGTTATTGTTCAGATGCAAACAGATTTAACTGAAGCTAGGAATGCCACTGCAATGCTCTCTGATAAAGTAGATAGGATACAGCGATTAAGTACTCTGCTTCCTCCTCTCCGTTCTCTGCAGCATACAGACTGAGAGGAATGACGCTGTTGGGGCAGCCGTCCGAACCAATCGGTGCTGGCTGCGGTGGAGGGGAGGGAGGTTGCCTGCAGCCTTCCTGTTGACGAGAGCCCAGACCACGTCAGACGCATTTAAAATCCAGGACGGCGGGAGTCGGAAGTCTGCAGTCCCGGGAGTCAGCGCGGGAAGCCAAGGTAAGTTTTATATAATATTTTATTATGTATTATCGCATATCGCAGACTTACATGGCCATTGCGCGCTGCAGAATCTATTGCCGCATTGCTCTTTTAATTATTTTAAAATGAATCTACTTTACTGAGCGCTCGCGCTGTCGATCTTGGCGCTAGGCGCTACCTCTCTCATAGCGTGTTATTAGTACCACTCTTACCCGCACTATAATTGTGACCTCATTCCGCACTTTGCGGGAATTTGAGAGCTTCAGGGCACCTTAGGGCTCCTGGGGACATCGCGCTGCGGTTTTGGTAGCCGCCATCTTGGGTGAGGGAGGGAACCAGGGAGTGCCAAATTGCTGGCACCATCTTGGTTGGGGGGCTAGTGATCGCACTACAGGACTCTTGCGTCTGGAAGTGCATAAAAGCAGAACTTCCCCATCGACAGGTCAGACTTACATGACCATTGCGCGCTGCAGAATCTATTGCCGCATTGCTGTTTTAATTATTTTAAAATTAATCTACTTTACTGCGCGCTCGTGCTGTCGATCTTGACGCTAGGCGCTACCTCTCTCATAGCGTGTTATTAGTACCACTCTTACCCGCACTATAATTGTGACCTCATTCCGCACTTTGCGGGAATTTGAGCGCTTCAGGGCACCTTAGGGCTCCTGGGGACATCGCGCTGCGGTTTTGGTAGCTGCCATCTTGGGTGAGGGAGGGAACCAGGGAGTGCCGAATTGCTGGCGCCATCTTGGTTGGGGGGCTAGTGATCGCACTACTGGAATCTTGCGTATACGGCTATATATGATGGACGCCCCTAAAGCGCGCAGCGTAGGCGCGCAGCAGGCGCGCCGGCGGAGCGCCGGAGGTGCGCCAGAGGTAAGCCCGTTTGCGCCCGTTCGCGCCGGGCGCTGAAAGTTCTGCCTCTCGGAACCAAGATGTAACTTCTTACTCTTATTCCCGCGATGAACTTTTACGCCTTAATCTCGGTTCACTCAGTAACCGAAAGTATATCACCACCAGTAAGCACCCAGTTGCCTTGTCCTGTGGCTTGTTAAATGTGAGATCTCTCATCAAACACTGTGAAGAAATTGCGTTACTTATCGATTCTTACCATCTAGACGTACTCTTCATGACAGAGACTTGGACAACACCGACTAGCTCGGTGGAACTGGGGACAGCTTGTCCCACTGGCTTCAAAATAAGGCATAATCCCAGGATGGGAGCCAGAGGAGGTGGAACTGGATTAATTTTTAGGCAGACTCTTGACGTCTCCCAGCTTATCATCAAGGCAATCGCTGGGTGCAAAACATTGGGTTTCTCCATCAAGGACCAAGGAGGCGTGCTATTCACGGGTCTACTATGTTATAGACCCCCGGCTACCTCGTTATCTGCTGTACCTGAGCTCATAGACTTAATATAAGATCTCTCCCACTCCCACACAAAGTTGATGGTGTTAGGGGATTTCAATCTTTGGTCAGAGAGACCGACCAAGACGGCCTATGTAGAGCTGGTCCAAGCTTGTCATAATATTGAGCTACAACAACTGGTACTCTCCAAAACCCATTCAAAGGGCCATATTCTTGATCTACTTTTTGCTGTCGCTTGTCGAACGGCTATACGTGACGTCCTGCCTCAGTGTTGGACGGATCACGCCCTCGTCCAGTTCTCCCTCTCGTGCACTAGTGCTCCATTAAAGAAAGGGAGTGTGGGGGGCACTAGAATGGGGAGACAATGGTCTAGACTCCTCAAACAAACGATCTTGCCCTCTCTGCTGCCAGATGGCTTTGTATTGGGAGCGAATGTGGACGTAAGTTACGAGACTCTGTCAGCGAATCTCGGCTTCTCTGGACTCTTTGGCCCCGCTGCGAAAAATCAAAGATAGGACTAATCTTGCTATGCCATGGTACTCGGAAGAACTTCGGCAGCTCAAGCTCCAATGTAAACAGGCTGAGCGGACCTGGAGGAAACAGTACCTGGAATCACATAGAGTCCTCTTCAAACAAGCACTGGCATCCTATAAAATCCAGATCAAGCTTGCCAAAGCTAGATTCTTAGAAGAATCTTTGATGGCAGCTGTAAATAAATCTCATGCCTTATTTAAGATCGTAAAGGACCTGGCCCATCCTGGCTGTACAAAAATTGTCATCCCGGCCTCTCAAGCTCTCTGTGATTCGCTAGCACAGGCCTTTTGAGGATTAGATTGCCAACATCTTAAACAATCTTCCCTCGTCAACTGGCCGTGCTGTGCACGATTCCATCTCGTTTGAGAATAGGAAGGAGTGTACTAAATCAGGTGAGCTGAGCAAACTTTCCTCTACCATCTTTTGAGGACTTCTGCTCTTTGGCTGACGGGGTGTCCTCTGGCTCACCTTCTGATCCTCTTCCACCCAAATTCTGGAAACTTTTTCGTGAAGAGCTGTTTCCCCCACTTTTTTCCATCTGTCGCCAGTCTCTCACTTCAGCACGGGTTCCAGATTGCTGGAAATTGGCGGTGGTCTCCCCACTGCTTAAAAAGGAGAATCTGGACCCCACATGCCCAGCCAACTTTAGGCCCATCTCCCTCTTGCCATTCCCTATTAAAATTCTAGAGAAACTGGCCACAAAACATCTCTCCAACTTTCTTGAGACTACTGATTGTTTGGATGTGGCTCAGTTTGGGTTTAGACCGGCACATGGGACAGAGTCGGCATTGGTGACTGTTCTCGATGACCTTCAAACGCGTGCCGACCAGGGTAGAGCAGCCTTTTTAGTGCTGCTCGATATGTCGGCCGCGTTCGACACGGTCAGCCATGCAATCCTGGTCAGGGGACTGACGGAGGCTGGGGTGTCGGGCTTGGCCCTTGAATGGCTGGTGTCATATCACGATCAAAGGCACCAGGTAGTTGCCCTGCCACCCTTTAAATCCAACATCAGGAGGGTTGATCAGGGAATACCCCAGGGCTCGGCCATCAGCCCCATTCTTTTCAATCTTTACCTCCGTCCTCTGATCACGCTGATTAAATCTTTTGGCATAACAGTCACCAACTACGCCGATGACACCCAACTTATCTTCTCGTTTGAGGGTAAGGACGGGGTGTCACAGGAGGTCTTCCATCGATGCATGAGCACCACGGCAGAATGGCTGGGTAACAACTCCCTACAATTTAACAGCTCGAAAACCGAGGTGCTACATTGCTCTATGGATCGGACCCCCAGACCCCTACCGCAGGGTTTTTGGCCTCCGGATTTCCAAGGTACTAGTCTGCCTGCCGAATCGGTTCAGAATTTGGGGGTAATGTTTAGTTCCGACTTACAGCTGGGCACATCAGTGAACAAAACGGTGGCCACTTGTATGGCATTACTTGGATCATTGCGAAAGATTCTACCCTTGCTCCCGGTACAGGCCAGACCAGAGGTAATGCGGAGCATAATTTTAAGTCGTCTCGACTACTGCAACGCACTGCTGCTGGGGGCACCAGTTACTCTGCTAGGAAAACTCCGAGTACAGAATTGTGCTGCCAAACTGGCACTCTCGCGATGCCGCCTGGACTCTTCTGCCAAGGCACTTAGGGACCTCCATTGGTTGCCAATCTCTCAACGGGTGAACTTCAAAGCTTTGTGTTTGGTTTTTAGGGCTCTACACGGACAAGGCCCGTCTCCTCTGCAGAACCTTTTCTCTTGGTACATCCCTCCAAGACCACTCTGGTCAGCCTCGGCTTACTTGGTGGTAGTACCCAAGTTTCTGAGGTCCCGGATGGGTGGTCGGTCCTTCAGGTTTACCGCAGCGCGGCTGTGGAATTCTCTACCGGTAGGCCTGAGGGGCCTGGAAGATTTTTCTTCCTTTAAAAAAGCATTAAAGACCCATCTGTTCCCCAGAACAATGTAAATAGATTGGAAGCTGGAAACATCATGTATTGTGCCATAACAGTCTAAGCGCCAGGATGCCCATCGGGTGACAGTTATAGTGCTATAAAAGAACGCCTATACATACATACATACATACATATCGCATGTAAATTATACTTAAGTATTTAAATGTTGCCTGTCTCTGCCGGCTTCGGAGTGAGGGGGATTTCGTTAAGGAGGCGGGTTTCAGAGGGGGGAAGAAGAAGCTCTCTAGTCTGGGGGTTGAGTTGGTTTGTGTTGCGCCACGCGCCGGGACTCCTTTACCCTGTCACCCGGGATGCTCAGCTCATGCATGCCTCCTTGTGCGCCGGCTCGGGTCCGTTGGAAGTGGCGTGCAGGTGCTTGGTGCTTCTATGGATGTTCTGAGCTCTTCTTGCGGCTGGGTTTGGCAACCCGTGCCTGACTGTGATGGGGCAGGTGGGACTGCGATGTCGCCGTGCCACCTGCCCTTGCTCTGGGAAGAGATGGTCCTGTGCAGTGAGAGCGCTCACGCCTGATTCTTGGTTTCCCGTTCCGACTTCCTTCCCATGTGGTGAGTGCCATTGTGCATGTGCATACATCATAATTAAAAATGAAAACAATATAACATCGAATAAACTCTGAAGACTGTACATTGTTGGCACGTTCCTTGGGTTGCCTTAAATAAGGGCCTCTGTGACTGTGTGTAAATGAGTTGTAACATGTAACCCAATTCAGCCGAAAATACAGTCATGCTTTGCATTCTGTATAAAAGTTCCGAGTAAATAAAGTGCGAGTTTCTCTCATCCGTTTGTGGCAGTAGTTTGTATGTTTGTTTCCATCTCTCATAGTCATAGTGCCAGTAAGCAGGCACAAACACGTGTCTCGTTAATTCACTGACACAAGAGAACTGGCGTTCCCCTGCACACCGAACAAGTAGGGACATCAGAGGAGTGACTGGCCTCTGACTAGACACGAACTTGTCAGCACCAGCACCTTCGTCACTCGCCTGATTCACACAGTTTAGCTCAGTCATGCTGGTGCCAAATTGTATATTTGGGAGTGAGAGGATAAGGAGGGGTTGACGATCGACGGAGTGTTAAAAACAGTATCTGCGATAGGTTAAACATTAATTAAAATAAGTTTAAATGGCGTCACTGGAGTCAATTGAGAGGGCTTCTACGGTTTGCACGGCGAGCACGTTATGTAAACAGCTCCGTGAGAGTGCACCTCCGACCCAGCAAGAACTCCCTCAGTTCGGAGTGACACTGGACCAACAGGGCAATTGGAGCCACTGGGGGTTGAGTCATGTGTTATTTATTGATAAATTCACTCGGAATACGTGGAACAGCCAGGGTCGGACTAGCACAGCAAATACATCTGGGCATTAAAATTAACCCTGGGCGTCCGAATCGGCTACGCCCACGGAGTAGGCGTAGTGTTGCCTCCTACGCGTTTTGCGTAGACAGCGTAGCCGGCAACACTACGCCCACTCCGTGTGCGTAGCCGAGTCGGCCGCCACCCGCCTCCCTCCCGCCCTCCCCTACATACATTATTTGAGCAAAATACCCTAAATAAACAAGTTTAAAGCAGTTACCGTGTCCGGGGCTCGTCCGGGGCTCCCTATTGGAATAGCGTCCCGTCATAGATACCAATGCGTATGCGCGGCCGCCCGCGCATGCGCATTTCTCTTAATTGCAGAAACCTTGTGGCCTGAAGAAAAGAGGGCAGCACTCTTTTATCAAGGGTTAAAAGATGATCTGAAAGACGTTCTTGCGCAAATCAATCCTCAACCAACTACTTGTTCAGAGTTAGTCAATATAACTTTACGTCTGTGTGAGAAGTTGGCCTTGATATATAATGTTCACTATTCTAGTGAGCACTTTGTATCAGTCCAAACAACCCTTATTGATGATTGGTTGTAAGTCAACCTTATAGACCAGCTATCCTAGTAGCATGGATACGAGCAGTCTTCGGGCTAAACTCTAGAGGGCGTGTTAAGCCAGCTGTTATACCATCACATATACCCCTTGAACACCAAGTGAAAGGACACCACACAAGTGTTATGAAAATAAACAGTGTATTTATTTAGATCACAACAGCCCTGTACTCTTTATGAGGACAGGGTACTAAGCACACAACAAAACTCTTACGAAAATACTTTAAGTTGCACAATTTACACAAATGCCCGAGGGGCACGAAAAACCATATACTCTAAAAGTGGAATACGAAATTAATAGCAGGTAAGTACTAATCTCATAGGGTTTGGAATCGCTAGGACTGGACTACTGAACCTTCAGATTACTAGCAGGAGGCCTAGGGGACTCGGGTGCAGAGTGTGCACTCTCACGCGGGATGCGGGACAAAGTCTATGGATACTAGTAATTACAAAGTTAGTGATATCGGACGAATCCGACTAGGTAGAGCTGAAACGAAAAAGGATCTGGACCCTTGGATAGTGAGGCTATGCTGTAGCACCGAAATGCTGAGTTTACCTAGCCCAGGGGCTGCGGGTGCATAGGTCTGGAAAGACGTCGGGAATCCTAGTTGCAGTCTATGGAGCCTGAAAGAAGAAGTTGCTGGCAGGCGACCAGTGAAGAGATTCGGAGGGATCCAAGCCTGGATTGGAGATGGAAGACACCTGTAAGCAGAGGGGACCAAGTTCTGAATCACTAGCCAGTGATTAGATGGGCACCAAGATGGCACCGGCTGAAGTCACCTCGACCAGGTGAGTGGGCGGCGCTGGGCTCTGCAGTCTCACGGACCAGGAGGCGTTGTCGGCGACCAGGATGGAGGTGCGAGCTGTCCCACGATGGTATCTGCTGTCGACGTCGCTGGACCCAGGATTGGGGCAACAAGTCTTGGCAAATGCAAGCCCACGCGGTGGACTCAAAATGGCGTCTGGAGTGGACCAGGAGGGTGCATAGTGAGCACCGGGGTGCCACTTGCAGTCACCTTCCTCTAAAGCCCTGCCTACCCAGGATACACAAAACCCTGTCTGGGATGGTGCTAGCACCGCCCTGACAGGAAACCCCTTTGTCCCGGCCTCCCTCGCTGGAAGGACTCCCAGCAGCAGGTCAGACTTGTGTCTGTGGTGGCAGCATCCATTTTGTGATGCTGAGGCTTGAGTTAACTTTAACCGGGGTTCACAGTTACATACATGTCGTGTCCCTCTGGAAGGGTGGAATGCTAACCCCGTCGCCAGAATTGGCGAGGGGTTAGTATTCCAATTCGTATGACACCTTACTCGACATGTTTTGATAAAGCAATACCAAAGATAGCATATAACCGCGAGGATTATAATGCACTTCAGAGTATATGGTATGCGTTATCATGGAACAGCTATTAGGACTTGGTTCCGCAAGCTGCAAACGGGCTCAGCTCATGCCAGAGCACCATCTCACACGATTCCAAGCACTCTGCCTTCAGGATTGTCATGGCCTGCCATAGGAGTGACTGATAGGAATCTGTGTGTCCATTTTAGGGTTAGATATAGGTATACTATATCTAAAGCAAAGGGTGATTACACCACCTTGCCCCAGCTGTCGTGCAGCCAGTTGTGTCAGATTTAGATGGCCAGCCAGGGGTGGCATAATACATGCTGCAGCCCCTGGTAGGCCCTGGGTACACCTATGCCCTGGGTACCTGAGGTACACTGTACAGGGACTGATAAGGTGACTCAGTATCCAATTAGATATGTGCCTAAGGTACATGGCATCCATTTTACAGTAGGCCTGGGGCCCTGGATAGCAGGGTCCCAGGTCAACTAAGTCGGAAAACCAGCAAAACACCAGGCAAAAAGTTGGGGGCAACCATAGTCAGGTATCCACCTTCCTACACCATCCTGGATGCATTTGCGAAGGCCTCTGGCTTTAAGGTGAACATGACGAAATCAGTAGCACTTGACCTTTCCTTGGAGGCACACACGCGGGCCTCCCTAGAAGCACAATTCCCCTTCCAATGGGCAGACGGTGCAGTCCCCCACCTGGGCATACAATTGGCGGCCACGCTACAAGAAACGGTGCGTCTCAACTACGCTAACCTTAGTCGCACTATCCGCGCGGTGGCAGCACCTTCCACTATCTTGGCTGGGCCGAGTGGCAGCAGTAAAGATGACAATCCTCCCGCAAGTTTTATACGTTTTTCGGGCTAGCCCGCTCCGTCCCCCGGAGGGATGGATTCGCCGCACGCAATCGGAGCTGGCTCAGTTTGTGTGGAACGGGAAAAGGCCCAGACTCAAGCTGAGGCTAGGGATGCTTCCACCGGAGAGTGGTGGGCTGAGCCTGCCAGATTTGCATCACTATTACCAGGTGACCCAACTCAGAACCCTAGTGGAATGGAGCAAATGGGAATCGGAGCGCCATTGGTTGTTCCAGGACCAAGCGGTCGCGGGGCGTCCACTCCAGGAGGTGCCTTTCCTACGGCAACAACACCGGCCCCCTAACCTATACGCCTCCTTCATCACGAGGGTACCGCTAGAGGTATGGGATCGAACATGCGTCTTACACGACCTGACGACCTTCCCGTCTCCCCTCACACCCCTGTTAGAGAACCCTGACTTCGGCCGGGGTAGGGATGTCCAGGACTTTGCACGGTGGCGCCCAGCAGGATGCCGATGCCTCTTTCACATGTATTCAGGTGCAGGAGTGACGCCTTTTGAGGAATTCCGGAAGACCTATGACCTCCCGGAGGCTGAACACCTTAGGTATCTACAGGTTCGACATTGGGCGCTTCAACCCCAGATCCGTGGAGACGCTACACGCCAGCTCAGTAAATATGAATACTGGCTTCTCTCGCGCACCACAGATAAGCGACTCATTTCAGACATATATCGGCTCCTCTTGGACAGATACTCGCGCGTTTATAATGCAGGACGGGCTAGATGGGAGAGGGAACTGGGGCGAACTCTTCGCAACAAAGAATGGGAGGACATTTACCACCGCGCCAGACACTCACGAGATGCATGAGGTTTGGCACCTCACGCGAGATGCGTGCGATTCGGTATCTCACGCAATATGCGTGAGATTCGGTATCTCACGCGAGATGCGTGAGGTTTGGCACCTCACCCGAGATGCGTGAGGTTTGGCACCTCACCCGAGATGAGTGAGGTCTGGCACCTCACGCGAGATGCGTGAGGTTTGGCACCTCACCCGAGATGCGTGACGTTTGGCACCTCACCCGAGATGCGTGAGGTTTGGCACCTCACCCGAGATGCGTGAGGGTTGGCACCTCACCCGAGATGCGTGAGGTTTGGCACCTCACCCGAGATGCGTGAGGTTTGGCACCTCACGCGAGATGCGTGAGGATTGGCACCTCACGCGAGATGCGTGAGGATTGGCACCTCACGCGAGATGCGTAAGGTTTGGCACCTCACCCGAGATGCGTGAGGTTTGGCACCTCACCCAAGATGCGTGAGGTTTGGCACCTCACGCGAGATGCGTAAGGTTTGGCACCTCACCCGAGATGCGTGAGGTTTGGCACCTCACCCGAGATGCGCGAGGTTTATCACCTCACGCGAGATGCGTGAGGTTTGGCACCTCACGCGAGATGCGTGAGGTTTGGCACCTCACCCGAGATGCGTGACGTTTGGCACCTCACCCGAGATGCGTGAGGTTTGGCACCTCACCCGAGATGCGTGACGTTTGGCAACTCACCCGAGATGCGTAAGGTTTGGCACCTCACCCGAGATGCGTGAGGTTTGGCACCTCACGCTAGATGCGTGAGGTTTGGCACCTCATCCGAGATGCGTGAGGTTTGGCACCTCACCCGAGATGCGTGAGGTTTGGCACCTCACCCGAGATGCGTGAGGGTTGGCACCTCACCCGAGATGCGTGAGGTTTGGCACCTCACGCGAGATGCGTAAGGTTTGGCACCTCACCCGAGATGCGTGAGGTTTGGCACCTCACCCGAGATGCGTGAGGTTTGGCACCTCACCCGAGATGCGTGAGGTTTGGCACCTCACCCGAGATGCAAGAGGTTTGGCACCTCACGCGAGATGCGGGAGGGTTGGCACCTCACGCGAGATTCGTGAGGATTGGCACCTCACGCGAGATGCGTAAGGTTTGGCACCTCACCCGAGATGCGTGAGGTTTGGCACCTCACCCGAGATGCGTGAGGTTTGGCACCTCACGCGAGATGCGTAAGGTTTGGCACCTCACCCGAGATGCGTCAGGTTTGGCACCTCACCCGAGATGCGTGAGGTTTGGCACCTCACGCGAGATGCGTAAGGTGTGGCACATCACCCGAGTTGCGTGAGGTTTGGCACCTCACCCGAGATGCGTGAGGTTTGGCACCTCACCCGAGGTGCGTGAGGGTTGGCACCTCACCCGAGATGCGTGAAGGTTGGCACCTCACGCGAGATGCGTGAGGTTTGGCACCTCACGCGAGATGCGTGAGGTTTGGGACCTCAGGCGAGATGCATGAGGTTTGGCACCTTATGCGAGATGCGTGAGGTTTGGCACGGGGCGTGCCTACGATGTCAGCGGCCGCGCCCAGTTCCCCGTGCTCACTATTCAGCGTCTTTTGGTGAAGGAGGAAGAGGATATTGGGGCTCCGTTTCTCTGCAAGGCCAGCTTTGTTTTTTTGATCGGTGGAGAGTTCTGGGTGCCTGAAATCTGCTACAACGCTCGTTGAGCTGCAGGAGGAGTTTAGAATCTGCAGAGACCTCTCTTCTTGATGGGCTCCCGGTGAGGCTAGGTTTTGGGGGGGGATTACCTGGCACTATCCCAGATTCAGAAGTAGAGTCAATCCATCAATCAGGAGTTTGTTAAAGCGCAACTACTCACCCGTAAGGGTCTCAAGGCGCTAGGGGTGGGGGGTGCAGGTTCCATTCCATCAAGGAGAGGGTCTGTCGAAGAGCCAAGTTTTGAGGTTTCTTGCGAAGATGGGGAGCGATGTTGTCTGTCTGAGGTGGAGTGTAAGGGCGTTCCATGCTTTGGCGGCGAGGAAGGAGAAGGAGCGGCCTCCCGATCTGGTCTTTCTGGTGCGGGGGACCACGGCGTAGGAGAGCTGGGCTGATCGTAGGGTCCTTTGGGAGTGCCTGGAATTTGAGCCGGCTGTTCAGGTATGCTGGTCCGGTGCCGTGGAGGGCCTTGTGTGGGTGGGTGAGCATCTTAAAGGTGATTCTCGCCTCGACGGGGAGCCAGTGGAGTGTGCGCAGGTGCTGCGAGATGTGGCAGTGTTTTGGCAGGTTGAGGGGGAGTCTTGCGGCAGCGTTCTGGATGTTCTGTAGCTTGCGGATGATGTTTTTGTTTATTCCGGCGTAGAGTGCGTTGCCGTAGTAGAGTCTGCTGGTGACCAGGGCGTGAGTGACTGTCTTTCAGTGTTCGAGGGGGATCCATTTGAAGGTCTTACGAAGGAGGCGGAGGGTGTGGAAGCAGGAAGATGAGACAGAGTTGATCTGGCGGTCCATTTTGAGCTCGGAGTCCAGGATGATTCCCAGGTTGCGTGCGTGGTCTGTGGGGGTTGGCGGGTTTCCAAGGGCGGTGGGCCACCAGGTGTCGCTCCACGCGTCGGGGTTTGGGCCCATGATGAGTACTTTTGTTTTGTTGGTGTTTAGTTGTAGGCAGCTGTTTTTCATCCATTTGAAGACGGCTTCCATGCCTTCTCGAAAGTTGCGTCTGGCGGTGTTTGGCTCGTTGGATAGGGAGAGGATGAGCTGGGAGTCGTCTGCTTATGACACGATGTTGAGTCCATAGGTTCTGACGATGGGGGCAAGTGGAGCCATGTAGACGTTGAAGAGCGTCGGGCTGAGGGAGGAGCCCTGGGGGACTCCGCAGGTGGTAGGTGTGGGGTCTGAGAGGAAAGGGGGGAGTCTGACCCGTTGCGTCCTGCCGGAGAGGAAGGAGCAGATCCAGTCGAGGGCCTTGTCCTGGATTCCTGCGTCGTAGAGTCTGCGTATTAGGGTGCGGTGAGAGACTGTGTCGAACGCCGCTGATAGGTCTTGGAGGATGAGGGCTACTGTTTCTCCTTTGTCCAGTTGGGTGCGGATGTCGTCTGTTGCGGCGAGGAGGGCGGTTTCCGTACTGTGGTTTTTTCTGAAGCCGGATTGGGAGGAGTCGAGGATGTTGTGTTCTTCAATGAATGTGGCGAGTTGGCTGTTGATGGCTTTCTCAATGACTTTCGCTGGGAAAGGGAGCAGGGAGATGGGTCTGTAGTTTTTGAGGTCGGTGGGGTCCGCTGAGGGTTTCTTTAGGAGGGGGTTGACCTCCGTGTGTTTCCAGTCGTCGGGGACGGAGTCGGTCGCCAGGGAGCGGTTGATGGTGTGGTGGAGCATGGGTGCGATGATATCGGTGGCTCTGTTGAAGATGTGGTGGGGGCAGGGGTCCTTGGGGGCCCCTGAGTGGATTGACTTCATTGTCTTCAGTGTGTCTTCGATGGTGAGGACTGTCCAGTCATCAATCGCTGGTTTCCGGGTGTCGGGGTGGTTCGTGAGGGTTCAGTGTGTTGGTTGTCTTTGTCGAAGTTGTCGTAGATGCTCTTGATTTTGTGGTGGAAAAAGGTGCTGAGTTTGTCGCAGAGGTCTTGTGAGGGAGGGATGTCAGTAGACTCGCTGGTGGGTTGGGCGAACTCCTTGATGATGCTGAAGAGTTTCTTGCTGTTGTGTGCGTGGGTGGAGTTCTGTCTTCAATCTCTTTTTTCCTCGTTTTTCTGATGAGTTGATGGTGGGCGTTGGTGGCGGCTCTGAAGTTGTTGTGGGCTTCTGTGGATTTGGTGTTTCTCCAGGCCTTTTTGAGGCGGCGGCATGTGCGCCTGGACTCTCGAAGTTCGGTGGTAAACCATCTGGCTTTCTTGGCACGGGTATTGTTGTTTTTCTTGAGGGGGGGCTATGGTGTTGGTGCTGTCCGAGATCCATCTATGCAGGGTTCGAGCTGCGTTGTTGGGGTCGTCGTTTTCCGCAATGGTTGGGGTGGAGTTGTTGAGTGAGGAGGTGAGCTGGTTGTTGGTGATTTTGGTCCAGTTTCTTTCTGGAAGCAGGTGCTGGTGTCTGTGGATGGTGTGTGTTCTGAAGGTGAAGTGGACGCAACGATAGTCGGTCCATGGGAGTTCAGTGGTGTGGCTGAAGGTGATGGAGTTTCCTGTAGTGAAGAGGGGGTCGAGGGTGTGTCCTGCTGAGTGCGTGGGCTCTGTCACGATCTGGCAGAGTCCAATGTTGTGGAGGTTGTCCAGGAGGCATGTGGTGTTGGGGTCCAGTTGATTGTCGAGGTGGAAGTTGAGGTCTCCCAGCAGGGTGTAGTTGGTGGATGCGATGGCCTGCAGGGAGATAATGTCCGTGATGGAGTTGGAGAAGGGTCCGCGGGGTCCAGGGGGTCGGTAGATGAGGGTTCCTCGGAGGGCGGCGGTGGGGCTGGCCAGTATCTTGAAGTGAAGGTGTTCCATCAGTTTTGTGGACTCGTCAGGTAGTGTGCTCAGGCGGAGGCTGGATTTGTGGACGATGGCGATTCCTCCTCCTGGGTGGGTGGGTTGGTCCTTCCTGGAGATCTTGTATCCTTGCGGGATGGCGATGGCGATGTCCGGTCCCGAGGTGGCATTGGTCCAGGTTTCGGTGAAGAATGCTACGTCCGGGGTGGTGCTGTTGAGGAGGTCCCAGATTTCTGTGGCGTGTTTGTGGAGGGATCGGACGTTGAGGAGGATGCATTGCAGGGTCTTCGGTTCGGTTGTGTTCTTGGGGGCGGGTTGTGCTGGATCCGTGTTCTTGGCGGTGCTGCAGGTGTGCCGGCAGCGGTGACAGCTGAAAGGTCCATGGGTGTCGGCTGGTGATGCTAGCTTGCAGTTGTTGTTGCAGCCTGGGTTGAGTGCGTGGAGTGCTGCTGGGTCGTAGCGTTGGCGGGGCGGAGGTCCAGGGTTCCTGGTGCTGGTCGCGGACGGGCGCAGATGTGCTAGCCTTTGACGCGCCTTCGGTGCACCAGTGGCCGCCATTAAGTAGGGGTCGGGGAGGGCTGGACAGCTGGGAGGCGGGAGCGGGGAGAGGAGCTGGATTGGGCCGGTCGCACTGGGGGGGGGAGGGGCCACGGGGGCAGCAGCAGCGGGGAAAGGTAAAGGGAGGAAAGAAGGGATAAAAAAAAAAGGGAAAATAAGCAGAAATAAGGCACAAAAGAGCAGAGATGCAGAAAAGGGCAGAAAGGTGAAAGATGGAAAGGGTAGAAAAACAAGTGAAAACGAGTGAAGGAGCGAAAGGGAAAATGGGCAGAAATAAGGCACAAAAGAGCAGAGGTGCAGAAAGGTGAAAGATAGAAAGGGTAGAAAAACGAGTGAAGGAGCAGAGAGAGAGAAAGGGAAAATGGGCAGAAATAAGGCACAAAAGAGCAGAGATGCAGAAAGGTGAAAGATAGAAAGGATAGAAAAACGAGTGAAGGAGCAGAGTGAGAGAAAGGAGACAGAGGTCCACTCTACAGTTAAGATTGCGAATCTTGTTAAAACCATTTCAGTGATTTATTAGGAACATTCAATTTGATTTTCAAGATCATTTACCATATTCACGAGTGCGATTCTAGTTCTATAGTAGTTCCATGAATGTTTTTGGGAACACTTTTAAAGTCACATAAAATAAGGAAATATAAGACACTGATTGTTTAGGTGATTGAAAACCTAGTCATAGAAAGACCTAAACCAAATTCTGCCGCTTATGCCTTTGAGCAGTTGATACTGAAGTGAAGTATTATCGCCACAATATAGCGGATCTAAGAAAGGTCAACTAAGAGTCTGATTGTCTGAATAAACGCAAGCCACAAAGCTCTTAAGCTAGTTCCTGATTGAAGGACAGAATCTGATGTCCTAATTTACGTCTTTGTGCGAAGGAAAGTGCGTGTATTTTTGTTTGCGAGTAACTTTTCCTTTTCAGATCTCCTTCCCAGCTGGTCCCTTCCTAATTCCCTTTCCCCCCGCTTAATCACTTCAATACTCTGTGTAATCATTACAATCAGAATTGGAGGTATTGAGAGGTGGGCCCCTTATATCATCACTCCAGACCCTGAGGAAGAAGCAACCTGACAGAATAGTGAGCCCACGAATAATATTCCTCCCGGTCTGAGAGTTTTGACATTATGGCCACCATGGATGATTTAATGAGGGTTATTGTTCAGATGCAAACAGATTTAACTGAAGCTAGGAATGCCACTGCAATGCTCTCTGATAAAGTAGATAGGATACAGCGATTAAGTACTCTGCTTCCTCCTCTCCGTTCTCTGCAGCATACAGACTGAGAGGAATGACGCTGTTGGGGCAGCCGTCCGAACCAATCGGTGCTGGCTGCGGTGGAGGGGAGGGAGGTTGCCTGCAGCCTTCCTGTTGACGAGAGCCCAGACCACGTCAGACGCATTTAAAATCCAGGACGGCGGGAGTCGGAAGTCTGCAGTCTCAGGAGTCAGCGCGGGAAGCCAAGGTAAGTTTTATATAATATTTTATTATGTATTATCGCATATCGCAGACTTACATGGCCATTGCGCGCTGCAGAATCTATTGCCGCATTGCTGTTTTAATTATTTTAAAATTAATCTACTTTACTGCGCACTCGCGCTGTCGATCTTGGCGCTAGGCGCTACCTCTCTCATAGCGTGTTATTAGTACCACTCTTACCCGCACTATAATTATGACCTCATTCCGCACTTTGCGGGAATTTGAGCGCTTCAGGGCACCTTAGGGCTCCTGGGGACATCGCGCTGCGGTTTTGGTAGCTGCCATCTTGGGTGAGGGAGGGAACCAGGGAGTGCCGAATTGCTGGCGCCATCTTGGTTGGGGGGCTAGTGATCGCACTACTGGAATCTTGCGTATACGGCTATATATGATGGACGCCCCTAAAGCGCGCAGCGTAGGCGCGCAGCAGGCGCGCCGGCGGAGCGCCGGAGGTGCGCCAGAGGTAAGCCCGTTTGCGCCCGTTCGCGCCGGGCGCTGAAAGTTCTGCCTCTCGGAACCAAGATGTAACTTCTTACTCTTATTCCCGCGATGAACTTTTACGCCTTAATCTCGGTTCACTCAGTAACCGAAAGTATATCACCACCAGTAAGCACCCAGTTGCCTTGTCCTGTGGCTTGTTAAATGTGAGATCTCTCATCAAACACTGTGAAGAAATTGCGTTACTTATCGATTCTTACCATCTAGACGTACTCTTCATGACAGAGACTTGGACAACACCGACTAGCTCGGTGGAACTGGGGACAGCTTGTCCCACTGGCTTCAAAATAAGGCATAATCCCAGGATGGGAGCCAGAGGAGGTGGAACTGGATTAATTTTTAGGCAGACTCTTGACGTCTCCCAGCTTATCATCAAGGCAATCGCTGGGTGCAAAACATTGGGTTTCTCCATCAAGGACCAAGGAGGCGTGCTATTCACGGGTCTACTATGTTATAGACCCCCGGCTACCTCGTTATCTGCTGTACCTGAGCTCATAGACTTAATATAAGATCTCTCCCACTCCCACACAAAGTTGATGGTGTTAGGGGATTTCAATCTTTGGTCAGAGAGACCGACCAAGACGGCCTATGTAGAGCTGGTCCAAGCTTGTCATAATATTGAGCTACAACAACTGGTACTCTCCAAAACCCATTCAAAGGGCCATATTCTTGATCTACTTTTTGCTGTCGCTTGTCGAACGGCTATACGTGACGTCCTGCCTCAGTGTTGGACGGATCACGCCCTCGTCCTGTTCTCCCTCTCGTGCACTAGTGCTCCATTAAAGAAAGGGAGTGTGGGGGGCACTAGAATGGGGAGACAATGGTCTAGACTCCTCAAACAAACGATCTTGCCCTCTCTGCTGCCAGATGGCTTTGTATTGGGAGCGAATGTGGACGTAAGTTACGAGACTCTGTCAGCGAATCTCGGCTTCTCTGGACTCTTTGGCCCCGCTGCGAAAAATCAAAGATAGGACTAATCTTGCTATGCCATGGTACTCGGAAGAACTTCGGCAGCTCAAGCTCCAATGTAAACAGGCTGAGCGGACCTGGAGGAAACAGTACCTGGAATCACATAGAGTCCTCTTCAAACAAGCACTGGCATCCTATAAAATCCAGATCAAGCTTGCCAAAGCTAGATTCTTAGAAGAATCTTTGATGGCAGCTGTAAATAAATCTCAGGCCTTATTTAAGATCGTAAAGGACCTGGCCCATCCTGGCTGTACAAAAATTGTCATCCCGGCCTCTCAAGCTCTCTGTGATTCGCTAGCACAGGCCTTTTGAGGATTAGATTGCCAACATCTTAAACAATCTTCCCTCGTCAACTGGCCGTGCTGTGCACGATTCCATCTCGTTTGAGAATAGGAAGGAGTGTACTAAATCAGGTGAGCTGAGCAACTTTCCTCTACCATCTTTTGAGGACTTCTGCTCTTTGGCTGACGGGGTGTCCTCTGGCTCACCTTCTGATCCTCTTCCACCCAAATTCTGGAAACTTTTTCGTGAAGAGCTGTTTCCCCCACTTTTTTCCATCTGTCGCCAGTCTCTCACTTCAGCACGGGTTCCAGATTGCTGGAAATTGGCGGTGGTCTCCCCACTGCTTAAAAAGGAGAATCTGGACCCCACATGCCCAGCCAACTTTAGGCCCATCTCCCTCTTGCCATTCCCTATTAAAATTCTAGAGAAACTGGCCACAAAACATCTCTCCAACTTTCTTGAGACTACTGATTGTTTGGATGTGGCTCAGTTTGGGTTTAGACCGGCACATGGGACAGAGTCGGCATTGGTGACTGTTCTCGATGACCTTCAAACGCGTGCCGACCAGGGTAGAGCAGCCTTTTTAGTGCTGCTCGATATGTCGGCCGCGTTCGACACGGTCAGCCATGCAATCCTGGTCAGGGGACTGACGGAGGCTGGGGTGTCGGGCTTGGCCCTTGAATGGCTGGTGTCATATCTCGATCAAAGGCACCAGGTAGTTGCCCTGCCACCCTTTAAATCCAACATCAGGAGGGTTGATCAGGGAATACCCCAGGGCTCGGCCATCAGCCCCATTCTTTTCAATCTTTACCTCCGTCCCCTGATCACGCTGATTAAATCTTTTGGCATAACAGTCACCAACTACGCCGATGACACCCAACTTATCTTCTCGTTTGAGGGTAAGGACGGGGTGTCACAGGAGGTCTTCCATCGATGCATGAGCACCACGGCAGAATGGCTGGGTAACAACTCCCTACAATTTAACAGCTCGAAAACCGAGGTGCTACATTGCTCTATGGATCGGACCCCCAGGCCCCTACCGCAGGGTTTTTGGCCTCCGGATTTCCAAGGTACTAGTCTGCCTGCCGAATCGGTTCAGAATTTGGGGGTAATGTTTAGTTCCGACTTACAGCTGGACACATCAGTGAACAAACCGGTGGCCACTTGTATGGCATTACTTGGATCATTGCAAAAGATTCTACCCTTGCTCCCGGTACAGGCCAGACCAGAGGTAATGCGGAGCATAATTTTAAGTCGTCTCGACTACTGCAACGCACTGCTGCTGGGGGCACCAGTTACTCTGCTAGGAAAACTCCGAGTACAGAATTGTGCTGCCAAACTGGCACTCTCGCGATGCCGCCTGGACTCTTCTGCCAAGGCACTTAGGGACCTCCATTGGTTGCCAATCTCTCAACGGGTGAACTTCAAAGCTTTGTGTTTGGTTTTTAGGGCTCTACACGGACAAGGCCCGTCTCCTCTGCAGGACCTTTTCTCTTGGTACATCCCTCCAAGACCACTCTGGTCAGCCTCGGCTTACTTGGTGGTAGTACCCAAGTTTCTGAGGTCCCGGATGGGTGGTCGGTCCTTCAGGTTTACCGCAGCGCTGCTGTGGAATTCTCTACCGGTAGGCCTGAGGGGCCTGGAAGATTTTTCTTCCTTTAAAAAAGCATTAAAGACCCATCTGTTCCCCAGAACAATGTAAATAGATTGGAAGCTGGAAACATCATGTATTGTGCCATAACAGTCTAAGCGCCAGGATGCCCATCGGGTGACAGTTATAGTGCTATAAAAGAACGCCTATACATACATACATACATACATATCGCATGTAAATTATACTTAAGTATTTAAATGTTGCCTGTCTCTGCCGGCTTCGGAGTGAGGGGGATTTCGTTAAGGAGGCGGGTTTCAGAGGGGGGAAGAAGAAGCTCTCTAGTCTGGGGGTTGAGTTGGTTTGTGTTGCGCCACTCGCCGGGACTCCTTTACCCTGTCACCCGGGATGCTCAGCTCATGCATGCCTCCTTGTGCGCCGGCTCGGGTCCGTTGGAAGTGGCGTGCAGGTGCTTGGTGCTTCTATGGATGTTCTGAGCTCTTCTTGCGGCTGGGTTTGGCAACCCGTGCCTGACTGTGATGGGGCAGGTGGGACTGCGATGTCGCCGTGCCACCTGCCCTTGCTCTGGGAAGAGATGGTCCTGTGCAGTGAGAGCGCTCACGCCTGATTCTTGGTTTCCCGTTCCGACTTCCTTCCCATGTGGTGAGTGCCATTGTGCATGTGCATACATCATAATTAAAAATGAAAACAATATAACATCGAATAAACTCTGAAGACTGTACATTGTTGGCACGTTCCTTGGGTTGCCTTAAATAAGGGCCTCTGTGACTGTGTGTAAATGAGTTGTAACATGTAACCCAATTCAGCCGAAAATACAGTCATGCTTTGCATTCTGTATAAAAGTTCAGAGTAAATAAAGTGCGAGTTTCTCTCATCCGTTTGTGGCAGTAGTTTGTATGTTTGTTTCCATCTCTCATAGTCATAGTGCCAGTAAGCAGGCACAAACGCGTGTCTCGTTAATTCACTGACACAAGAGAACTGGCGTTCCCCTGCACACCGAACAAGTAGGGACATCAGAGGAGTGACTGGCCTCTGACTAGACACGAACTTGTCAGCACCAGCACCTTCGTCACTCGCCTGATTCACACAGTTTAGCTCAGTCATGCTGGTGCCAAATTGTATATTTGGGAGTGAGAGGATAAGGAGGGGTTGTTGATCGACGGAGTGTTAAAAACAGTATCTGCGATAGGTTAAACATTAATTAAAATAAGTTTAAATGGCGTCACTGGAGTCAATTGAGAGGGCTGCTACGGTTTGCACGGCGAGCACGTTATGTAAACAGCTCCGTGTGAGTGCACCTCCGACCCAGCAAGAACTCCCTCAGTTCGGAGTGACACTGGACCAACAGGGCAATTGGAGCCACTGGGGGTTGAGTCATGTGTTATTTATTGATAAATTCACTCGGAATACGTGGAACAGCCAGGGTCGGACTAGCACAGCAAATACATCTGGGCATTAAAATTAACCCTGGGCGTCCGAATCGGCTACGCCCACGGAGTAGGCGTAGTGTTGCCTCCTACGCGTTTTGCGTAGACAGCGTAGCCGGCAACACTACGCCCACTGCGTGTGCGTAGCCGAGTCGGCCGCCACCCGCCTCCCTCCCGCCCTCCCCTACATACATTATTTAAGCAAAATATCCTAAATAAACAAGTTTAAAGCAGTTACCGTGTCCGGGGCTCGTCCGGGGCTCCCTATTGGAATAGCGTCCCGTCATAGATACCAATGCGTATGCGCGGCCGCCCGCGCATGCGCATTTCTCTTAATTGCAGAAACCTTGTGGCCTGAAGAAAAGAGGGCAGCACTCTTTTATCAAGGGTTAAAAGATGATCTGAAAGACGTTCTTGCGCAAATCAATCCTCAACCAACTACTTGTTCAGAGTTAGTCAATATAACTTTACGTCTGTGTGAGAAGTTGGCCTTGATATATAATGTTCACTATTCTAGTGAGCACTTTGTATCAGTCCAAACAACCCTTATTGATGATTGGTTGTAAGTCAACCTTATAGACCAGCTATCCTAGTAGCATGGATACGAGCAGTCTTCGGGCTAAACTCTAGAGGGCGTGTTAAGCCAGCTGTTATACCATCACATATACCCCTTGAACACCAAGTGAAAGGACACCAGACAAGTGTTATGAAAATAAACAGTGTATTTATTTAGATCACAACAGCCCTGTACTCTTTATGAGGACAGGGTACTAAGCACACAACAAAACTCTTACGAAAATACTTTAAGTTGCACAATTTACACAAATGCCCGAGGGGCACGAAAAACCATATACTCTAAAAGTGGAATACGAAATTACTAGCAGGTAAGTACTAATCTCATAGGGTTTGGAATCGCTAGGACTGGACTACTGAACCTTCAGATTACTAGCAGGAGGCCTAGGGGACTCGGGTGCAGAGTGTGCACTCTCACGCGGGATGCGGGACAAAGTCTATGGATACTAGTAATTACAAAGTTAGTGATATCGGACGAATCCGACTAGGTAGAGCTGAAACGAAAAAGGATCTGGACCCTTGGATAGTGAGGCTATGCTGTAGCACCAAAATGCTGAGTTTACCTAGCCCAGGGGCTGCGGGTGCATAGGTCTGGAAAGACGTCGGGAATCCTAGTTGCAGTCTATGGAGCCTGAAAGAAGAAGTTGCTGGCAGGCGACCAGTGAAGAGATTCAGAGGGATCCAAGCCTGGATTGGAGATGGAAGACACCTGTAAGCAGAGGGGACCAAGTTCTGAATCACTAGCCAGTGATTAGATGGGCACCAAGATGGCACCGGCTGAAGTCACCTCGACCAGGTGAGTGGGCGGCGCTGGGCTCTGCAGTTTCACGGACCAGGAGGCGTTGTCGGCGACCAGGATGGAGGTGCGAGCTGTCCCACGATGGTATCTGCTGTCGACGTCGCTGGACCCAGGATTGGGGCAACAAGTCTTGGCAAATGCAAGCCCACGCGGTGGACTCAAAATGGCGTCTGGAGTGGACCAGGAGGGTGCATAGTGAGCACCGGGGTGCCACTTGCAGTCACCTTCCTCTAAAGCCCTGCCTACCCAGGATACACAAAACCCTGTCTGGGATGGTGCTAGCACCTCCCCTGACAGGAAACCCCTTTGTCCAGGCCTCCCTCGCTGGAAGGACTCCCAGCAGCAGGTCAGACTTGTGTCTGTGGTGGCAGCATCCATTTTGTGATGCTGAGGCTTGAGTTAACTTTAACCGGGGTTCACAGTTACATACATGTCGTGTCCCTCTGGAAGGGTGGAATGCTAACCCCGTCGCCAGAATTGGCGAGGGGTTAGTATTCCAATTCGTATGACACCTTACTCGACATGTTTTGATAAAGCGATACCAAAGATAGCATATAACCGCGAGGATTATAATGCACTTCAGAGTATATGGTATGCGTTATCATGGAACAGCTATTAGGACTTGGTTCCGCAAGCTGCAAACGGGCTCAGCTCATGCCAGAGCACCATCTCACACGATTCCAAGCACTCTGCCTTCAGGATTGTCATGGCCTGCCATAGGAGTGACTGATAGGAATCTGTGTGTCCATTTTAGGGTTAGATATAGGTATACTATATCTAAAGCAAAGGGTGATTACACCACCTTGCCCCAGCTGTCGTGCAGCCAGTTGTGTCAGATTTAGATGGCCAGCCAGGGGTGGCATAATACATGCTGCAGCCCCTGGTAGGCCCTGGGTACACCTATGCCCTGGGTACCTGAGGTACACTGTACAGGGACTGATAAGGTGACTCAGTATCCAATTAGATATGTGCCTAAGGTACATGGCATCCATTTTACAGAGAGAGCAGTAGGCCTGGGGCCCTGGATAGCAGGGTCCCAGGTCAACTAAGTCGGAAAACCAGCAAAACACCAGGCAAAAAGTTGGGGGCAACCATAGTCAGGTATCCACCTTCCTACACCATCCTGGATGCATTTGCGAAGGCCTCTGGCTTTAAGGTGAACATGACGAAATCAGTAGCACTTGACCTTTCCTTGGAGGCACACACGCGGGCCTCCCTAGAAGCACAATTCCCCTTCCAATAGGCAGACGGTGCAGTCCCTCACCTGGGCATACAATTGGCAGCCACGCTACAAGAAACGGTGCGTCTCAACTACGCTAACCTTAGTCGCACTATCCGCGCGGTGGCGGCACCTCCCACTATCTTGGCTGGGCCGAGTGGCAGCAGTAAAGATGACTATCCTCCCGCAAGTTTTATACGTTTTTCGGGCTAGCCCGCTCCGTCCCCCGGAGGGATGGATTCGCCGCACGCAATCGGAGCTGGCTCAGTTTGTGTGAAACGGGAAAAGGCCCAGACTCAAGCTGAGGCTAGGGATGCTTCGCCCGGAGAGTGGTGGGCTGAGCCTGCCAGATTTGCATCACTATTACCAGGTGACCCAACTCAGAACCCTAGTGGAATGGAGCAAATGGGAATCGGAGCGCCATTGGTTGTTCCAGGACCAAGCGGTCGCGGGGCGTCCACTCCAGGAGGTGCCTTTCCTACGGCAACAACACCGGCCCCCTAACCTATACGCCTCCTTCATCACGAGGGTACCGCTAGAGGTATGGGATCGAACATGCGTCTTACACGACCTGACGACCTTCCAGTCTCCCCTCACACCCCTGTTAGAGAACCCTGACTTCGGCCCGGGTAGGGATGTCCAGGACATTGCACGGTGGCGCACAGCAGGATGCCAATGCCTCTTTCACATGTATTCAGGTGCAGGAGTGACGCCTTTTGAGGAATTCCGGAAGACCTATGACCTCCCGGAGGCTGAACACCTTAGGTATCTACAGGTCCGACATTGGGCGCTTCAACCCCAGATCCGTGGAGACGCTACACGCCAGCTCAGTAAATATGAATACTGGCTTCTCTCGCGCACCACAGATAAGCGACTCATTTCAGACATATATCGGCTCCTCTTGGACAGATACTCGCGCGTTTATAATGCAGGACGGGCTAGATGGGAGAGGGAACTGGGGCGAACTCTTCGCAACAAAGAATGGGAGGACATTTACCACCGCGCCAGACACTCACGAGATGCATGAGGTTTGGCACCTCACGCGAGATGCGTGCGATTCGGTATCTCACGCAATATGCGTGAGATTCGGTATCTCACGCGAGATGCGTGAGGTTTGGCACCTCACCCGAGATGCGTGAGGTTTGGCACCTCACCCGAGATGCGTGAGGTTTGGCACCTCACGCGAGATGCGTGAGGTTTGGCACCTCACCCGAGATGCGTGACGTTTGGCACCTCACCCGAGATGCGTGAGGTTTGGCACCTCACCCGAGATGCGTGAGGGTTGGCACCTCACCCGAGATGCGTGAGGTTTGGCACCTCACCCGAGATGCGTGAGGTTTGGCACCTCACGCGAGATGCGTGAGGTTTGGCACCTCACCCGAGATGCGTAAGGTTTGGCACCTCACCCGAGATGCGTAAGGTTTGGCACCTCACCCGAGATGCGTGAAGTTTGGCACCTCACCCGAAATGCGTGAGGTTTGGCACCTCACCCGAGATGCGTGAGGTTTGGCACCTCACGCGAGATGCGTGAGGGTTGGCACCTCACGCGAGATGCGTGAGGATTGGCACCTCACGCGAGATGCGTAAGGTTTGGCACCTCACCCGAGATGCGTGAGGTTTGGCACCTCACCCGAGATGCGTGAGGTTTGGCACCTCACGCGAGATGCGTAAGGTTTGGCACCTCACCCGAGATGCCTGAGGTTTGGCACCTCACCCGAGATGCGTGAGGTTTATCACCTCACGTGAGATGCGTGAGGTTTGGCACCTCACGCGAGATGCGTGAGGTTTGGCACCTCACCCGAGATGCGTGACGTTTGGCACCTCACCTGAGATGCGTGAGGTTTGGCACCTCACCCGAGATGCGTGAGGTTTGGCAACTCACCCGAGATGCGTAAGGTTTGGCACCTCACCCGAGATGCGTGAGGTTTGGCACCTCACGCTAGATGCGTGAGGTTTGGCACCTCAACCGAGATGCGTGAGGTTTGGCACCTCACCCGAGATGCGTGAGGTTTGGCATCCCACCCAAGATGCGTGAGGGTTGGCACCTCACCCGAGATGCGTGAGGTTTAGCACCTCACGCGAGATGCGTAAGGTTTGGCACCTCACCCGAGATGCGTGAGGTTTGGCACCTCACCCGAGATGTGTGAGGTTTGGCACCTCACCCGAGATGCGTGAGGTTTGGCACCTCACCCGAGATGCAAGAGGTTTGGCACCTCACGCGAGATGCGGGAGGGTTGGCACCTCACGCGAGATGCGTGAGGATTGGCACCTCACGCGAGATGCGTAAGGTTTGGCACCTCACCCGAGATGCGTGAGGTTTGGCACCTCACCCGAGATGCGTGAGGTTTGGCACCTCACGCGAGATGCGTAAGGTTTGGCACCTAACCCGAGATGCGTCAGGTTTGGCACCTCACCCGAGATGCGTGAGGTTTGGCACCTCACGCGAGATGCGTAAGGTGTGGCACATCACCCGAGTTGCGTGAGGTTTGGCACCTCACCCGAGATGCGTGAGGGTTGGCACCTCACCCGAGATGCGTGAGGGTTGGCACCTCACGCGAGATGCGTGAGGTTTGGCACCTCACGCGAGATGCATGAGGTTTGGCACCTTATGCGAGATGCGTGAGGTTTGGCACGGGGCGTGCCTACGATGTCAGCGGCCGCGCCCAGTTCCCCGTGCTCACTATTCAGCGTCTTTTGGTGAAGGAGGAAGAGGATATTGGGGCTCCGTTTCTCTGCAAGGCCAGCTTTGTTTTTTTGATCGGTGGAGAGTTCTGGGTGCCTGAAATCTGCTACAACGCTCGTTGAGCTGCAGGAGGAGTTTAGAATCTGCAGAGACTTCTCTTCTTGATGGGCTCCCGGTGAGGCTAGGTTTTGGGGGGGGATTACCTGGCACTATCCCAGATTCAGAAGTAGAGTCAATCCATCAATCAGGAGTTTGTTAAAGCGCAACTACTCACCCGTAAGGGTCTCAAGGCGCTAGGGGTGGGGGGTGCAGGTTCCATTCCATCAAGGAGGGGGTCTGTCGAAGAGCCAAGTTTTGAGGTTTCTTGCGAAGATGGGGAGCGATGTTGTCTGTCTGAGGTGGAGTGTAAGGGCGTTCCATGCTTTGGCGGCGAGGAAGGAGAAGGAGCGGCCTCCCGATCTGGTCTTTCTGGTGCGGGGGACCACGGCGTAGGAGAGCTGGGCTGATCGTAGGGTCCTTTGGGAGTGCCTGGAATTTGAGCCGGCTGTTCAGGTATGCTGGTCCGGTGCCGTGGAGGGCCTTGTGTGGGTGGGTGAGCATCTTAAAGGTGATTCTCGCCTCGACGGGGAGCCAGTGGAGTGTGCGCAGGTGCTGCGAGATGTGGCAGTGTTTTGGCAGGTTGAGGGCCAGTCTTGCGGCGGTGTTCTGGATGTTCTGTAGCTTGCGGATGATGTTTTTGTTTATTCCGGCGTAGAGTGCGTTGCCGTAGTAGAGTCTGCTGGTGACCAGGGCGTGAGTGACTGTCTTTCAGTGTTCGAGGGGGATCCATTTGAAGGTCTTACGAAGGAGGCGGAGGGTGTGGAAGCAGGAAGATGAGACAGAGTTGATCTGGCGGTCCATTTTGAGCTCGGAGTCCAGGATGATTCCCAGGTTGCGTGCGTGGTCTGTGGTGGTTGGCGGGTTTCCAAGGGCGGTGGGCCACCAGGTGTCGCTCCACGCGTCGGGGTTTGGGCCCATGATGAGTACTTTTGTTTTGTTGGTGTTTAGTTGTAGGCAGCTGTTTTTCATCCATTTGAAGACGGCTTCCATGTCTTCTCGAAAGTTGCGTCTGGCGGTGTTGGGCTCGTTGGATAGGGAGAGGATGAGCTGGGTGTCGTCTGCGTATGACACGATGTTGAGTCCATAGGTTCTGACGATGGGGGCAAGTGGAGCCATGTAGACGTTGAAGAGCGTCGGGCTGAGGGAGGAGCCCTGGGGGACTCCGCAGGTGGTAGGTGTGGGGTCTGAGAGGAAAAGGGGGAGTCTGACCCGTTGCGTCCTGCCGGAGAGGAAGGAGCAGATCCAGTCGAGGGCCTTGTCCTGGATTCCTGCGTCGTAGAGTCTGCGTATTAGGGTGCGGTGAGAGACTGTGTCGAACGCCGCTGATAGGTCTAGGAGGATGAGGGCTACTGTTTCTCCTTTGTCCAGTTGGGTGCGGATGTCGTCTGTTGCGGCGAGGAGGGCGGTTTCCGTACTGTGTTTTTTTCTGAAGCCGGATTGGGAGGAGTCGAGGATGTTGTGTTCTTCAATGAATGTTGCGAGTTGGCTGTTGATGGCTTTCTCGATGACTTTCGCTGGGAAAGGGAGCAGGGAGATGGGTCTGTAGTTTTTGAGGTTGGTGGGGTCCGCTGAGGGTTTCTTTAGGAGGGGGTTGACCTCCGTGTGTTTCCAGTCGTCGGGGACGGAGTCGGTCGCCAGGGAGCGGTTGATGGTGTGGTGGAGCATGGGTGCGATGGTATCGGTGGCTCTGTTGAAGATGTGGTGGGGGCAGGGGTCCGTGGGGGCCCCTGAGTGGATTGACTTCATTGTCTTCAGTGTGTCTTCGATGGTGAGGACTGTCCAGTCATCAATCGCTGGTTTCCGGGTGTCGGGGGTGGTTCGTGAGGGTTCAGTGTGTTGGTTGTCTTTGTCGAAGTTGTCGTAGATGCTCTTGATTTTGTGGTGGAAAAAGGTGCTGAGTTTGTCGCAGAGGTCTTGTGAGGGAGGGATGTCAGTAGACTCGCTGGTGGGTTGGGCGAACTCCTTGATGATGCTGAAGAGTTTCTTGCTGTTGTGTGAGTGGGTGGAGATTCTGTCTTCAATCTCTTTTTTCCTCGTTTCTCTGATGAGTTGATGGTGGGCGTTGGTGGCGGCTCTGAAGTTGTTGTGGGCTTCTGTGGATTTGGTGTTTCTCCAGGCCTTTTCGAGGTGGCGGCATGTGCGCCTGGACTCTCGAAGTTCGGTGGTAAACCATCTGGCTTTCTTGGCACGGGTATTGTTGTTTTTCTTGAGGGGGGGCTATGGTGTTGGTGCTGTCCGAGATCCATCTATGCAGGGTTCGAGCTGCGTTGTTGGGGTCGTCGTTTTCCGCAATGGTTGGGGTGGAGTTGTTGAGTGAGGAGGTGAGCTGGTTGTTGGTGATTTTGGTCCAGTTTCTTTCTGGAAGCAGGTGCTGGTGTCTGTGGATGGTGTGTGTTCTGAAGGTGAAGTGGACGCAACGATAGTCGGTCCATGGGAGTTCGGTGGTGTGGCTGAAGGTGATGGAGTTTCCTGTAGTGAAGAGGGGGTCGAGGGTGTGTCCTGCTGAGTGCGTGGGCTCTGTCACGATCTGGCGGAGTCCAATGTTGTGGAGGTTGTCCAGGAGGCATGTGGTGTTGGGGTCCAGTTGATTGTCGAGGTGGAAGTTGAGGTCTCCCAGCAGGGTGTAGTTGGTGGATGCGATGGCCTGCAGGGAGATAATGTCCGTGATGGAGTTGGAGAAGGGTCCGCGGGGTCCAGGGGGTCGGTAGATGAGGGTTCCTCGGAGGGCGGCGGTGGGGCTGGCCAGTATCTTGAAGTGAAGGTGTTCCATCAGTTTTGTGGACTCGTCAGGTAGTGTGCTCAGGCGGAGGCTGGATTTGTGGACGATGGCGATTCCTCCTCCTGGGTGGGTGGGGTGGTCCTTCCTGGAGATCTTGTATCCTTGCGGGATGGCGATGGCGATGTCCGGTCCCGAGGTGGCATTGGTCCAGGTTTCGGTGAAGAATGCTACGTCCGGGGTGGTGCTGTCGAGGAGGTCCCAGATTTCTGTGGCGTGTTTGTGGAGGGATCGGACGTTGAGGAGGATGCATTGCAGGGTCTTCGGTTCGGTTGTGTTCTTGGGGGCGGGTTGTGCTGGATCCGTGTTCTTGGCGGTGCTGCAGGTGTGCCGGCAGCGGTGACAGCTGAAAAGTCCATGGGTGTCGGCTGGTGATGCTAGCTTGCAGTTGTTGTTGCAGCCTGGGTTGAGTGCGTGGAGTGCTGCTGGGTCGTAGCGTTGGCGGGGCGGAGGTCCAGGGTTCCTGGTGCTGGTTGCGGACGGGCGCAGATGTGCTAGCCTTTGACGCGCCTTCGGTGCACCAGTGGCCGCCATTAAGTAGGGGTCGGGGAGGGCTGGACAGCTGGGAGGCGGGAGCGGGGAGAGGAGCTGGATTGGGCCGGTCGCACTGGGGGTGGGAGGGGCCACGGGGGCAGCAGCAGCGGGGAAAGGTAAAGGGAGGAAAGAAGGGATAAAGAAAAAAGGGAAAATAAGCAGAAATAAGGCACAAAAGAGCAGAGATGCAGAAAAGGGCAGAAAGGTGAAAGATGGAAAGGGTAGAAAAACAAGTGAAAACGAGTGAAGGAGCGAAAGGGAAAATGGGCAGAAATAAGGCACAAAAGAGCAGAGGTGCAGAAAGGTGAAAGATAGAAAGGGTAGAAAAACGAGTGAAGGAGCAGAGAGAGAGAAAGGGAAAATGGGCAGAAATAAGGCACAAAAGAGCAGAGATGCAGAAAGGTGAAAGATAGAAAGGATAGAAAAACGAGTGAAGGAGCAGAGTGAGAGAAAGGAGACAGAGGTCCACTCTACAGGTAAGATTGCGAATCTTGTTAAAACCATTTCAGTGATTTATTAGGAACATTCAATTTGATTTTCAAGATCATTTACCATATTCACGAGTGCGATTCTAGTTCTATAGTAGTTCCATGAATGTTTTTGGGAACACTTTTAAGTCACATAAAATAAGGAAATATAAGACACTGATTGTTTAGGTGATTGAAAACCTAGTCATAGAAAGACCTAAACCAAATTCTGCCGCTTATGCCTTTGAGCAGTTGATACTGAAGTGAAGTATTATCGCCACAATATAGCGGATCTAAGAAAGGTCAACTAAGAGTCTGATTGTCTGAATAAACGCAAGCCACAAAGCTCTTAAGCTAGTTCCTGATTGAAGGACAGAATCTGATGTCCTAATTTACGTCTTTGTGCGAAGGAAAGTGCGTGTATTTTTGTTTGCGAGTAACTTTTCCTTTTCAGATCTCCTTCCCAGCTGGTCCCTTCCTAATTCCCTTTCCCCCCGCTTAATCACTTCAATACTCTGTGTAATCATTACAATCAGAATTGGAGGTATTGAGAGGTGGGCCCCTTATATCATCACTCCAGACCCTGAGGAAGAAGCAACCTGACAGAATAGTGAGCCCACGAATAATATTCCTCCCGGTCTGAGAGTTTTGACATTATGGCCACCATGGATGATTTAATGAGGGTTATTGTTCAGATGCAAACAGATTTAACTGAAGCTAGGAATGCCACTGCAATGCTCTCTGATAAAGTAGATAGGATACAGCGATTAAGTACTCTGCTTCCTCCTCTCCGTTCTCTGCAGCATACAGACTGAGAGGAATGACGCTGTTGGGGCAGCCGTCCGAACCAATCGGTGCTGGCTGCGGTGGAGGGGAGGGAGGTTGCCTGCAGCCTTCCTGTTGACGAGAGCCCAGACCACGTCAGACGCATTTAAAATCCAGGACGGCGGGAGTCGGACGTCTGCAGTCTCGGGAGTCAGCGCGGGAAGCCAAGGTAAGTTTTATATAATATTTTATTATGTATTATCGCATATCGCAGACTTACATGGCCATTGCGCGCTTCAGAATCTATTGCCGCATTGCTCTTTTAATTATTTTAAAATGAATCTACTTTACTGAGCGCTCGCGCTGTTGATCTTGGCGCTAGACGCTACCTCTCTCATAGCGTGTTATTAGTACCACTCTTACCCGCACTATAATTGTGACCTCATTCCGCACTTTGCGGGAATTTGAGAGCTTCAGGGCACCTTAGGGCTCCTGGGGACATCGCGCTGCGGTTTTGGTAGCCGCCATCTTGGGTGAGGGAGGGAACCAGGGAGTGCCGAATTGCTGGCACCATCTTGGTTGGGGGGCTAGTGATCGCACTACAGGACTCTTGCGTCTGGAAGTGCATAAAAGCAGAACTTCCCCATCGACAGGTCAGACTTACATGACCATTGCGCGCTGCAGAATCTATTGCCGCATTGCTGTTTTAATTATTTTAAAATTAATCTACTTTACTGCGCGCTCGCGCTGTCGATCTTGGCGCTAGGCGCTACCTCTCTCATAGCGTGTTATTAGTACCACTCTTACCCGCACTATAATTGTGACCTCATTCCGCACTTTGCGGGAATTTGAGCGCTTCAGGGCACCTTAGGGCTCCTGGGGACATCGCGCTGCGGTTTTGGTAGCTGCCATCTTGGGTGAGGGAGGGAACCAGGGAGTGCCGAATTGCTGGCGCCATCTTGGTTGGGGGGCTAGTGATCGCACTACTGGAATCTTGCGTATACGGCTATATATGATGGACGCCCCTAAAGCGCGCAGCGTAGGCGCGCAGCAGGCGCGCCGGCGGAGCGCCGGATGTGCGCCAGAGGTAAGCCCGTTTGCGCCCGTTCGCGCCGGGCGCTGAAAGTTCTGCCTCTCGGAACCAAGATGTAACTTCTTACTCTTATTCCCGCGATGAACTTTTACGCCTTAATCTCGGTTCACTCAGTAACCGAAAGTATATCACCACCAGTAAGCACCCAGTTGCCTTGTCCTGTGGCTTGTTAAATGTGAGATCTCTCATCAAACACTGTGAAGAAATTGCGTTACTTATCGATTCTTACCATCTAGACGTACTCTTCATGACAGAGACTTGGACAACACCGACTAGCTCGTGGAACTGGGGACAGCTTGTCCCACTGGCTTCAAAATAAGGCATAATCCCAGGATGGGAGCCAGAGGAGGTGGAACTGGATTAATTTTTAGGCAGACTCTTGACGTCTCCCAGCTTATCATCAAGGCAATCGCTGGGTGCAAAACATTGGGTTTCTCCATCAAGGACCAAGGAGGCGTGCTATTCACGGGTCTACTATGTTATAGACCCCCGGCTACCTCGTTATCTGCTGTACCTGAGCTCATAGACTTAATATAAGATCTCTCCCACTCCCACACAAAGTTGATGGTGTTAGGGGATTTCAATCTTTGGTCAGAGAGACCGACCAAGACGGCCTATGTAGAGCTGGTCCAAGCTTGTCATAATATTGAGCTACAACAACTGGTACTCTCCAAAACCCATTCAAAGGGCCATATTCTTGATCTACTTTTTGCTGTCGCTTGTCGAACGGCTATACGTGACGTCCTGCCTCAGTGTTGGACGGATCACGCCCTCGTCCAGTTCTCCCTCTCGTGCACTAGTGCTCCATTAAAGAAAGGGAGTGTGGGGGGCACTAGAATGGGGAGACAATGGTCTAGACTCCTCAAACAAACGATCTTGCCCTCTCTGCTGCCAGATGGCTTTGTATTGGGAGCGAATGTGGACGTAAGTTACGAGACTCTGTCAGCGAATCTCGGCTTCTCTGGACTCTTTGGCCCCGCTGCGAAAAATCAAAGATAGGACTAATCTTGCTATGCCATGGTACTCGGAAGAACTTCGGCAGCTCAAGCTCCAATGTAAACAGGCTGAGCGGACCTGGAGGAAACAGTACCTGGAATCACATAGAGTCCTCTTCAAACAAGCACTGGCATCCTATAAAATCCAGATCAAGCTTGCCAAAGCTAGATTCTTAGAAGAATCTTTGATGGCAGCTGTAAATAAATCTCAGGCCTTATTTAAGATCGTAAAGGACCTGGCCCATCCTGGCTGTACAAAAATTGTCATCCCGGCCTCTCAAGCTCTCTGTGATTCGCTAGCACAGGCCTTTTGAGGATTAGATTGCCAACATCTTAAACAATCTTCCCTCGTCAACTGGCCGTGCTGTGCACGATTCCATCTCGTTTGAGAATAGGAAGGAGTGTACTAAATCAGGTGAGCTGAGCAACTTTCCTCTACCATCTTTTGAGGACTTCTGCTCTTTGGCTGACGGGGTGTCCTCTGGCTCACCTTCTGATCCTCTTCCACCCAAATTCTGGAAACTTTTTCGTGAAGAGCTGTTTCCCCCACTTTTTTCCATCTGTCGCCAGTCTCTCACTTCAGCACGGGTTCCAGATTGCTGGAAATTGGCGGTGGTCTCCCCACTGCTTAAAAAGGAGAATCTGGACCCCACATGCCCAGCCAACTTTAGGCCCATCTCCCTCTTGCCATTCCCTATTAAAATTCTAGAGAAACTGGCCACAAAACATCTCTCCAACTTTCTTGAGACTACTGATTGTTTGGATGTGGCTCAGTTTGGGTTTAGACCGGCACATGGGACAGAGTCGGCATTGGTGACTGTTCTCGATGACCTTCAAACGCGTGCCGACCAGGGTAGAGCAGCCTTTTTAGTGCTGCTCGATATGTCGGCCGCGTTCGACACGGTCAGCCATGCAATCCTGGTCAGGGGACTGACGGAGGCTGGGGTGTCGGGCTTGGCCCTTGAATGGCTGGTGTCATATCTCGATCAAAGGCACCAGGTAGTTGCCCTGCCACCCTTTAAATCCAACATCAGGAGGGTTGATCAGGGAATACCCCAGGGCTCGGCCATCAGCCCCATTCTTTTCAATCTTTACCTCCGTCCCCTGATCACGCTGATTAAATCTTTTGGCATAACAGTCACCAACTACGCCGATGACACCCAACTTATCTTCTCGTTTGAGGGTAAGGACGGGGTGTCACAGGAGGTCTTCCATCGATGCATGAGCACCACGGCAGAATGGCTGGGTAACAACTCCCTACAATTTAACAGCTCGAAAACCGAGGTGCTACATTGCTCTATGGATCGGACCCCCAGGCCCCTACCGCAGGGTTTTTGGCCTCCGGATTTCCAAGGTACTAGTCTGCCTGCCGAATCGGTTCAGAATTTGGGGGTAATGTTTAGTTCCGACTTACAGCTGGACACATCAGTGAACAAAACGGTGGCCACTTGTATGGCATTACTTGGATCATTGCGAAAGATTCTACCCTTGCTCCCGGTACAGGCCAGACCAGAGGTAATGCGGAGCATAATTTTAAGTCGTCTCGACTACTGCAACGCACTGCTGCTGGGGGCACCAGTTACTCTGCTAGGAAAACTCCGAGTACAGAATTGTGCTGCCAAACTGGTACTCTCGCGATGCCGCCTGGACTCTTCTGCCAAGGCACTTAGGGACCTCCATTGGTTGCCAATCTCTCAACGGGTGAACTTCAAAGCTTTGTGTTTGGTTTTTAGGGCTCTACACGGACAAGGCCCGTCTCCTCTGCAGGACCTTTTCTCTTGGTACATCCCTCCAAGACCACTCTGGTCAGCCTCGGCTTACTTGGTGGTAGTACCCAAGTTTCTGAGGTCCCGGATGGGTGGTCGGTCCTTCAGGTTTACCGCAGCGCGGCTGTGGAATTCTCTACCGGTAGGCCTGAGGGGCCTGGAAGATTTTTCTTCCTTTAAAAAAGCATTAAAGACCCATCTGTTCCCCAGAACAATGTAAATAGATTGGAAGCTGGAAACATCATGTATTGTGCCATAACAGTCTAAGCGCCAGGATGCCCATCGGGTGACAGTTATAGTGCTATAAAAGAACGCCTATACATACATACATACATACATATCGCATGTAAATTATACTTAAGTATTTAAATGTTGCCTGTCTCTGCCGGCTTCGGAGTGAGGGGGATTTTGTTAAGGAGGCGGGTTTCAGAGGGAGGAAGAAGAAGCTCTCTAGTCTGGGGGTTGAGTTGGTTTGTGTTGCGCCACGCGCCGGGACTCCTTTACCCTGTCACCCGGGATGCTCAGCTCATGCATGCCTCCTTGTGCGCCGGCTCTGGTCCGTTGGAAGTGACGTGCAGGTGCTTGGTGCTTCTATGGATGTTCTGAGCTCTTCTTGCGGCTGGGTTTGGCAACCCGTGCCTGACTGTGATGGGGCAGGTGGGACTGCGATGTCGCCGTGCCACCTGCCCTTGCTCTGGGAAGAGATGGTCCTGTGCAGTGAGAGCGCTCACGCCTGATTCTTGGTTTCCCGTTCCGACTTCCTTCCCATGTGGTGAGTGCCATTGTGCATGTGCATACATCATAATTAAAAATGAAAACAATATAACATCGAATAAACTCTGAAGACTGTACATTGTTGGCACGTTCCTTGGGTTGCCTTAAATAAGGGCCCCTGTGACTGTGTGTAAATGAGTTGTAACATGTAACCCAATTCAGCCGAAAATACAGTCATGCTTTGCATTCTGTATAAAAGTTCAGAGTAAATAAAGTGCGAGTTTCTCTCATCCGTTTGTGGCAGTAGTTTGTATGTTTGTTTCCATCTCTCATAGTCATAGTGCCAGTAAGCAGGCACAAACGCGTGTCTCGTTAATTCACTGACACAAGAGAACTGGCGTTCCCCTGCACACCGAACAAGTAGGGACATCAGAGGAGTGACTGGCCTCTGACTAGACACGAACTTGTCAGCACCAGCACCTTCGTCACTCGCCTGATTCACACAGTTTAGCTCAGTCATGCTGGTGCCAAATTGTATATTTGGGAGTGAGAGGATAAGGAGGGGTTGACGATCGACGGAGTGTTAAAAACAGTATCTGCGATAGGTTAAACATTAATTAAAATAAGTTTAAATGGTGTCACTGGAGTCAATTGAGAGGGCTGCTACGGTTTGCACGGCGAGCACGTTATGTAAACAGCTCCGTGTGAGTGCACCTCCGACCCAGCAAGAACTCCCTCAGTTCGGAGTGACACTGGACCAACAGGGCAATTGGAGCCACTGGGGGTTGAGTCATGTGTTATTTATTGATAAATTCACTCGGAATACGTGGAACAGCCAGGGTCGGACTAGCACAGCAAATACATCTGGGCATTAAAATTAACCCTGGGCGTCCGAATCGGCTACGCCCACGGAGTAGGCGTAGTGTTGCCTCCTACGCGTTTTGCGTAGACAGCGTAGCCGGCAACACTACGCCCACTCTGTGTGCGTAGCCGAGTCGGCCGCCACCCGCCTCCCTCCCGCCCTCCCCTACATACATTATTTAAGCAAAATACCCTAAATAAACAAGTTTAAAGCAGTTACCGTGTCCGGGGCTCGTCCGGGGCTCCCTATTGGAATAGCGTCCCGTCATAGATACCAATGCGTATGCGCGGCCGCCCGCGCATGCGCATTTCTCTTAATTGCAGAAACCTTGTGGCCTGAAGAAAAGAGGGCAGCACTCTTTTATCAAGGGTTAAAAGATGATCTGAAAGACGTTCTTGCGCAAATCAATCCTCAACCAACTACTTGTTCAGAGTTAGTCAATATAACTTTACGTCTGTGTGAGAAGTTGGCCTTGATATATAATGTTCACTATTCTAGTGAGCACTTTGTATCAGTCCAAACAACCCTTATTGATGATTGGTTGTAAGTCAACCTTATAGACCAGCTATCCTAGTAGCATGGATACGAGCAGTCTTCGGGCTAAACTCTAGAGGGCGTGTTAAGCCAGCTGTTATACCATCACATATACCCCTTGAACACCAAGTGAAAGGACACCTGACAAGTGTTATGAAAATAAACAGTGTATTTATTTAGATCACAACAGCCCTGTACTCTTTATGAGGACAGGGTACTAAGCACACAACAAAACTCTTACGAAAATACTTTAAGTTGCACAATTTACACAAATGCCCGAGGGGCACGAAAAACCATATACTCTAAAAGTGGAATACGAAATTACTAGCAGGTAAGTACTAATCTCATAGGGTTTGGAATCGCTAGGACTGGACTACTGAACCTTCAGATTACTAGCAGGAGGCCTAGGGGACTCAGGTGCAGAGTGTGCACTCTCACGCGGGATGCGGGACAAAGTCTATGGATACTAGTAATTACAAAGTTAGTGATATCGGACGAATCCGACTAGGTAGAGCTGAAACGAAAAAGGATCTGGACCCTTGGATAGTGAGGCTATGCTGTAGCACCGAAATGCTGAGTTTACCTAGCCCAGGGGCTGCGGGTGCATAGGTCTGGAAAGACGTCGGGAATCCTAGTTGCAGTCTATGGAGCCTGAAAGAAGAAGTTGCTGGCAGGCGACCAGTGAAGAGATTCGGAGGGATCCAAGCCTGGATTGGAGATGGAAGACACCTGTAAGCAGAGGGAACCAAGTTCTGAATCACTAGCCAGTGATTAGATGGGCACCAAGATGGCACCGGCTGAAGTCACCTCGACCAGGTGAGTGGGCGGCGCTGGGCTCTGCAGTCTCACGGACCAGGAGGCGTTGTCGGCGACCAGGATGGAGGTGCGAGCTGTCCCACGATGGTATCTGCTGTCGACGTCGCTGGACCCAGGATTGGGGCAACAAGTCTTGGCAAATGCAAGCCCACGCGGTGGACTCAAAATGGCGTCTGGAGTGGACCAGGAGGGTGCATAGTGAGCACCGGGGTGCCACTTGCAGTCACCTTCCTCTAAAGCCCTGCCTACCCAGGATACACAAAACCCTGTCTGGGATGGTGCTAGCACCGCCCCTGACAGGAAACCCCTTTGTCCAGGCCTCCCTCGCTGGAAGGACTCCCAGCAGCAGGTCAGACTTGTGTCTGTGGTGGCAGCATCCATTTTGTGATGCTGAGGCTTGAGTTAACTTTAACCGGGGTTCACAGTTACATACATGTCGTGTCCCTCTGGAAGGGTGGAATGCTAACCCCGTCGCCAGAATTGGCGAGGGGTTAGTATTCCAATTCGTATGACACCTTACTCGACATGTTTTGATAAAGCGATACCAAAGATAGCATATAACCGCGAGGATTATAATGCACTTCAGAGTATATGGTATGCGTTATCATGGAACAGCTATTAGGACTTGGTTCCGCAAGCTGCAAACGGGCTCAGCTCATGCCAGAGCACCATCTCACACGATTCCAAGCACTCTGCCTTCAGGATTGTCATGGCCTGCCATAGGAGTGACTGATAGGAATCTGTGTGTCCATTTTAGGGTTAGATATAGGTATACTATATCTAAAGCAAAGGGTGATTACACCACCTTGCCCCAGCTGTCGTGCAGCCAGTTGTGTCAGATTTAGATGGCCAGCCAGGGGTGGCATAATACATGCTGCAGCCCCTGGTAGGCCCTGGGTACACCTATGCCCTGGGTACCTGAGGTACACTGTACAGGGACTGATAAGGTGACTCAGTATCCAATTAGATATGTGCCTAAGGTACATGGCATCCATTTTACAGAGAGAGCAGTAGGCCTGGGGCCCTGGATAGCAGGGTCCCAGGTCAACTAAGTCGGAAAACCAGCAAAACACCAGGCAAAAAGTTGGGGGCAACCATAGTCAGGTATCCACCTTCCTACACCATCCTGGATGCATTTGCGAAGGCCTCTGGCTTTAAGGTGAACATGACGAAATCAGTAGCACTTGACCTTTCCTTGGAGGCACACACGCGGGCCTCCCTAGAAGCACAATTCCCCTTCCAATGGGCAGACGGTGCAGTCCCCCACCTGGGCATACAATTGGCGGCCACGCTACAAGAAACGGTGCGTCTCAACTACGCTAACCTTAGTCGCACTATCCGCGCGGTGGCGGCACCTCCCACTATCTTGGCTGGGCCGAGTGGCCGCAGTAAAGATGACTATCCTCCCGCAAGTTTTATACGTTTTTCGGGCTAGCCCGCTCCGTCCCCCGGAGGGATGGATTCGCCGCACGCAATCGGAGCTGGCTCAGTTTGTGTGAAACGGGAAAAGGCCCAGACTCAAGCTGAGGCTAGGGATGCTTCCCCCGGAGAGTGGTGGGCTGAGCCTGCCAGATTTGCATCACTATTACCAGGTGACCCAACTCAGAACCCTAGTGGAATGGAGCAAATGGGAATCGGAGCGCCATTGGTTGTTCCAGGACCAAGCGGTCGCGGGGCGTCCACTCCAGGAGGTGCCTTTCCTACGGCAACAACACCGGCCCCCTAACCTATACGCCTCCTTCATCACGAGGGTACCGCTAGAGGTATGGGATCGAACATGCGTCTTACACGACCTGACGACCTTCCCGTCTCCCCTCACACCCCTGTTAGAGAACCCTGACTTCGGCCCGGGTAGGGATGTCCAGGACTTTGCACGGTGGCGCCCAGCAGGATGCCGATGCCTCTTTCACATGTATTCAGGTGCAGGAGTGACGCCTTTTGAGGAATTCCGGAAGACCTATGATCTCCCGGAGGCTGAACACCTTAGGTATCTACAGGTCCGACATTGGGCGCTTCAACCCCAGATCCGTGGAGACGCTACACGCCAGCTCAGTAAATATGAATACTGGCTTCTCTCGCGCACCACAGATAAGCGACTCATTTCAGACATATATCGGCTCCTCTTGGACAGATACTCGCGCGTTTATAATGCAGGACGGGCTAGATGGGAGAGGGAACTGGGGCGAACTCTTCGCAACAAAGAATGGGAGGGCATTTACCACCGCGCCAGACACTCACGAGATGCATGAGGTTTGGCACCTCACGCGAGATGCGTGCGATTCGGTATCTCACGCAATATGCGTGAGATTCGGTATCTCACGCGAGATGCGTGAGGTTTGGCACCTCACCCGAGATGCGTGAGGTTTGGCACCTCACCCGAGATGCGTGAGGTTTGGCACCTCACCCGAGATGCGTGACGTTTGGCACCTCACCCGAGATGCGTGAGGTTTGGCACCTCACCCGAGATGCGTGAGGGTTGGCACCTCACCCGAGATGCGTGAGGGTTGGCACCTCACCCGAGATGCGTGAGGTTTGGCACCTCACCCGAGATGCGTGCGGTTTGGCACCTCACGCGAGATGCGTGAGGGTTGGCACCTCACGCGAGATGCGTAAGGTTTGGCACCTCACCCGAGATGCGTGAAGTTTGGCACCTCACCCGAGATGCGTGAGGTTTGGCACCTCACCCGAAATGCGTGAGGTTTGGCACCTCACCCGAGATGCGTGAGGTTTGGCACCTCACGCGAGATGCGTGAGGGTTGGCACCTCACGCGAGATGCGTGAGGATTGGCACCTCACGCGAGATGCGTAAGGTTTGGCACCTCACCCGAGATGCGTGAGGTTTGGCACCTCACCCGAGATGCGTGAGGTTTGGCACCTCACGCGAGATGCGTAAGGTTTGGCACCTCACCCGAGATGCCTGAGGTTTGGCACCTCACCCGAGATGCGTGAGGTTTGGCACCTCACCCGAGATGCGTGAGGTTTGGCACCTCACGCGAGATGCGTGAGGTTTGGCACCTCACCCGAGATGCGTGACGTTTGGCACCTCACCCGAGATGCGTGAGGTTTGGCACCTCACCCGAGATGCGTGAGGTTTGGCAACTCACCCGAGATGCGTAAGGTTTGGCACCTCACCCGAGATGCGTGAGGTTTGGCACCTCACGCTAGATGCGTGAGGTTTGGCACCTCACCCGAGATGCGTGAGGTTTGGCACCTCACCCGAGATGCGTGAGGTTTGGCACCTCACCCGAGATGCGTGAGGGTTGGCACCTCGCCCGAGATGCGTGAGGTTTAGCACCTCACGCGAGATGCGTAAGGTTTGGCACCTCACCCGAGATGCGTGAGGTTTGGCACCTCACCCGAGATGCGTGAGGTTTGGCACCTCACCCGAGATGCGTGAGGTTTGGCACCTCACCCGAGATGCAAGAGGTTTGGCACCTCACGCGAGATGCGGGAGGGTTGGCACCTCACGCGAGATGCGTGAGGATTGGCACCTCACGCGAGATGCGTAAGGTTTGGCACCTCACCCGAGATGCGTGAGGTTTGGCACCTCACCCGAGATGCGTGAGGTTTGGCACCTCACGCGAGATGCGTAAGGTTTGGCACCTAACCCGAGATGCGTCAGGTTTGGCACCTCACCCGAGATGCGTGAGGTTTGGCACCTCACGCGAGATGCGTAAGGTGTGGCACATCACCCGAGTTGCGTGAGGTTTGGCACCTCACCCGAGATGCGTGAGGTTTGGCACCTCACCCGAGATGCGTGAGGGTTGGCACCTCACCCGAGATGCGTGAGGGTTGGCACCTCACGCGAGATGCGTGAGGTTTGGCACCTCACGCGAGATGCATGAGGTTTGGCACCTTATGCGAGATGCGTGAGGTTTGGCACGGGGCGTGCCTACGATGTCAGCGGCCGCGCCCAGTTCCCCGTGCTCACTATTCAGCGTCTTTTGGTGAAGGAGGAAGAGGATATTGGGGCTCCGTTTCTCTGCAAGGCCAGCTTTGTTTTTTTGATCGGTGGAGAGTTCTGGGTGCCTGAAATCTGCTACAACGCTCGTTGAGCTGCAGGAGGAGTTTAGAATCTGCAGAGACTTCTCTTCTTGATGGGCTCCCGGTGAGGCTAGGTTTTGGGGGGGGATTACCTGGCACTATCCCAGATTCAGAAGTAGAGTCAATCCATCAATCAGGAGTTTGTTAAAGCGCAACTACTCACCCGTAAGGGTCTCAAGGCGCTAGGGGTGGGGGGTGCAGGTTCCATTCCATCAAGGAGGGGGTCTGTCGAAGAGCCAAGTTTTGAGGTTTCTTGCGAAGATGGGGAGCGATGTTGTCTGTCTGAGGTGGAGTGTAAGGGCGTTCCATGCTTTGGCGGCGAGGAAGGAGAAGGAGCGGCTTCCCGATCTGGTCTTTCTGGTGCGGGGGACCACGGCGTAGGAGAGCTGGGCTGATAGTAGGGTCCTTTGGGAGTGCCTGGAATTTGAGCCGGCTGTTCAGGTATGCTGGTCCGGTGCCGTGGAGGGCCTTGTGTGGGTGGGTGAGCATCTTAAAGGTGATTCTCGCCTCGACGGGGAGCCAGTGGAGTGTGCGCAGGTGCTGCGAGATGTGGCAGTGTTTTGGCAGGTTGAGGGCCAGTCTTGCGGCGGCGTTCTGGATGTTCTGTAGCTTGCGGATGATGTTTTTGTTTATTCCGGCGTAGAGTGCGTTGCCGTAGTAGAGTCTGCTGGTGACCAGGGCGTGAGTGACTGTCTTTCAGTGTTCGAGGGGCATCCATTTGAAGGTCTTACGAAGGAGGCGGAGGGTGTGGAAGCAGGAAGATGAGACAGAGTTGATCTGGCGGTCCATTTTGAGCTCGGAGTCCAGGATGATTCCCAGGTTGCGTGCGTGGTCTGTGGGGGTTGGCGGGTTTCCAAGGGCGGTGGGCCACCAGGTGTCGCTCCACGCGTCGGGGTTTGGGCCCATGATGAGTACTTTTGTTTTGTTGGTGTTTAGTTGTAGGCAGCTGTTTTTCATCCATTTGAAGACGGCTTCCATGCCTTCTCGAAAGTTGCGTCTGGCGGTGTTGGGCTCGTTGGATAGGGAGAGGATGAGCTGGGTGTCGTCTGCGTATGACACGATGTTGAGTCCATAGGTTCTGACGATGGGGGCAAGTGGAGCCATGTAGACGTTGAAGAGCGTCGGGCTGAGGGAGGAGCCCTGGGGGACTCCGCAGGTGGTAGGTGTGGGGTCTGAGAGGAAAGGGGGGAGTCTGACCCGTTGCGTCCTGCCGGAGAGGAAGGAGCAGATCCAGTCGAGGGCCTTGTCCTGGATTCCTGCGTCGTAGAGTCTGCGTATTAGGGTGCGGTGAGAGACTGTGTCGAACGCCGCTGATAGGTCTAGGAGGATGAGGGCTACTGTTTCTCCTTTGTCCAGTTGGGTGCGGATGTCGTCTGTTGCGGCGAGGAGGGCGGTTTCCGTACTGTGTTTTTTTCTGAAGCCGGATTGGGAGGAGTCGAGGATGTTGTGTTCTTCAATGAATGTGGCGAGTTGGCTGTTGATGGCTTTCTCGATGACTTTCGCTGGGAAAGGGAGCAGGGAGATGGGTCTGTAGTTTTTGAGGTTGGTGGGGTCCGCTGAGGGTTTCTTTAGGAGGGGGTTGACCTCCGTGTGTTTCCAGTCGTCGGGGACGGAGTCGGTCGCCAGGGAGCGGTTGATGGTGTGGTGGAGCATGGGTGCGATGGTATCGGTGGCTCTGTTGAAGATGTGGTGGGGGCAGGGGTCCGTGGGGGCCCCTGAGTGGATTGACTTCATTGTCTTCAGTGTGTCTTCGATGGTGAGGACTGTCCAGTCATCAATCGCTGGTTTCCGGGTGTCGGGGGTGGTTCGTGAGGGTTCAGTGTGTTGGTTGTCTTTGTCGAAGTTGTCGTAGATGCTCTTGATTTTGTGGTGGAAAAAGGTGCTGAGTTTGTCGCAGAGGTCTTGTGAGGGAGGGATGTCAGTAGACTCGCTGGTGGGTTGGGCGAACTCCTTGATGATGCTGAAGAGTTTCTTGCTGTTGTGTGCGTGGGTGGAGATTCTGTCTTCAATCTCTTTTTTCCTCGTTTCTCTGATGAGTTGATGGTGGGCGTTGGTGGCGGCTCTGAAGTTGTTGTGGGCTTCTGTGGATTTGGTGTTTCTCCAGGCCTTTTCGAGGCGGCGGCATGTGCGCCTGGACTCTCGAAGTTCGGTGGTAAACCATCTGGCTTTCTTGGCATGGGTATTGTTGTTTTTCTTGAGGGGGGGCTATGGTGTTGGTGCTGTCCGAGATCCATCTATGCAGGGTTCGAGCTGCGTTGTTGGGGTCGTCGTTTTCCGCAATGGTTGGGGTGGAGTTGTTGAGTGAGGAGGTGAGCTGGTTGTTGGTGATTTTGGTCCAGTTTCTTTCTGGAAGCAGGTGCTGGTGTCTGTGGATGGTGTGTGTTCTGAAGGTGAAGTGGACGCAACGATAGTCGGTCCATGGGAGTTCGGTGGTGTGGCTGAAGGTGATGGAGTTTCCTGTAGTGAAGAGGGGGTCGAGGGTGTGTCCTGCTGAGTGCGTGGGCTCTGTCACGATCTGGCAGAGTCCAATGTTGTGGAGGTTGTCCAGGAGGCATGTGGTGTTGGGGTCCAGTTGATTGTCGAGGTGGAAGTTGAGGTCTCCCAGCAGGGTGTAGTTGGTGGATGCGATGGCCTGCAGGGAGATAATGTCCGTGATGGAGTTGGAGAAGGGTCCGCGGGGTCCAGGGGGTCGGTAGATGAGGGTTCCTCGGAGGGCGGCGGTGGGGCTGGCCAGTATCTTGAAGTGAAGGTGTTCCATCAGTTTTGTGGACTCGTCAGGTAGTGTGCTCAGGCGGAGGCTGGATTTGTGGACGATGGCGATTCCTCCTCCTGGGTGGGTGGGGTGGTCCTTCCTGGAGATCTTGTATCCTTGCGGGATGGCGATGGCGATGTCCGGTCCCGAGGTGGCATTGGTCCAGGTTTCGGTGAAGAATGCTACGTCCGGGGTGGTGCTGTCGAGGAGGTCCCAGATTTCTGTGGCGTGTTTGTGGAGGGATCGGACGTTGAGGAGGATGCATTGCAGGGTCTTCGGTTCGGTTGTGTTCTTGGGGGCGGGTTGTGCTGGATCCGTGTTCTTGGCGGTGCTGCAGGTGTGCCGGCAGCGGTGACAGCTGAAAAGTCCATGGGTGTCGGCTGGTGATGCTAGCTTGCAGTTGTTGTTGCAGCCTGGGTTGAGTGCGTGGAGTGCTGCTGGGTCGTAGCGTTGGCGGGGCGGAGGTCCAGGGTTCCTGGTGCTGGTTGCGGACGGGCGCAGATGTGCTAGCCTTTGACGCGCCTTCGGTGCACCAGTGGCCGCCATTAAGTAGGGGTCGGGGAGGGCTGGACAGCTGGGAGGCGGGAGCGGGGAGAGGAGCTGGATTGGGCCGGTCGCACTGGGGGGGGAGGGGCCACGGGGGCAGCAGCAGCGGGGAAAGGTAAAGGGAGGAAAGAAGGGATAAAGAAAAAAGGGAAAATAAGCAGAAATAAGGCACAAAAGAGCAGAGATGCAGAAAAGGGCAGAAAGGTGAAAGATGGAAAGGGTAGAAAAACAAGTGAAAACGAGTGAAGGAGCGAAAGGGAAAATGGGCAGAAATAAGGCACAAAAGAGCAGAGGTGCAGAAAGGTGAAAGATAGAAAGGGTAGAAAAACGAGTGAAGGAGCAGAGAGAGAGAAAGGGAAAATGGGCAGAAATAAGGCACAAAAGAGCAGAGATGCAGAAAGGTGAAAGATAGAAAGGATAGAAAAACGAGTGAAGGAGCAGAGTGAGAGAAAGGAGACAGAGGTCCACTCTACAGGTAAGATTGCGAATCTTGTTAAAACCATTTCAGTGATTTATTAGGAACATTCAATTTGATTTTCAAGATCATTTACCATATTCACGAGTGCGATTCTAGTTCTATAGTAGTTCCATGAATGTTTTTGGGAACACTTTTAAGTCACATAAAATAAGGAAATATAAGACACTGATTGTTTAGGTGATTGAAAACCTAGTCATAGAAAGACCTAAACCAAATTCTGCCGCTTATGCCTTTGAGCAGTTGATACTGAAGTGAAGTATTATCGCCACAATATAGCGGATCTAAGAAAGGTCAACTAAGAGTCTGATTGTCTGAATAAACGCAAGCCACAAAGCTCTTAAGCTAGTTCCTGATTGAAGGACAGAATCTGATGTCCTAATTTACGTCTTTGTGCGAAGGAAAGTGCGTGTATTTTTGTTTGCGAGTAACTTTTCCTTTTCAGATCTCCTTCCCAGCTGGTCCCTTCCTAATTCCCTTTCCCCCGCTTAATCACTTCAATACTCTGTGTAATCATTACAATCAGAATTGGAGGTATTGAGAGGTGGGCCCCTTATATCATCACTCCAGACCCTGAGGAAGAAGCAACCTGACAGAATAGTGAGCCCACGAATAATATTCCTCCCGGTCTGAGAGTTTTGACATTATGGCCACCATGGATGATTTAATGAGGGTTATTGTTCAGATGCAAACAGATTTAACTGAAGCTAGGAATGCCACTGCAATGCTCTCTGATAAAGTAGATAGGATACAGCGATTAAGTACTCTGCTTCCTCCTCTCCGTTCTCTGCAGCATACAGACTGAGAGGAATGACGCTGTTGGGGCAGCCGTCCGAACCAATCGGTGCTGGCTGCGGTGGAGGGGAGGGAGGTTGCCTGCAGCCTTCCTGTTGACGAGAGCCCAGACCACGTCAGACGCATTTAAAATCCAGGACGGCGGGAGTCGGAAGTCTGCAGTCTCGGGAGTCAGCGCGGGAAGCCAAGGTAAGTTTTATATAATATTTTATTATGTATTATCGCATATCGCAGACTTACATGGCCATTGCGCGCTGCAGAATCTATTGCCGCATTGCTCTTTTAATTATTTTAAAATGAATCTACTTTACCGAGCGCTCGCGCTGTTGATCTTGGCGCTAGACGCTACCTCTCTCATAGCGTGTTATTAGTACCACTCTTACCCGCACTATAATTGTGACCTCATTCCGCACTTTGCGGGAATTTGAGAGCTTCAGGGCACCTTAGGGCTCCTGGGGACATCGCGCTGCGGTTTTGGTAGCCGCCATCTTGGGTGAGGGAGGGAACCAGGGAGTGCCGAATTGCTGGCACCATCTTGGTTGGGGGGCTAGTGATCGCACTACAGGACTCTTGCGTCTGGAAGTGCATAAAAGCAGAACTTCCCCATCGACAGGTCAGACTTACATGACCATTGCGCGCTGCAGAATCTATTGCCGCATTGCTGTTTTAATTATTTTAAAATTAATCTACTTTACTGCGCGCTCGCGCTGTCGATCTTGGCGCTAGGCGCTACCTCTCTCATAGCGTGTTATTAGTACCACTCTTACCCGCACTATAATTGTGACCTCATTCCGCACTTTGCGGGAATTTGAGCGCTTCAGGGCACCTTAGGGCTCCTGGGGACATCGCGCTGCGGTTTTGGTAGCTGCCATCTTGGGTGAGGGAGGGAACCAGGGAGTGCCGAATTGCTGGCGCCATCTTGGTTGGGGGGCTAGTGATCGCACTACTGGAATCTTGCGTATACGGCTATATATGATGGACGCCCCTAAAGCGTGCAGCGTAGGCGCGCAGCTGGCGCGCCGGCGGAGCGCCGGATGTGCGCTAGAGGTAAGCCCGTTTGCGCCCGTTCGCGCCGGGCGCTGAAAGTTCTGCCTCTCGGAACCAGGATGTAACTTCTTACTCTTATTCCCGCGATGAACTTTTACGCCTTAATCTCGGTTCACTCAGTAACCGAAAGTATATCACCACCAGTAAGCACCCAGTTGCCTTGTCCTGTGGCTTGTTAAATGTGAGATCTCTCATCAAACACTGTGAAGAAATTGCGTTACTTATCGATTCTTACCATCTAGACGTACTCTTCATGACAGAGACTTGGACAACACCGACTAGCTCGTGGAACTGGGGACAGCTTGTCCCACTGGCTTCAAAATAAGGCATAATCCCAGGATGGGAGCCAGAGGAGGTGGAACTGGATTAATTTTTAGGCAGACTCTTGACGTCTCCCAGCTTATCATCAAGGCAATCGCTGGGTGCAAAACATTGGGTTTCTCCATCAAGGACCAAGGAGGCGTGCTATTCACGGGTCTACTATGTTATAGACCCCCGGCTACCTCGTTATCTGCTGTACCTGAGCTCATAGACTTAATATAAGATCTCTCCCACTCCCACACAAAGTTGATGGTGTTAGGGGATTTCAATCTTTGGTCAGAGAGACCGACCAAGACGGCCTATGTAGAGCTGGTCCAAGCTTGTCATAATATTGAGCTACAACAACTGGTACTCTCCAAAACCCATTCAAAGGGCCATATTCTTGATCTACTTTTTGCTGTCGCTTGTCGAACGGCTATACGTGACGTCCTGCCTCAGTGTTGGACGGATCACGCCCTCGTCCAGTTCTCCCTCTCGTGCACTAGTGCTCCATTAAAGAAAGGGAGTGTGGGGGGCACTAGAATGGGGAGACAATGGTCTAGACTCCTCAAACAAACGATCTTGCCCTCTCTGCTGCCAGATGGCTTTGTATTGGGAGCGAATGTGGACGTAAGTTACGAGACTCTGTCAGCGAATCTCGGCTTCTCTGGACTCTTTGGCCCCGCTGCGAAAAATCAAAGATAGGACTAATCTTGCTATGCCATGGTACTCGGAAGAACTTCGGCAGCTCAAGCTCCAATGTAAACAGGCTGAGCGGACCTGGAGGAAACAGTACCTGGAATCACATAGAGTCCTCTTCAAACAAGCACTGGCATCCTATAAAATCCAGATCAAGCTTGCCAAAGCTAGATTCTTAGAAGAATCTTTGATGGCAGCTGTAAATAAATCTCAGGCCTTATTTAAGATCGTAAAGGACCTGGCCCATCCTGGCTGTACAAAAATTGTCATCCCGGCCTCTCAAGCTCTCTGTGATTCGCTAGCACAGGCCTTTTGAGGATTAGATTGCCAACATCTTAAACAATCTTCCCTCGTCAACTGGCCGTGCTGTGCACGATTCCATCTCGTTTGAGAATAGGAAGGAGTGTACTAAATCAGGTGAGCTGAGCAACTTTCCTCTACCATCTTTTGAGGACTTCTGCTCTTTGGCTGACGGGGTGTCCTCTGGCTCACCTTCTGATCCTCTTCCACCCAAATTCTGGAAACTTTTTCGTGAAGAGCTGTTTCCCCCACTTTTTTCCATCTGTCGCCAGTCTCTCACTTCAGCACGGGTTCCAGATTGCTGGAAATTGGCGGTGGTCTCCCCACTGCTTAAAAAGGAGAATCTGGACCCCACATGCCAAGCCAACTTTAGGCCCATCTCCCTCTTGCCATTCCCTATTAAAATTCTAGAGAAACTGGCCACAAAACATCTCTCCAACTTTCTTGAGACTACTGATTGTTTGGATGTGGCTCAGTTTGGGTTTAGACCGGCACATGGGACAGAGTCGGCATTGGTGACTGTTCTCGATGACCTTCAAACGCGTGCCGACCAGGGTAGAGCAGCCTTTTTAGTGCTGCTCGATATGTCGGCCGCGTTCGACACGGTCAGCCATGCAATCCTGGTCAGGGGACTGACGGAGGCTGGGGTGTCGGGCTTGGCCCTTGAATGGCTGGTGTCATATCTCGATCAAAGGCACCAGGTAGTTGCCCTGCCACCCTTTAAATCCAACATCAGGAGGGTTGATCAGGGAATACCCCAGGGCTCGGCCATCAGCCCCATTCTTTTCAATCTTTACCTCCGTCCCCTGATCACGCTGATTAAATCTTTTGGCATAACAGTCACCAACTACGCCGATGACACCCAACTTATCTTCTCGTTTGAGGGTAAGGACGGGGTGTCACAGGAGGTCTTCCATCGATGCATGAGCACCACGGCAGAATGGCTGGGTAACAACTCCCTACAATTTAACAGCTCGAAAACCGAGGTGCTACATTGCTCTATGGATCGGACCCCCAGGCCCCTACCGCAGGGTTTTTGGCCTCCGGATTTCCAAGGTACTAGTCTGCCTGCCGAATCGGTTCAGAATTTGGGGGTAATGTTTAGTTCCGACTTACAGCTGGACACATCAGTGAACAAAACGGTGGCCACTTGTATGGCATTACTTGGATCATTGCGAAAGATTCTACCCTTGCTCCCGGTACAGGCCAGACCAGAGGTAATGCGGAGCATAATTTTAAGTCGTCTCGACTACTGCAACGCACTGCTGCTGGGGGCACCAGTTACTCTGCTAGGAAAACTCCGAGTACAGAATTGTGCTGCCAAACTGGTACTCTCGCGATGCCGCCTGGACTCTTCTGCCAAGGCACTTAGGGACCTCCATTGGTTGCCAATCTCTCAACGGGTGAACTTCAAAGCTTTGTGTTTGGTTTTTAGGGCTCTACACGGACAAGGCCCGTCTCCTCTGCAGGACCTTTTCTCTTGGTACATCCCTCCAAGACCACTCTGGTCAGCCTCGGCTTACTTGGTGGTAGTACCCAAGTTTCTGAGGTCCCGGATGGGTGGTCGGTCCTTCAGGTTTACCGCAGCGCGGCTGTGGAATTCTCTACCGGTAGGCCTGAGGGGCCTGGAAGATTTTTCTTCCTTTAAAAAAGCATTAAAGACCCATCTGTTCCCCAGAACAATGTAAATAGATTGGAAGCTGGAAACATCATGTATTGTGCCATAACAGTCTAAGCGCCAGGATGCCCATCGGGTGACAGTTATAGTGCTATAAAAGAACGCCTATACATACATACATACATACATATCGCATGTAAATTATACTTAAGTATTTAAATGTTGCCTGTCTCTGCCGGCTTCGGAGTGAGGGGGATTTCGTTAAGGAGGCGGGTTTCAGAGGGAGGAAGAAGAAGCTCTCTAGTCTGGGGGTTGAGTTGGTTTGTGTTGCGCCACGCGCCGGGACTCCTTTACCCTGTCACCCGGGATGCTCAGCTCATGCATGCCTCCTTGTGCGCCGGCTCGGGTCCGTTGGAAGTGACGTGCAGGTGCTTGGTGCTTCTATGGATGTTCTGAGCTCTTCTTGCGGCTGGGTTTGGCAACCCGTGCCTGACTGTGATGGGGCAGGTGGGACTGCGATGTCGCCGTGCCACCTGCCCTTGCTCTGGGAAGAGATGGTCCTGTGCAGTGAGAGCGCTCACGCCTGATTCTTGGTTTCACGTTCCGACTTCCTTCCCATGTGGTGAGTGCCATTGTGCATGTGCATACATCATAATTAAAAATGAAAACAATATAACATCGAATAAACTCTGAAGACTGTACATTGTTGGCACGTTCCTTGGGTTGCCTTAAATAAGGGCCCCTGTGACTGTGTGTAAATGAGTTGTAACATGTAACCCAATTCAGCCGAAAATACAGTCATGCTTTGCATTCTGTATAAAAGTTCAGAGTAAATAAAGTGCGAGTTTCTCTCATCCGTTTGTGGCAGTAGTTTGTATGTTTGTTTCCATCTCTCATAGTCATAGTGCCAGTAAGCAGGCACAAACGCGTGTCTCGTTAATTCACTGACACAAGAGAACTGGCGTTCCCCTGCACACCGAACAAGTAGGGACATCAGAGGAGTGACTGGCCTCTGACTAGACACGAACTTGTCAGCACCAGCACCTTCGTCACTCGCCTGATTCACACAGTTTAGCTCAGTCATGCTGGTGCCAAATTGTATATTTGGGAGTGAGAGGATAAGGAGGGGTTGACGATCGACGGAGTGTTAAAAACAGTATCTGCGATAGGTTAAACATTAATTAAAATAAGTTTAAATGGCGTCACTGGAGTCAATTGAGAGGGCTGCTACGGTTTGCACGGCGAGCACGTTATGTAAACAGCTCCGTGTGAGTGCACCTCCGACCCAGCAAGAACTCCCTCAGTTCGGAGTGACACTGGACCAACAGGGCAATTGGAGCCACTGGGGGTTGAGTCATGTGTTATTTATTGATAAATTCACTCGGAATACGTGGAACAGCCAGGGTCGGACTAGCACAGCAAATACATCTGGGCATTAAAATTAACCCTGGGCGTCCGAATCGGCTACGCCCACGGAGTAGACGTAGTGTTGCCTCCTACGCGTTTTGCGTAGACAGCGTAGCCGGCAACACTACGCCCACTCCGTGTGTGTAGCCGAGTCGGCCGCCACCCGCCTCCCTCCCGCCCTCCCCTACATACATTATTTAAGCAAAATACCCTAAATAAACAAGTTTAAAGCAGTTACCGTGTCCGGGGCTCGTCCGGGGCTCCCTATTGGAATAGCGTCCCGTCATAGATACCAATGCGTATGCGCGGCCGCCCGCGCATGCGCATTTCTCTTAGTTGCAGAAACCTTGTGGCCTGAAGAAAAGAGGGCAGCACTCTTTTATCAAGGGTTAAAAGATGATCTGAAAGACGTTCTTGCGCAAATCAATCCTCAACCAACTACTTGTTCAGAGTTAGTCAATATAACTTTACATCTGTGTGAGAAGTTGGCCTTGATATATAATGTTCACTATTCTAGTGAGCACTTTGTATCAGTCCAAACAACCCTTATTGATGATTGGTTGTAAGTCAACCTTATAGACCAGCTATCCTAGTAGCATGGATACGAGCAGTCTTCGGGCTAAACTCTAGAGGGCGTGTTAAGCCAGCTGTTATACCATCACATATACCCCTTGAACACCAAGTGAAAGGACACCTGACAAGTGTTATGAAAATAAACAGTGTATTTATTTAGATCACAACAGCCCTGTACTCTTTATGAGGACAGGGTACTAAGCACACAACAAAACTCTTACGAAAATACTTTAAGTTGCACAATTTACACAAATGCCCGAGGGGCACGAAAAACCATATACTCTAAAAGTGGAATACGACATTACTAGCAGGTAAGTACTAATCTCATAGGGTTTGGAATCACTAGGACTGGACTACTGAACCTTCAGATTACTAGCAGGAGGCCTAGGGGACTCGGGTGCAGAGTGTGCACTCTCACGCGGGATGCGGGACAAAGTCTATGGATACTAGTAATTACAAAGTTAGTGATATCGGACGAATCCGACTAGGTAGAGCTGAAACGAAAAAGGATCTGGACCCTTGGATAGTGAGGCTATGCTGTAGCACCGAAATGCTGAGTTTACCTAGCCCAGGGGCTGCGGGTGCATAGGTCTGGAAAGACGTCGGGAATCCTAGTTGCAGTCTATGGAGCCTGAAAGAAGAAGTTGCTGGCAGGCGACCAGTGAAGAGATTCGGAGGGATCCAAGCCTGGATTGGAGATGGAAGACACCTGTAAGCAGAGGGGACCAAGTTCTGAATCACTAGCCAGTGATTAGATGGGCACCAAGATGGCACCGGCTGAAGTCACCTCGACCAGGTGAGTGGGCGGCGCTGGGCTCTGCAGTCTCACGGACCAGGAGGCGTTGTCGGCGACCAGGATGGAGGTGCGAGCTGTCCCACGATGGTATCTGCTGTCGACGTCGCTGGACCCAGGATTGGGGCAACAAGTCTTGGCAAATGCAAGCCCACGCGGTGGACTCAAAATGGCGTCTGGAGTGGACCAGGAGGGTGCATAGTGAGCACCGGGGTGCCACTTGCAGTCACCTTCCTCTAAAGCCCTGCCTACCCAGGATACACAAAACCCTGTCTGGGATGGTGCTAGCACCGCCCCTGACAGGAAACCCCTTTGTCCAGGCCTCCCTCGCTGGAAGGACTCCCAGCAGCAGGTCAGACTTGTGTCTGTGGTGGCAGCATCCATTTTGTGATGCTGAGGCTTGAGTTAACTTTAACCGGGGTTCACAGTTACATACATGTCGTGTCCCTCTGGAAGGGTGGAATGCTAACCCCGTCGCCAGAATTGGCGAGGGGTTAGTATTCCAATTCGTATGACACCTTACTCGACATGTTTTGATAAAGCGATACCAAAGATAGCATATAACCGCGAGGAATATAATGCACTTCAGAGTATATGGTATGCGTTATCATGGAACAGCTATTAGGACTTGGTTCCGCAAGCTGCAAACGGGCTCAGCTCATGCCAGAGCACCATCTCACACGATTCCAAGCACTCTGCCTTCAGGATTGTCATGGCCTGCCATAGGAGTGACTGATAGGAATCTGTGTGTCCATTTTAGGGTTAGATATAGGTATACTATATCTAAAGCAAAGGGTGATTACACCACCTTGCCCCAGCTGTCGTGCAGCCAGTTGTGTCAGATTTAGATGGCCAGCCAGGGGTGGCATAATACATGCTGCAGCCCCTGGTAGGCCCTGGGTACACCTATGCCCTGGGTACCTGAGGTACACTGTACAGGGACTGATAAGGTGACTCAGTATCCAATTAGATATGTGCCTAAGGTACATGGCATCCATTTTACAGAGAGAGCAGTAGGCCTGGGGCCCTGGATAGCAGGGTCCCAGGTCAACTAAGTCGGAAAACCAGCAAAACACCAGGCAAAAAGTTGGGGGCAACCATAGTCAGGTATCCACCTTCCTACACCATCCTGGATGCATTTGCGAAGGCCTCTGGCTTTAAGGTGAACATGACGAAATCAGTAGCACTTGACCTTTCCTTGGAGGCACACACGCGGGCCTCCCTAGAAGCACAATTCCCCTTCCAATGGGCAGACGGTGCAGTCCCCCACCTGGGCATACAATTGGCGGCCACGCTACAAGAAACGGTGCGTCTCAACTACGCTAACCTTAATCGCACTATCCGCGCGGTGGCGGCACCTCCCACTATCTTGGCTGAGCCGAGTGGCCGCAGTAAAGATGACTATCCTCCCGCAAGTTTTATACGTTTTTCGGGCTAGCCCGCTCCGTCCCCCGGAGGGATGGATTCGCCGCACGCAATCGGAGCTGGCTCAGTTTGTGTGAAACGGGAAAAGGCCCAGACTCAAGCTGAGGCTAGGGATGCTTCCCCCGGAGAGTGGTGGGCTGAGCCTGCCAGATTTGCATCACTATTACCAGGTGACCCAACTCAGAACCCTAGTGGAATGGAGCAAATGGGAATCGGAGCGCCATTGGTTGTTCCAGGACCAAGCGGTCGCGGGGCGTCCACTCCAGGAGGTGCCTTTCCTACGGCAACAACACCGGCCCCCTAACCTATACGCCTCCTTCATCACGAGGGTACCGCTAGAGGTATGGGATCGAACATGCGTCTTACACGACCTTCCCGTCTCCCCTCACACCCCTGTTAGAGAACCCTGACTTCGGCCCGGGTAGGGATGTCCAGGCCTTTGCACGGTGGCGCCCAGCAGGATGCCGATGCCTCTTTCACATGTATTCAGGTGCAGGAGTGACGCCTTTTGAGGAATTCCGGAAGACCTATGACCTCCCGGAGGCTGAACACCTTAGGTATCTACAGGTCCGACATTGGGCGCTTCAACCCCAGATCCGTGGAGACGCTACACGCCAGCTCAGTAAATATGAATACTGGCTTCTCTCGCGCACCACAGATAAGCGACTCATTTCAGACATATATCGGCTCCTCTTGGACAGATACTCGCGCGTTTATAATGCAGGACGGGCTAGATGGGAGAGGGAACTGGGGCAAACTCTTCGCAACAAAGAATGGGAGGACATTTACCACCGCGCCAGACACTCACGAGATGCATGAGGTTTGGCACCTCACGCGAGATGCGTGCGATTCGGTATCTCACGCAATATGCGTGAGATTCGGAATCTCACGCGAGATGCGTGAGGTTTGGCACCTCACCCGAGATGCGTGAGGTTTGACACCTCACCCGAGATGCGTGAGGTTTGGCACCTCACGCGAGATGCGTGAGGTTTGGCACCTCACCCGAGATGCGTGACGTTTGGCACCTCACCCGAGATGCGTGAGGTTTGGCACCTCACCCGAGATGCGTGAGGGTTGGCACCTCACCCGAGATGCGTGAGGTTTGGCACCTCACCCGAGATGCGTGAGGTTTGGCACCTCACGCGAGATGCGTGAGGTTTGGCACCTCACCCGAGATGCGTAAGGTTTGGCACCTCACGCGAGATGCGTAAGGTTTGGCACCTCACCCGAGATGCGTGAAGTTTGGCACCTCACCCGAGATGCGTGAGGTTTGGCACCTCACCCGAAATGCGTGAGGTTTGGCACCTCACCCGAGATGCGTGAGGTTTGGCACCTCACGCGAGATGCGTGAGGGTTGGCACCTCACGCGAGATGCGTAAGGTTTGGCACCTCACCCGAGATGCCTGAGGTTTGGCACCTCACCCGAGATGCGTGAGGTTTATCACCTCACGCGAGATGCGTGAGGTTTGGCACCTCACGCGAGATGCGTGAGGTTTGGCACCTCACGCGAGATGCGTGAGGTTTGGCACCTCACGCGAGATGCGTAAGGTTTGGCACCTCACCCGAGATGCCTGAGGTTTGGCACCTCACCCGAGATGCGTGAGGTTTATCACCTCACGCGAGATGCGTGAGGTTTGGCACCTCACGCGAGATGCGTGAGGTTTGGCACCTCACCCGAGATGCGTGACGTTTGGCACCTCACCCGAGATGCGTGACGTTTGGCACCTCACCCGAGATGCGTGAGGTTTGGCAACTCACCCGAGATGCGTAAGGTTTGGCACCTCACCCGAGATGCGTGAGGTTTGGCACCTCACGCTAGATGCGTGAGGTTTGGCACCTCACCCGAGATGCGTGAGGTTTGGCACCTCACCCGAGATGCGTGAGGTTTGGCACCTCACCCGAGATGCGTGAGGGTTGGCACCTCGCCCGAGATGCGTGAGGTTTAGCACCTCACGCGAGATGCGTAAGGTTTGGCACCTCACCCGAGATGCGTGAGGTTTGGCACCTCACCCGAGATGCGTGAGGTTTGGCACCTCACCCGAGATGCGTGAGGTTTGGCACCTCACCCGAGATGCAAGAGGTTTGGCACCTCACGCGAGATGCGGGTGGGTTGGCACCTCACGCGAGATGCGTGAGGATTGGCACCTCACGCGAGATGCGTAAGGTTTGGCACCTCACCCGAGATGCGTGAGGTTTGGCACCTCACCCGAGATGCGTGAGGTTTGGCACCTCACGCGAGATGCGTAAGGTTTGGCACCTAACCCGAGATGCGTCAGGTTTGGCACCTCACCCGAGATGCGTGAGGTTTGGCACCTCACGCGAGATGCGTAAGGTGTGGCACATCACCCGAGTTGCGTGAGGTTTGGCACCTCACCCGAGATGCGTGAGGTTTGGCACCTCACCCGAGATGCGTGAGGGTTGGCACCTCACCCGAGATGCGTGAGGGTTGGCACCTCACGCGAGATGCGTGAGGTTTGGCACCTCACGCGAGATGCATGAGGTTTGGCACCTTATGCGAGATGCGTGAGGTTTGGCACGGGGCGTGCCTACGATGTCAGCGGCCGCGCCCAGTTCCCCGTGCTCACTATTCAGCGTCTTTTGGTGAAGGAGGAAGAGGATATTGGGGCTCCGTTTCTCTGCAAGGCCAGCTTTGTTTTTTTTATCGGTGGAGAGTTCTGGGTGCCTGAAATCTGCTACAACGCTCGTTGAGCTGCAGGAGGAGTTTAGAATCTGCAGAGACTTCTCTTCTTGATGGGCTCCCGGTGAGGCTAGGTTTTGGGGGGGGATTACCTGGCACTATCCCAGATTCAGAAGTAGAGTCAATCCATCAATCAGGAGTTTGTTAAAGCGCAACTACTCACCCGTAAGGGTCTCAAGGCGCTAGGGGTGGGGGGTGCAGGTTCCATTCCATCAAGGAGGGGGTCTGTTGAAGAGCCAAGTTTTGAGGTTTCTTGCGAAGATGGGGAGCGATGTTGTCTGTCTGAGGTGGAGTGTAAGGGCGTTCCATGCTTTGGCGGCGAGGAAGGAGAAGGAGCGGCTTCCCGATCTGGTCTTTCTGGTGCGGGGGACCACGGCGTAGGAGAGCTGGGCTGATCGTAGGGTCCTTTGGGAGTGCCTGGAATTTGAGCCGGCTGTTCAGGTATGCTGGTCCGGTGCCGTGGAGGGCCTTGTGTGGGTGGGTGAGCATCTTAAAGGTGATTCTCGCCTCGACGGGGAGCCAGTGGAGTGTGCGCAGGTGCTGCGAGATGTGGCAGTGTTTTGGCAGGTTGAGGGCCAGTCTTGTGGCGGCGTTCTGGATGTTCTGTAGCTTGCGGATGATGTTTTTGTTTATTCCGGCGTAGAGTGCGTTGCCGTAGTAGAGTCTGCTGGTGACCAGGGCGTGAGTGACTGTCTTTCAGTGTTCGAGGGGGATCCATTTGAAGGTCTTACGAAGGAGGCGGAGGGTGTGGAAGCAGGAAGATGAGACAGAGTTGATCTGGCGGTCCATTTTGAGCTCGGAGTCCAGGATGATTCCCAGGTTGCGTGCGTGGTCTGTGGGGGTTGGCGGGTTTCCAAGGGCGGTGGGCCACCAGGTGTCGCTCCACGCGTCGGGGTTTGGGCCCATGATGAGTACTTTTGTTTTGTTGGTGTTTAGTTGTAGGCAGCTGTTTTTCATCCATTTGAAGACGGCTTCCATGCCTTCTCGAAAGTTGCGTCTGGCGGTGTTGGGCTCGTTGGATAGGGAGAGGATGAGCTGGGTGTCGTCTGCGTATGACACGATGTTGAGTCCATAGGTTCTGACGATGGGGGCAAGTGGAGCCATGTAGACGTTGAAGAGCGTCGGGCTGAGGGAGGAGCCCTGGGGGACTCCGCAGGTGGTAGGTGTGGGGTCTGAGAGGAAAGGGGGGAGTCTGACCCGTTGCGTCCTGCCGGAGAGGAAGGAGCAGATCCAGTCGAGGGCCTTGTCCTGGATTCCTGCGTCGTAGAGTCTGCGTATTAGGGTGCGGTGAGAGACTGTGTCGAACGCCGCTGATAGGTCTAGGAGGATGAGGGCTACTGTTTCTCCTTTGTCCAGTTGGGTGCGGATGTCGTCTGTTGCGGCGAGGAGGGCGGTTTCCGTACTGTGTTTTTTTCTGAAGCCGGATTGGGAGGAGTCGAGGATGTTGTGTTCTTCAATGAATGTGGCGAGTTGGCTGTTGATGGCTTTCTCGATGACTTTCGCTGGGAAAGGGAGCAGGGAGATGGGTCTGTAGTTTTTGAGGTTGGTGGGGTCCGCTGAGGGTTTCTTTAGGAGGGGGTTGACCTCCGTGTGTTTCCAGTCGTCGGGGACGGAGTCGGTCGCCAGGGAGCGGTTGATGGTGTGGTGGAGCATGGGTGCGATGGTATCGGTGGCTCTGTTGAAGATGTGGTGGGGGCAGGGGTCCGTGGGGGCCCCTGAGTGGATTGACTTCATTGTCTTCAGTGTGTCTTCGATGGTGAGGACTGTCCAGTCATCAATCGCTGGTTTCCGGGTGTCGGGGGTGGTTCGTGAGGGTTCAGTGTGTTGGTTGTCTTTGTCGAAGTTGTCGTAGATGCTCTTGATTTTGTGGTGGAAAAAGGTGCTGAGTTTGTCGCAGAGGTCTTGTGAGGGAGGGATGTCAGTAGACTCGCTGGTGGGTTGGGCGAACTCCTTGATGATGCTGAAGAGTTTCTTGCTGTTGTGTGCGTGGGTGGAGATTCTGTCTTCAATCTCTTTTTTCCTCGTTTCTCTGATGAGTTGATGGTGGGCGTTGGTGGCGGCTCTGAAGTTGTTGTGGGCTTCTGTGGATTTGGTGTTTCTCCAGGCCTTTTCGAGGCGGCGGCATGTGCGCCTGGACTCTCGAAGTTCGGTGGTAAACCATCTGGCTTTCTTGGCATGGGTATTGTTGTTTTTCTTGAGGGGGGGCTATGGTGTTGGTGCTGTCCGAGATCCATCTATGCAGGGTTCGAGCTGCGTTGTTGGGGTCGTCGTTTTCCGCAATGGTTGGGGTGGAGTTGTTGAGTGAGGAGGTGAGCTGGTTGTTGGTGATTTTGGTCCAGTTTCTTTCTGGAAGCAGGTGCTGGTGTCTGTGGATGGTGTGTGTTCTGAAGGTGAAGTGGACGCAACGATAGTCGGTCCATGGGAGTTCGGTGGTGTGGCTGAAGGTGATGGAGTTTCCTGTAGTGAAGAGGGGGTCGAGGGTGTGTCCTGCTGAGTGCGTGGGCTCTGTCACGATCTGGCAGAGTCCAATGTTGTGGAGGTTGTCCAGGAGGCATGTGGTGTTGGGGTCCAGTTGATTGTCGAGGTGGAAGTTGAGGTCTCCCAGCAGGGTGTAGTTGGTGGATGCGATGGCCTGCAGGGAGATAATGTCCGTGATGGAGTTGGAGAAGGGTCCGCGGGGTCCAGGGGGTCGGTAGATGAGGGTTCCTCGGAGGGCGGCGGTGGGGCTGGCCAGTATCTTGAAGTGAAGGTGTTCCATCAGTTTTGTGGACTCGTCAGGTAGTGTGCTCAGGCGGAGGCTGGATTTGTGGACGATGGCGATTCCTCCTCCTGGGTGGGTGGGGTGGTCCTTCCTGGAGATCTTGTATCCTTGCGGGATGGCGATGGCGATGTCCGGTCCCGAGGTGGCATTGGTCCAGGTTTCGGTGAAGAATGCTACGTCCGGGGTGGTGCTGTCGAGGAGGTCCCAGATTTCTGTGGCGTGTTTGTGGAGGGATCGGACGTTGAGGAGGATGCATTGCAGGGTCTTCGGTTCGGTTGTGTTCTTGGGGGCGGGTTGTGCTGGATCCGTGTTCTTGGCGGTGCTGCAGGTGTGCCGGCAGCGGTGACAGCTGAAAAGTCCATGGGTGTCGGCTGGTGATGCTAGCTTGCAGTTGTTGTTGCAGCCTGGGTTGAGTGCGTGGAGTGCTGCTGGGTCGTAGCGTTGGCGGGGCGGAGGTCCAGGGTTCCTGGTGCTGGTCGCGGACGGGCGCAGATGTGCTAGCCTTTGACGCGCCTTCGGTGCACCAGTGGCCGCCATTAAGTAGGGGTCGGGGAGGGCTGGACAGCTGGGAGGCGGGAGCGGGGAGAGGAGCTGGATTGGGCCGGTCGCACTGGGGGGGGAGGGGCCACGGGGGCAGCAGCAGCGGGGAAAGGTAAAGGGAGGAAAGAAGGGATAAAGAAAAAAGGGAAAATAAGCAGAAATAAGGCACAAAAGAGCAGAGATGCAGAAAAGGGTAGAAAGGTGAAAGATGGAAAGGGTAGAAAAACAAGTGAAAACGAGTGAAGGAGCGAAAGGGAAAATGGGCAGAAATAAGGCACAAAAGAGCAGAGGTGCAGAAAGGTGAAAGATAGAAAGGGTAGAAAAACGAGTGAAGGAGCAGAGAGAGAGAAAGGGAAAATGGGCAGAAATAAGGCACAAAAGAGCAGAGATGCAGAAAGGTGAAAGATAGAAAGGATAGAAAAACGAGTGAAGGAGCAGAGTGAGAGAAAGGAGACAGAGGTCCACTCTACAGGTAAGATTGCGAATCTTGTTAAAACCATTTCAGTGATTTATTAGGAACATTCAATTTGATTTTCAAGATCATTTACCATATTCACGAGTGCGATTCTAGTTCTATAGTAGTTCCATGAATGTTTTTGGGAACACTTTTAAGTCACATAAAATAAGGAAATATAAGACACTGATTGTTTAGGTGATTGAAAACCTAGTCATAGAAAGACCTAAACCAAATTCTGCCGCTTATGCCTTTGAGCAGTTGATACTGAAGTGAAGTATTATCGCCACAATATAGCGGATCTAAGAAAGGTCAACTAAGAGTCTGATTGTCTGAATAAACGCAAGCCACAAAGCTCTTAAGCTAGTTCCTGATTGAAGGACAGAATCTGATGTCCTAATTTACGTCTTTGTGCGAAGGAAAGTGCGTGTATTTTTGTTTGCGAGTAACTTTTCCTTTTCAGATCTCCTTCCCAGCTGGTCCCTTCCTAATTCCCTTTCCCCCGCTTAATCACTTCAATACTCTGTGTAATCATTACAATCAGAATTGGAGGTATTGAGAGGTGGGCCCCTTATATCATCACTCCAGACCCTGAGGAAGAAGCAACCTGACAGAATAGTGAGCCCACGAATAATATTCCTCCCGGTCTGAGAGTTTTGACATTATGGCCACCATGGATGATTTAATGAGGGTTATTGTTCAGATGCAAACAGATTTAACTGAAGCTAGGAATGCCACTGCAATGCTCTCTGATAAAGTAGATAGGATACAGCGATTAAGTACTCTGCTTCCTCCTCTCCGTTCTCTGCAGCATACAGACTGAGAGGAATGACGCTGTTGGGGCAGCCGTCCGAACCAATCGGTGCTGGCTGCGGTGGAGGGGAGGGAGGTTGCCTGCAGCCTTCCTGTTGACGAGAGCCCAGACCACGTCAGACGCATTTAAAATCCAGGACGGCGGGAGTCGGAAGTCTGCAGTCTCGGGAGTCAGCGCGGGAAGCCAAGGTAAGTTTTATATAATATTTATTATGTATTATCGCATATCGCAGACTTACATGGCCATTGCGCGCTGCAGAATCTATTGCCGCATTGCTCTTTTAATTATTTTAAAATGAATCTACTTTACTGAGCGCTCGCGCTGTCGATCTTGGCGCTAGGCGCTACCTCTCTCATAGCGTGTTATTAGTACCACTCTTACCCGCACTATAATTGTGACCTCATTCCGCACTTTGCGGGAATTTGAGAGCTTCAGGGCACCTTAGGGCTCCTGGGGACATCGCGCTGCGGTTTTGGTAGCCGCCATCTTGGGTGAGGGAGGGAACCAGGGAGTGCCGAATTGCTGGCACCATCTTGGTTGGGGGGCTAGTGATCGCACTACAGGACTCTTGCGTCTGGAAGTGCATAAAAGCAGAACTTCCCCATCGACAGGTCAGACTTACATGACCATTGCGCGCTGCAGAATCTATTGCCGCATTGCTGTTTTAATTATTTTAAAATTAATCTACTTTACTGCGCGCTCGCGCTGTCGATCTTGGCGCTAGGCGCTACCTCTCTCATAGCGTGTTATTAGTACCACTCTTACCCGCACTATAATTGTGACCTCATTCCGCACTTTGCGGGAATTTGAGCGCTTCAGGGCACCTTAGGGCTCCTGGGGACATCGCGCTGCGGTTTTGGTAGCTGCCATCTTGGGTGAGGGAGGGAACCAGGGAGTGCCGAATTGCTGGCGCCATCTTGGTTGGGGGGCTAGTGATCGCACTACTGGAATCTTGCGTATACGGCTATATATGATGGACGCCCCTAAAGCGCGCAGCGTAGGCGCGCAGCAGGCGCGCCGGCGGAGCGCCGGAGGTGCGCCAGAGGTAAGCCCGTTTGCGCCCGTTCGCGCCGGGCGCTGAAAGTTCTGCCTCTCGGAACCAAGATGTAACTTCTTACTCTTATTCCCGCGATGAACTTTTACGCCTTAATCTCGGTTCACTCAGTAACCGAAAGTATATCACCACCAGTAAGCACCCAGTTGCCTTGTCCTGTGGCTTGTTAAATGTGAGATCTCTCATCAAACACTGTGAAGAAATTGCGTTACTTATCGATTCTTACCATCTAGACGTACTCTTCATGACAGAGACTTGGACAACACCGACTAGCTCGTGGAACTGGGGACAGCTTGTCCCACTGGCTTCAAAATAAGGCATAATCCCAGGATGGGAGCCAGAGGAGGTGGAACTGGATTAATTTTTAGGCAGACTCTTGACGTCTCCCAGCTTATCATCAAGGCAATCGCTGGGTGCAAAACATTGGGTTTCTCCATCAAGGACCAAGGAGGCGTGCTATTCACGGGTCTACTATGTTATAGACCCCCGGCTAGCTCGTTATCTGCTGTACCTGAGCTCATAGACTTAATATAAGATCTCTCCCACTCCCACACAAAGTTGATGGTGTTAGGGGATTTCAATCTTTGGTCAGAGAGACCGACCAAGACGGCCTATGTAGAGCTGGTCCAAGCTTGTCATAATATTGAGCTACAACAACTGGTACTCTCCAAAACCCATTCAAAGGGCCATATTCTTGATCTACTTTTTGCTGTCGCTTGTCGAACGGCTATACGTGACGTCCTGCCTCAGTGTTGGACGGATCACGCCCTCGTCCAGTTCTCCCTCTCGTGCACTAGTGCTCCATTAAAGAAAGGGAGTGTGGGGGGCACTAGAATGGGGAGACAATGGTCTAGACTCCTCAAACAAACGATCTTGCCCTCTCTGCTGCCAGATGGCTTTGTATTGGGAGCGAATGTGGACGTAAGTTACGAGACTCTGTCAGCGAATCTCGGCTTCTCTGGACTCTTTGGCCCCGCTGCGAAAAATCAAAGATAGGACTAATCTTGCTATGCCATGGTACTCGGAAGAACTTCGGCAGCTCAAGCTCCAATGTAAACAGGCTGAGCGGACCTGGAGGAAACAGTACCTGGAATCACATAGAGTCCTCTTCAAACAAGCACTGGCATCCTATAAAATCCAGATCAAGCTTGCCAAAGCTAGATTCTTAGAAGAATCTTTGATGGCAGCTGTAAATAAATCTCAGGCCTTATTTAAGATCGTAAAGGACCTGGCCCATCCTGGCTGTACAAAAATTGTCATCCCGGCCTCTCAAGCTCTCTGTGATTCGCTAGCACAGGCCTTTTGAGGATTAGATTGCCAACATCTTAAACAATCTTCCCTCGTCAACTGGCCGCGCTGTGCACGATTCCATCTCGTTTGAGAATAGGAAGGAGTGTACTAAATCAGGTGAGCTGAGCAACTTTCCTCTACCATCTTTTGAGGACTTCTGCTCTTTGGCTGACGGGGTGTCCTCTGGCTCACCTTCTGATCCTCTTCCACCCAAATTCTGGAAACTTTTTCGTGAAGAGCTGTTTCCCCCACTTTTTTCCATCTGTCGCCAGTCTCTCACTTCAGCACGGGTTCCAGATTGCTGGAAATTGGCGGTGGTCTCCCCACTGCTTAAAAAGGAGAATCTGGACCCCACATGCCCAGCCAACTTTAGGCCCATCTCCCTCTTGCCATTCCCTATTAAAATTCTAGAGAAACTGGCCACAAAACATCTCTCCAACTTTCTTGAGACTACTGATTGTTTGGATGTGGCTCAGTTTGGGTTTAGACCGGCACATGGGACAGAGTCGGCATTGGTGACTGTTCTCGATGACCTTCAAACGCGTGCCGACCAGGGTAGAGCAGCCTTTTTAGTGCTGCTCGATATGTCGGCCGCGTTCGACACGGTCAGCCATGCAATCCTGGTCAGGGGACTGACGGAGGCTGGGGTGTCGGGCTTGGCCCTTGAATGGCTGGTGTCATATCTCGATCAAAGGCACCAGGTAGTTGCCCTGCCACCCTTTAAATCCAACATCAGGAGGGTTGATCAGGGAATACCCCAGGGCTCGGCCATCAGCCCCATTCTTTTCAATCTTTACCTCCGTCCCCTGATCACGCTGATTAAATCTTTTGGCATAACAGTCACCAACTACGCCGATGACACCCAACTTATCTTCTCGTTTGAGGGTAAGGACGGGGTGTCACAGGAGGTCTTCCATCGATGCATGAGCACCACGGCAGAATGGCTGGGTAACAACTCCCTACAATTTAACAGCTCGAAAACCGAGGTGCTACATTGCTCTATGGATCGGACCCCCAGACCCCTACCGCAGGGTTTTTGGCCTCCGGATTTCCAAGGTACTAGTCTGCCTGCCGAATCGGTTCAGAATTTGGGGGTAATGTTTAGTTCCGACTTACAGCTGGACACATCAGTGAACAAAACGGTGGCCACTTGTATGGCATTACTTGGATCATTGCGAAAGATTCTACCCTTGCTCCCGGTACAGGCCAGACCAGAGGTAATACGGAGCATAATTTTAAGTCGTCTCGACTACTGCAACGCACTGCTGCTGGGGGCACCAGTTACTCTGCTAGGAAAACTCCGAGTACAGAATTGTGCTGCCAAACTGGCACTCTCGCGATGCCGCCTGGACTCTTCTGGCAAGGCACTTAGGGACCTCCATTGGTTGCCAATCTCTCAACGGGTGAACTTCAAAGCTTTGTGTTTGGTTTTTAGGGCTCTACACAGACAAGGCCCGTCTCCTCTGCAGGACCTTTTCTCTTGGTACATCCCTCCAAGACCACTCTGGTCAGCCTCGGCTTACTTGGTGGTAGTACCCAAGTTTCTGAGGTCCCGGATGGGTGGTCGGTCCTTCAGGTTTACCGCAGCGCGGCTGTGGAATTCTCTACCGGTAGGCCTGAGGGGCCTGGAAGATTTTTCTTCCTTTAAAAAAGCATTAAAGACCCATCTGTTCCCCAGAACAATGTAAATAGATTGGAAGCTGGAAACATCATGTATTGTGCCATAACAGTCTAAGCGCCAGGATGCCCATCGGGTGACAGTTATAGTGCTATAAAAGAACGCCTATACATACATACATACATACATATCGCATGTAAATTATACTTAAGTATTTAAATGTTGCCTGTCTCTGCCGGCTTCGGAGTGAGGGGGATTTCGTTAAGGAGGCGGGTTTCAGAGGGGGGAAGAAGAAGCTCTCTAGTCTGGGGGTTGAGTTGGTTTGTGTTGCGCCACGCGCCGGGACTCCTTTACCCTGTCACCCGGGATGCTCAGCTCATGCATGCCTCCTTGTGCGCCGGCTCGGGTCCGTTGGAAGTGGCGTGCAGGTGCTTGGTGCTTCTATGGATGTTCTGAGCTCTTCTTGCGGCTGGGTTTGGCAACCCGTGCCTGACTGTGATGGGGCAGGTGGGACTGCGATGTCGCCGTGCCACCTGCCCTTGCTCTGGGAAGAGATGGTCCTGTGCAGTGAGAGCGCTCACGCCTGATTCTTGGTTTCCCGTTCCGACTTCCTTCCCATGTGGTGAGTGCCATTGTGCATGTGCATACATCATAATTAAAAATGAAAACAATATAACATCGAATAAACTCTGAAGACTGTACATTGTTGGCACGTTCCTTGGGTTGCCTTAAATAAGGGCCTCTGTGACTGTGTGTAAATGAGTTGTAACATGTAACCCAATTCAGCCGAAAATACAGTCATGCTTTGCATTCTGTATAAAAGTTCCGAGTAAATAAAGTGCGAGTTTCTCTCATCCGTTTGTGGCAGTAGTTTGTATGTTTGTTTCCATCTCTCATAGTCATAGTGCCAGTAAGCAGGCACAAACGCTTGTCTCGTTAATTCACTGACACAAGAGAACTGGCGTTCCCCTGCACACCGAACAAGTAGGGACATCAGAGGAGTGACTGGCCTCTGACTAGACACAAACTTGTCAGCACCAGCACCTTCGTCACTCGCCTGATTCACACAGTTTAGCTCAGTCATGCTGGTGCCAAATTGTATATTTGGGAGTGAGAGGATAAGGAGGGGTTGACGATCGACGGAGTGTTAAAAACAGTATCTGCGATAGGTTAAACATTAATTAAAATAAGTTTAAATGGCGTCACTGGAGTCAATTGAGAGGGCTGCTACGGTTTGCACGGCGAGCACGTTATGTAAACAGCTCCGTGTGAGTGCACCTCCGACCCAGCAAGAACTCCCTCAGTTCGGAGTGACACTGGACCAACAGGGCAATTGGAGCCACTGGGGGTTGAGTCATGTGTTATTTATTGATAAATTCACTCGGAATACGTGGAACAGCCAGGGTCGGACTAGCACAGCAAATACATCTGGGCATTAAAATTAACCCTGGGCGTCCGAATCGGCTACGCCCACGGAGTAGGCGTAGTGTTGCCTCCTACGCGTTTTGCGTAGACAGCGTAGCCGGCAACACTACGCCCACTCCGTGTGCGTAGCCGAGTCGGCCGCCACCCGCCTCCCTCCCGCCCTCCCCTACATACATTATTTAAGCAAAATACCCTAAATAAACAAGTTTAAAGCAGTTACCGTGTCCGGGGCTCGTCCGGGGCTCCCTATTGGAATAGCGTCCCGTCATAGATACCAATGCGTATGCGCGGCCGCCCGCGCATGCGCATTTCTCTTAATTGCAGAAACCTTGTGGCCTGAAGAAAAGAGGGCAGCACTCTTTTATCAAGGGTTAAAAGATGATCTGAAAGACGTTCTTGCGCAAATCAATCCTCAACCAACTACTTGTTCAGAGTTAGTCAATATAACTTTACGTCTGTGTGAGAAGTTGGCCTTGATATATAATGTTCACTATTCTAGTGAGCACTTTGTATCAGTCCAAACAACCCTTATTGATGATTGGTTGTAAGTCAACCTTATAGACCAGCTATCCTAGTAGCATGGATACGAGCAGTCTTCGGGCTAAACTCTAGAGGGCGTGTTAAGCCAGCTGTTATACCATCACATATACCCCTTGAACACCAAGTGAAAGGACACCACACAAGTGTTATGAAAATAAACAGTGTATTTATTTAGATCACAACAGCCCTGTACTCTTTATGAGGACAGGGTACTAAGCACACAACAAAACTCTTACGAAAATACTTTAAGTTGCACAATTTACACAAATGCCCGAGGGGCACGAAAAACCATATACTCTAAAAGTGGAATACGAAATTACTAGCAGGTAAGTACTAATCTCATAGGGTTTGGAATCGCTAGGACTGGACTACTGAACCTTCAGATTACTAGCAGGAGGCCTAGGGGACTCGGGTGCAGAGTGTGCACTCTCACGCGGGATGCGGGACAAAGTCTATGGATACTAGTAATTACAAAGTTAGTGATATCGGACGAATCCGACTAGGTAGAGCTGAAACGAAAAAGGATCTGGACCCTTGGATAGTGAGGCTATGCTGTAGCACCGAAATGCTGAGTTTACCTAGCCCAGGGGCTGCGGGTGCATAGGTCTGGAAAGACGTCGGGAATCCTAGTTGCAGTCTATGGAGCCTGAAAGAAGAAGTTGCTGGCAGGCGACCAGTGAAGAGATTCGGAGGGATCCAAGCCTGAATCGGAGATGGAAGACACCTGTAAGCAGAGGGGACCAAGTTCTGAATCACTAGCCAGTGATTAGATGGGCACCAAGATGGCACCGGCTGAAGCCACCTCGACCAGGTGAGTGGGCGGCGCTGGGCTCTGCAGTCTCACGGACCAGGAGGCATTGTCGGTGACCAGGATGGAGGTGCGAGCTGTCCCACAATGGTATCTGCTGTCGACGTCGCTGGACCCAGGATTGGGGCAACAAGTCTTTGCAAATGCAAGCCCACGCGGTGGACTCAAAATGGCGTCGGGAGTGGACCAGGAGGGTCCGGGGGGCTCCTCTTTTGGAGTTGAGCAAGGGCCAGTCTGGAGCAACCAGACCAGCAGTGGTGATGTCGTCGTTCATCGTCGGGAGGGCCACAAGCCAGCGGGCTAGTAGCCAGACAACGCGGTGAGCAGCAAAAAGCAGAAGGGCCCCACGCAGATCTGGTGGATGCTGGAGGGCTGAACTTTGGTGCTGGAGCTGCTCAGGGTTGGGGCTTCTCGGACCCCAAAGCACTCACTCGAGGATCCCTCGGCGGTTGTGCTGGGCAAGAGTAGTGCAGTCTTGAAGATGGCCGGTCCCTCGAGGTCTCGTCGCACCCACGGATCTCAGCTGAGCTGACGATGTGGGTAGAGGTCAGAGGTGCCAGGGAAGCCGGGTCCCGTTGTGCTGGTCAGTCGGATTCCGGAGGAAGGACGTGCAGCAAACCGCAGTGTTCTTGGATGGTGCCTGCGGGTGCAGGGTGACTACTCCTTAGTCACAAGGGAGAAATCTTGAGAAGAAGTCGAGTGTTCCTTTCGTAGAAAGTAGTTTCAGGATTCAAAGATGATCTAATCTGGAAGGGGGCCCGCTCCTATCTTTATACTAGGAAAAGGGGCTGGCACGCGACTAGGTCCTGCCCATGGGTGGGACCAGGAAGGAGGGTGGTTACACCCCTCTCCCATGCCGGATTTTCCCCAGCTCAGGGGCTGGTGTGCCCCTGGATCTGGTTCTAGCCAGCAGATGCATAGTGAGCACCGGGGTGCCACTTGCAGTCACCTTCCTCTAAAGCCCTGCCTACTCAGGATACACAAAACCCTGTCTGGGATGGTGCTAGCACCGCCCCTGACAGGAAACCCCTTTGTCCAGGCCTCCCTCGCTGGAAGGACTCCCAGCAGCAGGTCAGACTTGTGTCTGTGGTGGCAGCATCCATTTTGTGATGCTGAGGCTTGAGTTAACTTTAACCGGGGTTCACAGTTACATACATGTCGTGTCCCTCTGGAAGGGTGGAATGCTAACCCCGTCACCAGAATTGGCGAGGGGTTAGTATTCCAATTCGTATGACACCTTACTCGACATGTTTTGATAAAGCGATACCAAAGATAGCATATAACCGCGAGGATTATAATGCACTTCAGAGTATATGGTATGCGTTATCATGGAACAGCTATTAGGACTTGGTTCCGCAAGCTGCAAACGGGCTCAGCTCATGCCAGAGCACCATCTCACACGATTCCAAGCACTCTGCCTTCAGGATTGTCAAGGCCTGCCATAGGAGTGACTGATAGGAATCTGTGTGTCCATTTTAGGGTTAGATATAGGTATACTATATCTAAAGCAAAGGGTGATTACACCACCTTGCCCCAGCTGTCGTGCAGCCAGTTGTGTCAGATTTAGATGGCCAGCCAGGGGTGGCATAATACATGCTGCAGCCCCTGGTAGGCCCTGGGTACACCTATGCCCTGGGTACCTGAGGTACACTGTACAGGGACTGATAAGGTGACTCAGTATCCAATTAGATATGTGCCTAAGGTACATGGCATCCATTTTACAGAGAGAGCAGTAGGCCTGGGGCCCTGGATAGCAGGGTCCCAGGTCAACTAAGTCGGAAAACCAGCAAAACACCAGGCAAAAAGTTGGGGGCAACTATAGTCAGGTATCCATCTTCCTACACCATCCTGGATGCATTTGCGAAGGCCTCTGGCTTTAAGGTGAACATGACGAAATCAGTAGCACTTGACCTTTCCTTGGAGGCACACACGCGGGCCTCCCTAGAAGCACAATTCCCCTTCCAATGGGCAGACGGTGCAGTCCCCCACCTGGGCATACAATTGGCGGCCACGCTACAAGAAACGGTGCTTCTCAACTACGCTAACCTTAGTCGCACTATCCGCGCGGTGGCGGCACCTCCCACTATCTTGGCTGGGCCGAGTGGCAGCAGTAAAGATGACAATCCTCCCGCAAGTTTTATACGTTTTTTGGGCCAGCCCGCTCCGTTCCCCGGAGGGATGGATTCGCCGCACGCAATCGGAGCTGGCTCAGTTTGTGTGGAACGGGAAAAGGCCCAGACTCAAGCTGAGGCTAGGGATGCTTCCCCCGGAGAGTGGTGGGCTGAGCCTGCCAGATTTGCGTCACTATTACCAGGTGACCCAACTCAGAACCCTAGTGGAATGGAGCAAATGGGAATCGGAGCACCATTGGTTGTTCCAGGACCAAGCGGTCGCGGGGCGTCCACTCCAGGAGGTGCCTTTCCTACGGCAACAACACCGGCCCCCTAACCTATACGCCTCCTTCGTCACGAGGGTACCGCTAGAGGTATGGGATCGAACATGCGTCTTACACGACCTGACGACCTTCCCGTCTCCCCTCACACCCCTGTTAGAGAACCCTGACTTCGGCCCGGGTAGGGATGTCCAGGCCTTTGCACGGTGGCGCCCAGCAGGATGCCGATGCCTCTTTCACATGTATTCAGGTGCAGGAGTGACGCCTTTTGAGGAATTCCGGAAGACCTATGACCTCCCGGAGGCTGAACACCTTAGGTATCTACAGGTCCGACATTGGGCGCTTCAACCCCAGATCCGTGGAGACGCTACACGCCAGCTCAGTAAATATGAATACTGGCTTCTCTCGCGCACCACAGATAAGCGACTCATTTCAGACATATATCGGCTCCTCTTGGACAGATACTCGCGCGTTTATAATGCAGGACGGGCTAGATGGGAGAGGGAACTGGGGCGAACTCTTCGCAACAAAGAATGGGAGGACATTTACCACCGCGCCAGACACTCACGAGATGCATGAGGTTTGGCACCTCACGCGAGATGCGTGCGATTCGGTATCTCACGCAATATGCGTGAGATTCGGTATCTCACGCGAGATGCGTGAGGTTTGGCACCTCACCCGAGATGCGTGAGGTTTGGCACCTCACCCGAGATGCGTGAGGTTTGGCACCTCACGCGAGATGCGTGAGGTTTGGCACCTCACCCGAGATGCGTGACGTTTGGCACCTCACCCGAGATGCGTGACGTTTGGCACCTCACCCGAGATACGTGAGGTTTGGCACCTCACCCGAGATGCGTGAGGTTTGGCACCTCACCCGAGATGGGTGAGGTTTGGCACCTCACGCGAGATGCGTAAGGTTTGGCGCCTCACGCGAGATGCGTGAGGTTTGGCACCTCACCCAAGATGCGCGAGGTTTGGCACCTCACGCGAGAGGCGTACGGTTTGGCACCTCACGCGAGATGCGTGAGGTTTGGCACCTCACCCGAAATGCGTGAGGTTTGGCACCTCACGCGAGATGCGTAAGGTTTGGCACCTCACGCGAGATGCGTAAGGTTTGGCACCTCACCCGAGATGCGTGAGGTTTGGCACCTCACGCGAGATGCGTAAGGTGTGGCACATCACCCGAGTTGTGTGAGGTTTGGCACCTCACCCGAGATGCGTGAGGTTTGGCTCCTCACCCGAGATGCGTGAGGGTTGGCACCTCACCCGAGATGCGTGAGGGTTGGCACCTCACGCAATATGCGTGAGGGTTGGCACCTCACGAGAGATGCGTGAGGGTTGACACCTCACCCGAGATGTGTGAGGGTTGGCACCTCACCCGAGATGCGTGAGGTTTGGCACCTCACGCGAGATGCGTAAGGTTTGGCACCTCACCCGAGATGCGTCAGGTTTGGCACCTCACCCGAGATGCGTGATGTTTGGCACCTCACGCGAGATGCGTAAGGTGTGGCACATCACCCGAGATGCGTGAGGTTTGGCACCTCACCCGAGTTGCGTGAGGTTTGGCACCTCACCCGAGATGCGTGAGGGTTGGCACCTCACCCGAGATGCGTGAGGTTTGGCACCTCACCCGAGATGCGTGAGGTTTGGCACCTCACGCGAGATGCGGGAGGTTTGGCACCTCACCCGAGATGCGTCAGGTTTGGCACCTCACCCGAGATGCGTGATGTTTGGCACCTCACGCGAGATGCGTAAGGTGTGGCACATCACCCGAGATGCGTGAGGTTTGGCACCTCACCCGAGATGCGTGAGGTTTGGCACCTCACACGAGATGCGTGAGGGTTGGCACCTCACCCGAGATGTGTGAGGGTTGGCACCTCACGCGAGATGCGTGAGGTTTGGCACCTCACGCGAGATGCGTGAGGTTTGGCACCTCACGCGAGATGCATGAGGTTTGGCACCTTATGCGAGATGCGTGAGGTTTGGCACGGGGCGTGCTTACGATGTCAGCGGCCGCGCCCAGGTCCCCGTGCTCACTATTCAGCGTCTTTTGGTGAAGGAGGAAGAGGATCTTGGGGCTCCGTTTCTCTGCAAGGCCAGCTTTGTTTTTTTGATCGGTGGAGAGTTCTGGGTGCCTGAAATCTGCTACAACGCTCGTTGAGCTGCAGGAGGAGTTTAGAATCTGCAGAGACTTCTCTTCTTGATGGGCTCCCGGTGAGGCTAGGTTTTGGGGGGGGATTACCTGTCACTAACCCAGATTCAGAAGTAGAGTCAATCCATCAATCAGGAGTTTGTTAAAGCGCAACTACTCACCCGTAAGGGTCTCAAGGCGCTAGGGGTGGGGGGTGCAAGTTCCATTCCATCAAGGAGGGGGTCTGTCGAAGAGCCAAGTTTTGAGGTTTCTTGCGAAGATGGGGAGCGATGTTGTCTGTCTGAGGTGGAGTGTAAGGGCGTTCCATGCTTTGGCGGCGAGGAAGGAGAAGGAGCGGCCTCCCGATCTGGTCTTTCTGGTGCGGGGGACCACGGCGTAGGAGAGCTGGGCTGATCATAGGGTCCTTTGGGAGTGCCTGGAATTTGAGCCGGCTGTTCAGGTATGCTGGTCCGGTGCCGTGGAGGGCCTTGTGTGCGTGGGTGAGCATCTTAAAGGTGATTCTCGCCTCGACAGGGAACCAGTGGAGTGTGCGCAGGTGCTGCGAGATGTGGCAGTGTTTTGGCAGGTTGAGGGCCAGTCTTGCGGCGGCGTTCTGGGTGTTCTGTAGCTTGCGGATGATTTTTGTTTATTCCGGCGTAGAGTGCGTTGCCGTAGTAGAGTCTGCTGGTGACCAGGGCGTGAGTGACTGTCTTTCGGTGTTCGAGGGGGATCCATTTGAAGGTCTTACGAAGGAGGCGGAGGGTGTGGAAGCAGGAAGATGAGACAGAGTTGATCTGGCGGTCCATTTTGAGCTCGGAGTCCAGGATGATTCCCAGGTTGCGTGCGTGGTCTGTGGGGGTTGGCGGGTTTCCAAGGGCGGTGGGCCACCAGGTGTCGCTCCACGCGTCGGGGTTTGGGCCCATGATGAGTACTTTTGTTTTGTTGGTGTTTAGTTGTAGGCAGCTGTTTTTCATCCATTTGAAGACGGCTTCCATGCCTTCTCGAAAGTTGCGTCTGGCGGTGTTGGGCTCTTGGATAGGGAGAGGATGAGCTGGGTGTCGTCTGCGTATGACACGATGTTGAGTCCATAGGTTCTGACGATGGGGGCAAGTGGAGCCATGTAGACGTTGAAGAGCGTCGGGCTGAGGGAGGAGCCCTGGGGGACTCCGCAGGTGGCAGATGTGGGGTCTGAGAGGAAAGGGGGGAGTCTGACCCGTTGCGTCCTGCCGGAGAGGAAGGAGCAGATCCAGTCGAGGGCCTTGTCCTGGATTCCTGCGTCGTAGAGTCTGCGTATTAGGGTGCGGTGGGAGACTGTGTCGAACGCCTCTGATAGGTCTAGGAGGATGAGGGCTACTGTTTCTCCTTTGTCCAGTTGGGTGCGGATGTCGTCTGTTGCGGCGAGGAGGGCGGTTTCCGTACTGTGGTTTTTTCTGAAGCCGGATTGGGAGGAGTCGAGGATGTTGTGTTCTTCAATGAATGTGGCGAGTTGGCTGTTGATGGCTTTCTCGATGACTTTCGCTGGGAAAGGGAGCAGGGAGATGGGTCTGTAGTTTTTGAGGTCGGTGGGGTCCACTGAGGGTTTCTTTAGGAGGGGGTTGACCTCCGTGTGTTTCCAGTCATCGGGGACGGAGTCGGTCGCCAGGGAGCGGTTGATGGTGTGGTGGAGCATGGGTGCGATGGTATCGGTGGCTCTGTTGAAGATGTGGTGGGGGCAGGGGTCCGTGGGGGCCCCTGAGTGGATTGACTTCATTGTCTTCAGTGTGTCTTCGATGATGAGGGCTGTCCAGTCATCAATCGCTGGTTTCCGGGTGTCGGGGGTGGTTCGTGAGGGTTCAGTGTGTTGGTTGTCTTTGTCGAAGTTGTCGTAGATGCTCTTGATTTTGTGGTGGAAAAAGGTGCTGAGTTTGTCGCAGAGGTCTTGTGAGGGAGGGATGTCAGTAGACTCGCTGGTGGGTTGGGCGAACTCCTTGATGATGCTGAAGAGTTTCTTGCTGTTGTGTGCGTGGGTGGAGATTCTGTCTTCAATCTCTTTTTTCCTCGTTTCTCTGATGAGTTGATGGTGGGCGTTGGTGGCGGCTCTGAAGTTGTTGTGGGCTTCTGTGGATTTGGTGTTTCTCCAGGCCTTTTCGAGGCGGCGGCATGTGCGCCTGGACTCTCGAAGTTCGGTGGTAAACCATCTGGCTTTCTTGGCATGGGTATTGTTGTTTTTATTGAGGGGGGGCTATGGTGTTGGTGCTGTCCGAGATCCATCTATGCAGGGTTCGAGCTGCGTTGTTGGGGTCGTCGTTTTCCGCAATGGTTGGGGTGGAGTTGTTGAGTGAGGAGGTGAGCTGGTCGTTGGTGATTTTGGTCCAGTTTCTTTCTGGAAGCAGGTGCTGGTGTCTGTGGATGGTGTGTGTTCTGAAGGTGAAGTGGACGCAACGATAGTCGGTCCATGGGAGTTCGGTGATGTGGCTGAAGGTGATGGAGTTTCCTGTAGTGAAGAGGGGGTCGAGGGTGTGTCCTGCTGAGTGCGTGGGCTCTGTCACGATCTGGCGGAGTCCAATGTTGTGGAGGTTGTCCAGGAGGCATGTGGTGTTGGGGTCCAGTTGATTGTCGAGGTGGAAGTTGAGGTCTCCCAGCAGGGTGTAGTTGGTGGATGCGATGGCCTGCAGGAAGATAATGTCCGTGATGGAGTTGGAGAAGGGTCCGCGGGGTCCAGGGGGTCGGTAGACGAGGGTTCCTCGGAGGGCGGCGGTGGGGCTGGCCAGTATCTTGAAGTGAAGGTGTTCCATCAGTTTTGTGGACTCGTCAGGTAGTGTGCTCAGGCGGAGGCTGGATTTGTGGACGATGGCGATTCCTCCTCCTGGGTGGGTGGGGTGGTCCTTCCTGGAGATCTTGTATCCTTGCGGGATGGCGATGGCGATGTCCGGTCCCGAGGTGGCATTGGTCCAGGTTTCGGTGAAGAATGCTATGTCCGGGGTGGTGCTGTCGAGGAGGTCCCAGATTTCTGTGGCGTGTTTGTGGAGGGATCGGACGTTGAGGAGGATGCATTGCAGGGTCTTCGGTTCGGTTGTGTTCTTGGGGGCGGGTTGTGCTGGATCCGTGTTCTTGGCGGTGCTGCAGGTGTGCCGGCAGCGGTGACAGCTGAAAGGTCCATGGGTGTCGGCTGGTGATGCTAGCTTGCAGTTGTTGTTGCAGCCTGGGTTGAGTGCGTGGAGTGCTGCTGGGTCGTAGCGTTGGCGGGGCGGAGGTCCAGGGTTCCTGGTGCTGGTCGCGGACGGGCGCAGATGTGCTAGCCTTTGACGCGCCTTCGGTGCACCAGTGGCCGCCATTAAGTAGGGGTCGGGGAGGGCTGGACAGCTGGGAGGCGGGAGCGGGGAGAGGAGCTGGATTGGGCCGGTCGCACTGGGGGGGGGGAGGGGCCGCGGGGGCAGCAGCAGCGGGGAAAGGTAAAGGGAGGAAAGAAGGGATAAAGAAAAAAGGGAAAATAAGCAGAAATAAGGCACAAAAGAGCAGAGATGCAGAAAAGGGCAGAAAGGTGAAAGATGGAAAGGGTAGAAAAACAAGTGAAAACGAGTGAAGGAGCGAAAGGGAAAATGGGCAGAAATAAGGCACAAAAGAGCAGAGGTGCAGAAAGGTGAAAGATAGAAAGGGTAGAAAAACGAGTGAAGGAGCAGAGAGAGAGAAAGGGAAAATGGGCAGAAATAAGGCACAAAAGAGCAGAGATGCAGAAAGGTGAAAGATAGAAAGGATAGAAAAACGAGTGAAGGAGCAGAGTGAGAGAAAGGAGACAGAGGTCCACTCTACAGGTAAGATTGCGAATCTTGTTAAAACCATTTCAGTGATTTATTAGGAACATTCAATTTGATTTTCAAGATCATTTACCATATTCACGAGTGCGATTCTAGTTCTATAGTAGTTCCATGAATGTTTTTGGGAACACTTTTAAGTCACATAAAATAAGGAAATATAAGACACTGATTGTTTAGGTGATTGAAAACCTAGTCATAGAAAGACCTAAACCAAATTCTGCCGCTTATGCCTTTGAGCAGTTGATACTGAAGTGAAGTATTATCGCCACAATATAGCGGATCTAAGAAAGGTCAACTAAGAGTCTGATTGTCTGAATAAACGCAAGCCACAAAGCTCTTAAGCTAGTTCCTGATTGAAGGACAGAATCTGATGTCCTAATTTACGTCTTTGTGCGAAGGAAAGTGCGTGTATTTTTGTTTGCGAGTAACTTTTCCTTTTCAGATCTCCTTCCCAGCTGGTCCCTTCCTAATTCCCTTTCCCCCCGCTTAATCACTTCAATACTCTGTGTAATCATTACAATCAGAATTGGAGGTATTGAGAGGTGGGCCCCTTATATCATCACTCCAGACCCTGAGGAAGAAGCAACCTGACAGAATAGTGAGCCCACGAATAATATTCCTCCCGGTCTGAGAGTTTTGACATTATGGCCACCATGTATGATTTAATGAGGGTTATTGTTCAGATGCAAACAGATTTAACTGAAGCTAGGAATGCCACTGCAATGCTCTCTGATAAAGTAGATAGGATACAGCGATTAAGTACTCTGCTTCCTCCTCTCCGTTCTCTGCAGCATACAGACTGAGAGGAATGACGCTGTTGGGGCAGCCGTCCGAACCAATCGGTGCTGGCTGCGGTGGAGGGGAGGGAGGTTGCCTGCAGCCTTCCTGTTGATGAGAGCCCAGACCACGTCAGACGCATTTAAAATCCAGGACGGCGGGAGTCGGAAGTCTGCAGTCTCGGGAGTCAGCGCGGGAAGCCAAGGTAAGTTTTATATAATATTTAATTATGTATTATCGCATATCGCAGACTTACATGGCCATTGCGCGCTGCAGAATATATTGCCGCATTGCTCTTTTAATTATTTTAAAATGAATCTACTTTACTCAGCGCTCGCGCTGTCGATCTTGGCGCTAGGCGCTACCTCTCTCATAGCGTGTTATTAGTACCACTCTTACCCGCACTATAATTGTGACCTCATTCCGCACTTTGCGGGAATTTGAGCGCTTCAGGGCACCTTAGGGCTCCTGGGGACATCGCGCTGCAGTTTTGGTAGACGCCATCTTGGGTGAGGGAGGGAACCAGGGAGTGCCGAATTGCTGGCACCATCTTGGTTGGGGGGCTAGTGATCGCACTACAGGACTCTTGCGTCTGGAAGTGCATAAAAGCAGAACTTCCCCATCGACAGGTCAGACTTACATGACCATTGCGCGCTGCAGAATCTATTGCCGCATTGCTGTTTTAATTATTTTAAAATTAATCTACTTTACTGCGCGCTCGCGCTGTCGATCTTGGCGCTAGGCGCTACCTCTCTCATAGCGTGTTATTAGTACCACTCTTACCCGCACTATAATTGTGACCTCATTCCGCACTTTGCGGGAATTTGAGCGCTTCAGGGCACCTTAGGGCTCCTGGGGACATCGCGCTGCAGTTTTGGTAGCCGCCATCTTGGGTGAGGGAGGGAACCAGGGAGTGCCGAATTGCTGGCACCATCTTGGTTGGGGGGCTAGTGATCGCACTACAGGACTCTTGCGTCTGGAAGTGCATAAAAGCAGAACTTCCCCATCGACAGGTCAGACTTACATGACCATTGCGCGCTGCAGAATCTATTGCCGCATTGCTGTTTTAATTATTTTAAAATTAATCTACTTTACTGCGCGCTCGCGCTGTCGATCTTGGCGCTAGGCGCTACCTCTCTCATAGCGTGTTATTAGTACCACTCTTACCCGCACTATAATTGTGACCTCATTCCGCACTTTGCGGGAATTTGAGCGCTTCAGGGCACCTTAGGGCTCCTGGGGACATCGCGCTGCGGTTTTGGTAGCTGCCATCTTGGGTGAGGGAGGGAACCAGGGAGTGCCGAATTGCTGGCGCCATCTTGGTTGGGGGGCTAGTGATCGCACTACTGGAATCTTGCGTATACGGCTATATATGATGGACGCCCCTAAAGCGCGCAGCGTAGGCGCGCAGCAGGCGCGCCGGCGGAGCGCCGGAGGTGCGCCAGAGGTAAGCCTGTTTGCGCCGGTTCGCGCCGGGCGCTGAAAGTTCTGCCTCTCGGAACCAAGATGTAACTTCTTACTCTTATTCCCGCGATGAACTTTTACGCCTTAATCTCGGTTCACTCAGTAACCGAAAGTATATCACCACCAGTAAGCACCCAGTTGCCTTGTCCTGTGGCTTGTTAAATGTGAGATCTCTCATCAAACACTGTGAAGAAATTGCGTTACTTATCGATTCTTACCATCTAGACGTACTCTTCATGACAGAGACTTGGACAACACCGACTAGCTCGGTGGAACTGGGGACAGCTTGTCCCACTGGCTTCAAAATAAGGCATAATCCCAGGATGGGAGCCAGAGGAGGTGGAACTGGATTAATTTTTAGGCAGACTCTTGACGTCTCCCAGCTTATCATCAAGGCAATCGCTGGGTGCAAAACATTGGGTTTCTCCATCAAGGACCAAGGAGGCGTGCTATTCACGGGTCTACTATGTTATAGACCCCCGGCTAGCTCGTTATCTGCTGTACCTGAGCTCATAGACTTAATATAAGATCTCTCCCACTCCCACACAAAGTTGATGGTGTTAGGGGATTTCAATCTTTGGTCAGAGAGACCGACCAAGACGGCCTATGTAGAGCTGGTCCAAGCTTGTCATAATATTGAGCTACAACAACTGGTACTCTCCAAAACCCATTCAAAGGGCCATATTCTTGATCTACTTTTTGCTGTCGCTTGTCGAACGGCTATACGTGACGTCCTGCCTCAGTGTTGGACGGATCACGCCCTCGTCCAGTTCTCCCTCTCGTGCACTAGTGCTCCATTAAAGAAAGGGAGTGTGGGGGGCACTAGAATGGGGAGACAATGGTCTAGACTCCTCAAACAAACGATCTTGCCCTCTCTGCTGCCAGATGGCTTTGTATTGGGAGCGAATGTGGACGTAAGTTACGAGACTCTGTCAGCGAATCTCGGCTTCTCTGGACTCTTTGGCCCCGCTGCGAAAAATCAAAGATAGGACTAATCTTGCTATGCCATGGTACTCGGAAGAACTTCGGCAGCTCAAGCTCCAATGTAAACAGGCTGAGCGGACCTGGAGGAAACAGTACCTGGAATCACATAGAGTCCTCTTCAAACAAGCACTGGCATCCTATAAAATCCAGATCAAGCTTGCCAAAGCTAGATTCTTAGAAGAATCTTTGATGGCAGCTGTAAATAAATCTCAGGCCTTATTTAAGATCGTAAAGGACCTGGCCCATCCTGGCTGTACAAAAATTGTCATCCCGGCCTCTCAAGCTCTCTGTGATTTGCTAGCACAGGCCTTTTGAGGATTAGATTGCCAACATCTTAAACAATCTTCCCTCGTCAACTGGCCGTGCTGTGCACGATTCCATCTCGTTTGAGAATAGGAAGGAGTGTACTAAATCAGGTGAGCTGAGCAACTTTCCTCTACCATCTTTTGAGGACTTCTGCTCTTTGGCTGACGGGGTGTCCTCTGGCTCACCTTCTGATCCTCTTCCACCCAAATTCTGGAAACTTTTTCGTGAAGAGCTGTTTCCCCCACTTTTTTCCATCTGTCGCCAGTCTCTCACTTCAGCACGGGTTCCAGATTGCTGGAAATTGGCGGTGGTCTCCCCACTGCTTAAAAAGGAGAATCTGGACCCCACATGCCCAGCCAACTTTAGGCCCATCTCCCTCTTGCCATTCCCTATTAAAATTCTAGAGAAACTGGCCACAAAACATCTCTCCAACTTTCTTGAGACTACTGATTGTTTGGATGTGGCTCAGTTTGGGTTTAGACCGGCACATGGGACAGAGTCGGCATTGGTGACTGTTCTCGATGACCTTCAAACGCGTGCCGACCAGGGTAGAGCAGCCTTTTTAGTGCTGCTCGATATGTCGGCCGCGTTCGACATGGTCAGCCATGCAATCCTGGTCAGGGGACTGACGGAGGCTGGGGTGTCGGGCTTGGCCCTTGAATGGCTGGTGTCATATCTCGATCAAAGGCACCAGGTAGTTGCCCTGCCACCCTTTAAATCCAACATCAGGAGGGTTGATCAGGGAATACCCCAGGGCTCGGCCATCAGCCCCATTCTTTTCAATCTTTACCTCCGTCCCCTCATCACGCTGATTAAATCTTTTGGCATAACAGTCACCAACTACGCCGATGACACCCAACTTATCTTCTCGTTTGAGGGTAAGGACGGGGTGTCACAGGAGGTCTTCCATCGATGCATGAGCACCACGGCAGAATGGCTGGGTAACAACTCCCTACAATTTAACAGCTCGAAAACCGAGGTGCTACATTGCTCTATGGATCGGACCCCCAGACCCCTACCGCAGGGTTTTTGGCCTCCGGATTTCCAAGGTACTAGTCTGCCTGCCGAATCGGTTCAGAATTTGGGGGTAATGTTTAGTTCCGACTTACAGCTGGACACATCAGTGAACAAAACGGTGGCCACTTGTATGGCATTACTTGGATCATTGCGAAAGATTCTACCCTTGCTCCCGGTACAGGCCAGACCAGAGGTAATGCGGAGCATAATTTTAAGTCGTCTCAACTACTGCAACGCACTGCTGCTGGGGGCACCAGTTACTCTGCTAGGAAAACTCCGAGTACAGAATTGTGCTGCCAAACTGGCACTCTCGCGATGCCGCCTGGACTCTTCTGCCAAGGCACTTAGGGACCTCCATTGGTTGCCAATCTCTCAACGGGTGAACTTCAAAGCTTTGTGTTTGGTTTTTAGGGCTCTACACGGACAAGGCCCGTCTCCTCTGCAGGACCTTTTCTCATGGTACATCCCTCCAAGACCACTCTGGTCAGCCTCGGCTTACTTGGTGGTAGTACCCAAGTTTCTGAGGTCCCGGATGGGTGGTCGGTCCTTCAGGTTTACCGCAGCGCGGCTGTGGAATTCTCTACCGGTAGGCCTGAGGGGCCTGGAAGATTTTTCTTCCTTTAAAAAAGCATTAAAGACCCATCTGTTCCCCAGAACAATGTAAATAGATTGGAAGCTGGAAACATCATGTATTGTGCCATAACAGTCTAAGCGCCAGGATGCCCATCGGGTGACAGTTATAGTGCTATAAAAGAACGCCTATACATACATACATACATATCGCATGTAAATTATACTTAAGTATTTAAATGTTGCCTGTCTCTGCCGGCTTCGGAGTGAGGGGGATTTCGTTAAGGAGGCGGGTTTCAGAGGGGGGAAGAAGAAGCTCTCTAGTCTGGGGGTTGAGTTGGTTTGTGTTGCGCCACGCGCCGGGACTCCTTTACCCTGTCACCCGGGATGCTCAGCTCATGCATGCCTCCTTGTGCGCCGGCTCGGGTCCGTTGGAAGTGGCGTGCAGGTGCTTGGTGCTTCTATGGATGTTCTGAGCTCTTCTTGCGGCTGGGTTTGGCAACCTGTGCCTGACTGTGATGGGGCAGGTGGGACTGCGATGTCGCTGTGCCACCTGCCCTTGCTCTGGGAAGAGATGGTCCTGTGCAGTGAGAGCGCTCACGCCTGATTCTTGGTTTCCCGTTCCGACTTCCTTCCCATGTGGTGAGTGCCATTGTGCATGTGCATACATCATAATTAAAAATGAAAACAATATAACATCGAATAAACTCTGAAGACTGTACATTGTTGGCACGTTCCTTGGGTTGCCTTAAATAAGGGCCTCTGTGACTGTGTGTAAATGAGTTGTAACATGTAACCCAATTCAGCCGAAAATACAGTCATGCTTTGCATTCTGTATAAAAGTTCCGAGTAAATAAAGTGCGAGTTTCTCTCATCCGTTTGTGGCAGTAGTTTGTATGTTTGTTTCCATCTCTCATAGTCATAGTGCCAGTAAGCAGGCACAAACGCGTGTCTCGTTAATTCACTGACACAAGAGAACTGGCGTTCCCCTGCACACCGAACAAGTAGGGACATCAGAGGAGTGACTGGCCTCTGACTAGACACAAACTTGTCAGCACCAGCACCTTCGTCACTCGCCTGATTCACACAGTTTAGCTCAGTCATGCTGGTGCCAAATTGTATATTTGGGAGTGAGAGGATAAGGAGGGGTTGACGATCGACGGAGTGTTAAAAACAGTATCTGCGATAGTTAAACATTAATTAAAATAAGTTTAAATGGCGTCACTGGAGTCAATTGAGAGGGCTGCTACGGTTTGCACGGCGAGCACGTTATGTAAACAGCTCCGTGTGAGTGCACCTCCGACCCAGCAAGAACTCCCTCAGTTCGGAGTGACACTGGACCAACAGGGCAATTGGAGCCACTGGGGGTTGAGTCATGTGTTATTTATTGATAAATTCACTCGGAATACGTGGAACAGCCAGGGTCGGACTAGCACAGCAAATACATCTGGGCATTAAAATTAACCCTGGGCGTCCGAATCGGCTACGCCCACGGAGTAGGCGTAGTGTTGCCTCCTACGCGTTTTGCGTAGACAGCGCATTTCTCGGGAGAAATGCGCATGCGCGGGCGGCCACGCATGCGCATTGGTATCTATGACGGGACGCTATTCCAATAGGGAGCCCCGGACGAGCCCCGGACACGGTAACTGCTTTAAACTTGTTTATTTAGGGTATTTTGCTTAAATAATGTATGTAGAGGAGAGCGGGAGGGAGTTGCGTAGTGGGGCTACGCGGAGTGCGGGAGTGGGCGTAGCTTCTCGCCCATTCCGCGTAGCTCCGCGGAGCCCCACTACACCCACTACGCCCGGGGTAAATTAAAATGAAAGTGGCCCTCATTCGCGTGTTTCAGCTGAAAAAAAAAGTATCCCACATTTTCAAATCTGGGCAGTGTTCATCTCGTAAATTTACCCTGTATATGTATGTGCAAGGTATGGAATATACAATGCATTGGTGCCCACTGCAGGCAAAATTTGCTGTAATACCTGTTTTGTGTTTTCATTCTATTTGAAGCTACTCATAAGCTAAGCCTCTAACACTGCATGATGGTTTCACGAAATGAATATTTTCTAGAAAATGTGATCACTTTATGAAACATGCTGAGTTCACTTTCACATAGCGCGCTGCATTAGTTTTGATGTGGGGTTGGTTTCTATTCTTTGTATGGTACTGTGTGGTGTTTGTTCCTGTATTTTTTTCTCCACTGCCAATTTTACGCCACACCAATTTCAAATGTCACCAGCCGCCACTGGTGACTCTGTCCGCAGATCGCGAACTATTACAGCTACGACAAGGGAATAGAGACCTTATTTCCTATTTGTCACATTTCAATAGGTTAATTGCAGAAACCTTGTGGCCTGAAGAAAAGAGGGCAGCACTCTTTTATCAAGGGTTAAAAGATGATCTGAAAGACGTTCTTGCGCAAATCAATCCTCAACCAACTACTTGTTCAGAGTTAGTCAATATAACTTTACGTCTGTGTGAGAAGTTGGCCTTGATATATAATGTTCACTATTCTAGTGAGCACTTTGTATCAGTCCAAACAACCCTTATTGATGATTGGTTGTAAGTCAACCTTATAGACCAGCTATCCTAGTAGCATGGATACGAGCAGTCTTCGGGCTAAACTCTAGAGGGCGTGTTAAGCCAGCTGTTATACCATCACATATACCCCTTGAACACCAAGTGAAAGGACACCACACAAGTGTTATGAAAATAAACAGTGTATTTATTTAGATCACAACAGCCCTGTACTCTTTATGAGGACAGGGTACTAAGCACACAACAAAACTCTTACGAAAATACTTTAAGTTGCACAATTTACACAAATGCCCGAGGGGCACGAAAAACCATATACTCTAAAAGTGGAATACGAAATTACTAGCAGGTAAGTACTAATCTCATAGGGTTTGGAATCGCTAGGACTGGACTACTGAACCTTCAGATTACTAGCAGGAGGCCTAGGGGACTCGGGTGCAGAGTGTGCACTCTCACGCGGGATGCAGGAAAAAGTCTATGGATACTAGTAATTACAAAGTTAGTGATATCGGACGAATCCGACTAGGTAGAGCTGAAACGAAAAAGGATCTGGACCCTTGGATAGTGAGGCTATGCTGTAGCACCAAAATGCTGAGTTTACCTAGCCCAGGGGCTGCGGGTGCATAGGTCTGGAAAGACGTCGGGAATCCTCGTTGCAGTCTATGGAGCCTGAAAGAAGAAGTTGCTGGCAGGCGACCAGTGAAGAGATTCGGAGGGATCCAAGCCTGGATCGGAGATGGAAGACACCTGTAAGCAGAGGGGACCAAGTTCTGAATCACTAGCCAGTGATTAAATGGGCACCAGGATGGCACCGGCTGAAGTCACCTCGACCAGGTGAGTGGGCGACGCTGGGCTCTGCAGTCTCACGGACCAGGAGGCGTTGTCGGCGACCAGGATGGAGGTGCGAGCTGTTCCACGATGGTATCTGCTGTCGACGTCGCTGGACCCAGGATTGGGGCAACAAGTCTTGGCAAATGCAAGCCCACGCGGTGGACTCAAAATGGCGTCTGGAGTGGACCAGGAGGGTCCGGGGGGCTCCTCTTTTGGAGGGGAGCAAGGGCCAGTCTGGAGCAACCAGACCAGCAGTGGTGATGTCGTCAGTCATCGTCGGGAGGGCCACAAGCCAGCGGGCTAGTAGCCAGACAACGCGGTCAGCAACAAAAAGCAGAAGGGCCCCACGCAGATCTGGTGGATGCTGGAGGGCTGAACTTTGGTGCTGGAGCTGCTCAGGGTTTGGGCTTCTCGGACCCCAAAGCACTCACTCGAGGATCCCTCGGCGGTTGTGCTGGGCAAGAGTAGTGCAGTCTTGAAGATGGCCGGTCCCTCGAGGTCTTGTCGCACCCACGGATCTCAGCTGAGCTGACGATGTGGGTAGAGGTCAGAGGTGCCAGGGAAGCCGGGTCTCGTCTCACTGGTCAGTCGGATTCCGGAGGAAGGACGTGCAGCAAACCACAGTGTTCTTGGATGGTGCCTGCGGGTGCAGGGTGACTACTCCTTAGTCACAAGGGAGAAATCTTGAGAAGAAGTCGAGAGTTCCTTTCGTAGAAAGTAGTTTCAGGATTCAAAGATGATCTAATCTGGAAGGGGGCCCGCTCCTATCTTTATACTAGGAAAAGGGGCTGGCACGCGACTAGGTCCTGCCCATGGGTGGGACCAGGAAGGGGGGTGGTTACACCCCTCTCCCATGCCAGACTTTCCCCAGCTCAGGGGCTGGTGTGCCCCTGGATCTGGTTCTAGCCGGCAGATGCATAGTGAGCACCAGGGTGCAACTTGCAGTCACCTTCCTCTAAAGCCCTGCCTACCCAGGATACACAAACCCCTGTCTGGGATGGTGCTAGCACCGCCCCTGACAGGAAACCCCTTTTTCCAGGCCTCCCTCGCTGGAAGGACTCCCAGCAGCAGGTCAGACTTGTGTCTGTGGTGGCAGCATCCATTTTGTGATGCTGAGGCTTGAGTTAACTTTAACCGGGGTTCACAGTTACATACATGTCGTGTCCCTCTGGAAGGGTGGAATGCTAACCCCATCGCCAGAATTGGCGAGGGGTTAGTATTCCAATTCGTATGACACCTTACTCGACATGTTTTGATAAAGCGATACCAAAGATAGCATATAACCGCGAGGATTATAATGCACTTAAGAGTATATGGTATGCGTTATCATGGAACAGCTATTAGGACTTGGTTCCGCAAGCTGCAAACGGGCTCAGCTCATGCCAGAGCACCATCTCACACGATTCCAAGCACTCTGCCTTCAGGATTGTCAAGGCCTGCCATAGGAGTGACTGATAGGAATCTGTGTGTCCATTTTAGGGTTAGATATAGGTATACTATATCTAAAGCAAAGGGTGATTACACCACCTTGCCCCAGCTGTCGTGCAGCCAGTTGTGTCAGATTTAGATGGCCAGCCAGGGGTGGCATAATACATGCTGCAGCCTCTGGTAGGCCCTGGGTACACCTATGCCCTGGGTACCTGAGGTACACTGTACAGGGACTGATAAGGTGACTCAGTATCCAATTAGATATGTACTTAAGGTACATGGAATCCATTTTACAGAGAGAGCAGTAGGCCTGGGGCCCTGGATAGCAGGGTCCCAGGTCAACTAAGTCGGAAAACCAGCAAAACACCAGGCAAAAAGTTGGGGGCAACCATAGTCAGGTATCCACCTTCCTGACTCTGATTCAGTGCTAACGCTGCTCTAGCGCTTCGCGCTTAACGCTCCTTCTGGCCTGTAACCTTCTTGCCTGTAACTTTTAAATTGCACTAAGCTTCGTTTTTATTTTGTTGCGCCGAGCGCTACGCGCTTTTAACTATTAGTACCGCTTAGGGGGAAATAAGGGAGCTCTCACCTGCACTATAACCATCACATACCCACATTTTGTGGGACAGAAGGGACTCGGGGGCACTGCAGGACCATCGCGCCGGTTTCGAGCGCCATTTTGGAGTGGGGAGAAGTCCTTCCACTCTGAGCGCCATCTTGGGTGAGGGAGAGACACTCGCCCTGCCAGGACCCACGCATTGGAAGAGGAGGTAATAATAGTAGGACCTCCTACCTCGCTTAGTCTGACTCTGATTCAGTGCTAACGCTGCTCTAGCGCTGCGCGCTTAACGCTCCTTCTTGCCTGTAACCTTCTTGCCTGTAACTTTTAAATTGCACTAAGCTTCGTTTTTATTTTGTTGCGCCGAGCGCTACGCGCTTTTAACTATTAGTACCGCTTAGGGGGAAATAAGGGAGCTCTCACCTGCACTATAACCATCACATACCCACATTTTGTGGGACAGAAGGGACTCAGGGGCACTGCAGGACCATCGCGCCGGTTTCGAGCGCCATTTTGGAGTGGGGAGAAGTCCTTCCACTCTGAGCGCCATCTTGGGTGAGGGAGAGACACTCGCCCTGCCAGGACCCACGCATTGGAGGAGGAGGTAATAGTAGTAGGACCTCCTACCTCGCTTAGTCTGACTCTGATTCAGTGCTAACGCTGCTCTAGCGCTGCGCGCTTAACGCTCCTTCTTGCCTGTAACCTTCTTGCCTGTAACTTTTAACTTGCACTAAGCTTCGTTTTTATTTTGTTGCGCCGAGCGCTACGCGCTTTTAACTATTAGTACCGCTTAGGGGGAAATAAGGGAGCTCTCACCTGCACTATAACCATCACATACCCACATTTTGTGGGACAGAAGGGACTCGGGGGCACTGCAGGACCATCGCGCCGGTTTCGAGCGCCATTTTGGAGTGGGGAGAAGTCCTTCCACTCTGAGCGCCATCTTGGGTGAGGGAGAGACACTCGCCCTGCCAGGACCCACGCGGCACCTGCCGGCCATTTAAGATGGCCGCTAGACAAGTGCGCAGCGACGGTGCACAGCGGGGGCGCCGTAGGGGCGCCGGAGGTGCGCCAGAGGTAAGCCCGTTTGCGCCCGTTCGCGCTACAGACGCGCTTAGGGACGCTACCTCTGGCCCCTCCGGTCCAAACCGTATAGCTTATACTCGGGCTGAGCTACTTAGACTCAGACCTGGTCAGGACCAGGTCAGGCCTCCAACCTCTAGGCCAATTTCCTGTGGTTTGCTTAATGTCAGATCCCTCTGCAAGCACCACACGGAAATAGCCTTCCTCATCGATTCTGAACAGCTCGATGTCCTCTTTCTCACGGAAACGTGGACTCGGGAGGACTGTGAGGTCGAGCTGGGCCTAGCTTGCCCCTCAGGATATAAAATCAGCCACTCTCCGCGCCCTCTTAATCGAGGAGGGGGAATTGGATACATCTATAGGGACTCGCTTACCCTCTCCCAGTTAAAGATTCGAGAGGTACCGGGATTCGAATTGATGGGTTTTACAGTTAAACAGCAGGAGCTGATTTGCTGCTCGGGTGTCCTCTGCTATCGTCCCCGGGACCGGCACCTTCCATATCTCTTCTCATTGATTTGATTTTCGAACTTGCTAGCTCCCACTCCAAGCTATTGGTTCTTGGAGATTTTAATTTGTGGGCAGGCAGTTCGCTGGACAATGCATTTTTTTCCCTCAGCCAAGCTTGTATAGATATCAACTTAGAACAGCTGGTGAACGCCTCCACGCATCGGAAAGGCCATATTCTGGACTTGGTGTTTGCGACCCTCAGTGGGTATCATTAGTTGACATCAAGTGCCAGTTTTGGACGGATCACTCTTTGATTAGGTTTTCCCTCTGTCCGGAGGACTCTACTTCGCGAAAGGCTGGATTACCCCTAGCTAAGCTAGAGAGACCTTGGTCCCGAATACTCAAAACCTCTCCATTGCCGAACATTTTAGGTGAGGATTTCAAGCTTGGCAACACAGCCGAAGAAAGTTACACTCTTTTCTGCCAGTCCATATCGAGTTCGCTGGATAAGTTGGCACCCCTTCGGAAGTCTCGAGGAAGGGTGAACCGAGCCAGCCCTTGGTACACGAGTGAACTACGCCAGCTTAAACTCGACTGTAAACGCGCAGAAAGGGTCTGGAGGAAACAGTACCTAGACTCTGATAAAATTGCATTTAGGTCTGCCATGCAAAAATACAAAGCTCAAATCAAGACAGCGAAAGCGACCTTTCTTGAATTTACTTTGAATCAGGCCCCAAACAAGGCACAGGCTCTCTTTAAAATCGTTAAGGACCTTGCCCACCCCACGTGTGTGGCTAGTGCAGTCCCTTCATCGCAAGCTCTTTGTGACTCACTTGCGGACGCTTTTGAGGAAAAAATCCGTAAAATCTTAACAGGTCTGCAGGATCCACGGATTTCCACCACTGAGGAGGGAGCTCCGGAAGAGGTGGCCAGTCGACCCCTGCAGAGGGTTACTCACCTCTGTCAGGAAGCTCCGGCCACGCCCTCTAGTCGACCCCGACCAGACGAGCAGCCCCCCAACTTGGGAGCTCCGGCGACGGAAGCCAGTCGACTCCAGCTGAGTAGCTCTCCTTCCCCTCTATTGGATCAGGCCCTCGGCCTGGGAGCTCCGGCGATTGTGGCCAGTCGACCCCAGCCGAGTAGCTTCTCCTCTCCAGTCCTGGATCCGGCTCCCTGCTTGGGAGCTCCGGCGATTGTGGCCAGTCGACCCCAGTTGAGTAGCTCCTCCCTTCCCTCTTTGGATCCGGCTCACTGTCTGGGAGCTCCGGCGATTGTGGCCAGTCGACCCCAGCCAAGCAGTTTTTCTCCTTCTTCTCTGGTTCCGGCTCTCTGCTTGGGAGCTCCGGCGACGGTGGCCAGTCGACCCCAGCAGAGTAGTCCCTCTCCTTCTTCCTTGGATCTGGCTCTCAGCTTGGGAGCTCCGGCGAGTGAAGCCAGTCGACCCCAGCTGAGTAGCTTTCCCCTTCCCTCTCTGAAGGAGCTCGGAGACTTAGCCCTTACGATTTCATCTGGTTCGCCTCTGGATCCTCTTCCTCCAAAACTCTGGAAGGTGTTTCAAGAGGATCTCTTCCAGCCCTTGCATGCCATCTGCTGCCAGTCATTTGAGACAGGCATTGTACCGAGTTGCTGGAAGAAGGCAGTGGTATCTCCGCTTTTAAAAAAACCTACGCTCGACCCTGCGTGCCTATCTAACTACCGGCCAATCTCCCTGCTCCCTTTCCCGGTTAAAATCATGGAAAAATTGGTCACCCGCACTCTGTCCGGCTTTTTAGAAGGGAACACCTGGTTGGATGTGATGCAATTTAGTTTTCGCCCAGCGCATGGGACGGAATATGCGCTGGTGACCGTGCTAGACAACCTGCGGGCGCGAGTCGACAGTGGTCGGGCAGCATTTTTGGTGCTGCTCGACATGTCGGCCGCGTTCGACACGGTCAGTCATCCCACCTTGATCTCTAGGCTGGAAGAATGCGGGGTCAAAGACAGAGCTAGGGATTGGTTAATCTCCTATTTGGACTGCCGTCAGCAACGGGTTTCGCTACCCCCCTTCAGTTCAGAGGAGCGGAGAGTGGGACAAGGTGTACCCCAGGGCTCAGCCATCAGCCCCATACTCTTCAATATCTATCTCCGCCCTCTAGTCCAGCTCATTAAATCCTTTGGTATCTCCGCATTTAACTATGCGGATGATACCCAGCTGGTCTTTTCTCTGGAGGGACAGGATGCAGTCACATTGGAGACTTTCCACCGGTGCATGCAGGCGACAGCAGAATGGCTCCGTTTGAACTCATTACAGTTCAACGGAACCAAGACAGAGGTTTTGCACTGCTCCACCGATCGAGTTCCTCGAGATCTCCCAGCTGATTTTTGGCCTCCGTCCTTCTCAGAGACGGTGTCAGCCGCACAATCTGCGCGCAATCTGGGCGTTATTTTTGGGCCTAACCTGCAGCTGGATCTACATGTAAATAAGACCACCTCCACATGTATGATGCTGATTCGTATGCTGCGTAAGGTTTTACCCCTCCTCCCTGAGCAAGCAAGACCAGAAGTAGTGCGTTGTACCATCCTAAGTCGACTTGACTATTGTAACGCACTGCTTCTGGAGGCCCCGGTAACACTTCTGGGCAAGCTGCAAAGGGTGCAGAACATTGCTGCCAAACTCGCCCTCTCTCGCCCCTACCATAGCTCTTCTACGGCAGCGCTGCGAGAACTTCATTGGCTGCCGGTCCATCTGCGGGTGCGCTACAAAGCAGCGTGTATTGTGTTCAGGGCTATTCATGGCCTGGGCCCAATTCCTTTGCGGCAAATGTTTGCCTGGTATTGTCCATCTCGAGCTTTACGCTCCTCGTCGTCCAGGCTACTGGTAGTTCCGCGCTTCCAGAGAGTGAGGATGGGTGGCCGCTCGTTCAGAGTAGCGGCGGCCAAACTCTGGAACTCTCTGCCAATATCCTTGAGAAGCCTTGAAGATCTTCTAGCCTTTAGAAAGGCTTTGAAAACCCATCTCTTTCCCAGGATAGGTTGAGCTACTGTTTTCGCTGGATCATGGGTCAAAAGCGCCAGGATGCCCTTGGTGGTGACAGGTTGCGCTATACAAGTATGCTACAATACAATACAATACACCATCCTGGATGCATTTGCGAAGGCCTCTGGCTTTAAGGTGAACATGACGAAATCAGTAGCACTTGACCTTTCCTTGGAGGCACACACGCGGGCCTCCCTAGAAGCACAATTCCCCTTCCAATGGGCAGATGGTGCAGTCCCCCACCTGGGCATACAATTGGCGGCCACGCTACAAGAAACGGTGCGTCTCAACTACGCTAACCTTAGTCGCACTATCCGCGCGGTGGCGGCACCTCCCACTATCTTGGCTGGGCCGAGTGGCAGCAGTAAAGATGACAATCCTCCCGCAAGTTTTATACGTTTTTCGGAGGGATGGATTCGCCGCACGCAATCGGAGCTGGCTCAGTTTGTGTGGAACGGGAAAAGGCCCAGACTCAAGCTGAGGCTAGGGATGCTTCCCCCGGAGAGTGGTGGGCTGAGCCTGCCAGATTTGCGTCACTATTACCAGGTGACCCAACTCAGAACCCTAGTGGAATGGAGCAAATGGGAATCGGAGCGCCATTGGTTGTTCCAGGACCAAGCGGTCGCGGGGCGTCCACTCCAGGAGGTGCCTTTCCTACGGCAACAACACCGGCCCCCTAACCTATACGCCTCCTTCGTCACGAGGGTACCGCTAGAGGTATGGGATCGAACATGCGTCTTACACGACCTTCCCGTCTCCCCTCACACCCCTGTTAGAGAACCCTGACTTCGGCCCGGGTAGGGATGTCCAGGCCTTTGCACGGTGGCGCCCAGCAGGATGCCGATGCCTCTTTCACATGTATTCAGGTGCAGGAGTGACGCCTTTTGAGGAATTCCGGAAGACCTATGACCTCCCGGAGGCTGAACACCTTAGGTATCTACAGGTCCGACATTGGGCGCTTCAACCCCAGATCCGTGGAGACGCTACACGCCAGCTCAGTAAATATGAATACTGGCTTCTCTCGCGCACCACAGATAAGCGACTAATTTCAGACATATATCGGCTCCTCTTGGACAGATACTCGCGCGTTTATAATGCAGGACGGGCTAGATGGGAGAGGGAACTGGGGCGAACTCTTCGCAACAAAGAATGGGAGGACATTTACCACCGCGCCAGACACTCACGAGATGCATGAGGTTTGGCACCTCACCCGAGATGCGTGAGGTTTGGCACCTCACGCGAGATGCGTGAGGTTTGGCACCTCACCCGAGATGCGTGAGGTTTGGCACCTCACCCGAGATGCGTAACGTTTGGCACCTCACCCGAGATGCGTGAGGTTTGGCACCTCACCCGAGATGCGTGAGGTTTGGCACCTCACCCGAGATGCGTGAGGTTTGGCAGCTCACCCGAGATACGTGAGGTTTGGCACCTCACCCTAGATGCGTGAGGTTTGGCACCTCACGCTAGATGCGTGAGGTTTGGCACCTCACCCGAGATGCGTGAGGTTTGGCACCTCACCCGAGATGCGTGAGGTTTGGCACCTCACCCGAGATGCGTGAGGGTTGGCACCTCTCGCGAGATGCGTGAGGGTTGGCACCTCACGCGAGATGCGTGAGGTTTGGCACCTCACGCGAGATGCGTGAGGTTTGGCACCTCACCCGAGATGCGTGAGGTTTGGCACCTCACGCGAGATGCGTAAGGTTTGGCACCTCACCCGAGATGCGTGAGGTTTGGCACCTCACCCGAGATGCGTGAGGTTTGGCACCTCACCCGAGATGCGTGAGGTGTGGCACATCACCCGAGATGCGTGAGGTTTGGCACCTCACCGAGATGCGTGAGGTTTGGCACCTCACCCGAGATGCGTGAGGGTTGGCACCTCACCCGAGATACGTGAGGTTTGGCACCTCACCCGAGATACGTGAGGTTTGGCACCTCACCCTAGATGCGTGAGGTTTGGCACCTCACCCGAGATGCGTGAGGTTTGGCACCTCACGCGAGATGCGTTAGGTTTGGCACCTCACGCGAGATGCGTGAGGTTTGGCACCTCACGCGAGATGCGTCAGGTTTGGCACCTCACCCGAGATGCGTGAGGTTTGGCACCTCACGCGAGATGCGTAAGGTTTGGCACCTCACCCGAGATGCGTGAGGTTTGGCACCTCACCCGAGATGCGTGAGGTTTGGCACCTCACCCGAGATGCGTGGGGTTTGGCACCTCACCCGAGATGCGTGAGGTGTGGCACATCACCCGAGATGCGTGAGGTTTGGCACCTCACCGAGATGCGTGAGGTTTGGCACCTCACCCGAGATGCGTGAGGGTTGGCACCTCACCCGAGATGCTTGAGGGTTGGCACCTCACCCGAGATGCTTGAGGGTTGGCACCTCACGCGAGATGCGTGAGGTTTGGCACCTCACGCGAGATGCGTGAGGTTTGGCACCTCACGCGAGATGCATGAGGTTTGGCACCTTATGCGAGATGCGTGAGGTTTGGCACGGGCCGTGCCTACGATGTCAGCGGCCGCGCCCAGTTCCCGTGCTCACTTTTCAGCGTCTTTTGGTGAAGGAGGAAGAGGATCTTGGGGCTCCGTTTCTCTGCAAGGCCAGCTTTGTTTTTTTGATCGGTGGAGAGTTCTGGGTGCCTGAAATCTGCTACAACGCTCGTTGAGCTGCAGGAGGAGTTTAGAATCTGCAGAGACTTCTCTTCTTGATGGGCTCCCGGTGAGGCTAGGTTTTGGGGGGGGATTACCTGTCGCTAACCCAGATTCAGAAGTAGAGTAAATCCATCAATCAGGAGTTTGTTAAAGCGCAACTACTCACCCGTAAGGGTCTCAAGGCGCTAGGGGTGGGGGGTGCAGGTTCCATTCCATCAAGGAGGGGGTCTGTCGAAGAGCCAAGTTTTGAGGTTTCTTGCGAAGATGGGGAGCGATGTTGTCTGTCTGAGGTGGAGTGTAAGGGCGTTCCATGCTTTGGCGGCGAGGAAGGAGAAGGAGCGGCCTCCCGATCTGGTCTTTCTGGTGCGGGGGACCACGGCGTAGGAGAGCTGGGCTGATCGTAGGGTCCTTTGGGAGTGCCTGGAATTTGAGCCGGCTGTTCAGGTATGCTGGTCCGGTGCCGTGGAGGGCCTTGTGTGCGTGGGTGAGCATCTTAAAGGTGATTCTCGCCTCGACGGGGAGCCAGTGGAGTGTGCGCAGGTGCTGCGAGATGTGGCAGTGTTTTGGCAGGTTGAGGGCCAGTCTTGCGGCGGCGTTCTGGATGTTCTGTAGCTTGCGGATGATGTTTTTGTTTATTCCGGCGTAGAGTGCGTTGCCGTAGTAGAGTCTGCTGGTGAACAGGGCGTGAGTGACTGTCTTTCGGTGTTCGAGGGGGATCCATTTGAAGGTCTTACGAAGGAGGCGGAGGGTGTGGAAGCAGGAAGATGAGACAGAGTTGATCTGGCGGTCCATTTTGAGCTCGGAGTCCAGGATGATTCCCAGGTTGCGTGCGTGGTCTGTGGGGGTTGGCGGGTTTCCAAGGGCGGTGGGCCACCAGGTGTCGCTCCACGCGTCGGGGTTTGGGCCCATGATGAGTACTTTTGTTTTGTTGGTGTTTAGTTGTAGGCAGCTGTTTTTCATCCATTTGAAGACGGCTTCCATGCCTTCTCGAAAGTTGCGTCTGGCGGTGTTGGGCTCGTTGGATAGGGAGAGGATGAGCTGGGTGTCGTCTGCGTATGACACGATGTTGAGTCCATAGGTTCTGACGATGGGGGCAAGTGGAGCCATGTAGACGTTGAAGAGCGTCGGGCTGAGGGAGGAGCCCTGGGGGACTCCGCAGGTGGTAGGTGTGGGGTCTGAGAGGAAAGGGGGGAGTCTGACCCGTTGCGTCCTGCCGGAGAGGAAGGAGCAGATCCAGTCGAGGGCCTTGTCCTGGATTCCTGCGTCGTAGAGTCTGCGTATTAGGGTGCGGTGAGAGACTGTGTCGAACGCCGCTGATAGGTCTAGGAGGATGAGGGCTACTGTTTCTCCTTTGTCCAGTTGGGTGCGGATGTCGTCTATTGCGGCGAGGAGGGCGGTTTCCGTACTGTGGTTTTTTCTGAAGCCGGATTGGGAGGAGTCGAGGATGTTGTGTTCTTCAATGAATGTGGCGAGTTAGCTGTTGATGGCTTTCTCAATGACTTTCGCTGGGAAAGGGAGCAGGGAGATGGGTCTGTAGTTTTTGAGGTCGGTGGGGTCCGCTGAGGGTTTCTTTAGGAGGGGGTTGACCTCCGTGTGTTTCCAGTCGTCGGGGACGGAGTCGGTCGCCAGGGAGTGGTTGATGGTGTGGTGGAGCATGGGTGCGATGGTATCGGTGGCTCTGTTGAAGATGTGGTGGGGGCAGGGGTCCGTGGGGGCCCCTGAGTGGATTGACTTCATTGTCTTCAGTGTGTCTTCGATGGTGAGGGCTGTCCAGTCATCAATCGCTGGTTTCCGGGTGTCGGGGGTGGTTCGTGAGGGTTCAGTGTGTTGGTTGTCTTTGTCGAAGTTGTCGTAGATGCTCTTGATTTTGTGGTGGAAAAAGGAGCTGAGTTTGTCGCAGAGGTCTTGTGAGGGAGGGATGTCAGTAGACTCGCTGGTGGGTTGGGCGAACTCCTTGATGATGCTGAAGAGTTTCTTGCTGTTGTGTGCGTGGGTGGAGATTCTGTCTTCAATCTCTTTTTTCCTCGTTTCTCTGATGAGTTGATGGTGGGCGTTGGTGGCGGCTCTGAAGTTGTTGTGGGCTTCTGTGGATTTGGTGTTTCTCCAGGCCTTTTCGAGGCGGCGGCATGTGCGCCTGGACTCTCGAAGTTCGGTGGTAAACCATCTGGCTTTCTTGGCACGGGTATTGTTGTTTTTCTTGAGGGGGGGGCTATGGTGTTGGTGCTGTCCGAGATCCATCTATGCAGGGTTCGAGCTGCGTTGTTGGGGTCGTCGTTTTCCGCAATGGTTGGGGTGGAGTTGTTGAGTGAGGAGGTGAGCTGGTCGTTGGTGATTTTGGTCCAGTTTCTTTCTGGAAGCAGGTGCTGGTGTCTGTGGATGGTGTGTGTTCTGAAGGTGAAGTGGACGCAACGATAGTCGGTCCATGGGAGTTCGGTGGTGTGGCTGAAGGTGATGGAGTTTCCTGTAGTGAAGAGGGGGTCGAGGGTGTGTCCTGCTGAGTGCGTGGGCACTGTCACGATCTGGCGGAGTCCAATGTTGTGGAGGTTGTCCAGGAGGCATGTGGTGTTGGGGTCCAGTTGATTGTCGAGGTGGAAGTTGAGGTCTCCCAGCAGGGTGTAGTTGGTGGATGCGATGGCCTGCGGGGAGATAATGTCCGTGATGGAGTTGGCGAAGGGTCCGCGGGGTCCAGGGGGTCGGTAGATGAGGGTTCCTCGGAGGGCGGCGGTGGGGCTGGCCAGTATCTTGAAGTGAAGGTGTTCCATCAGTTTTGTGGACTCGTCAGGTAGTGTGCTCAGGCGGAGGCTGGATTTGTGGACGATGGCGATTCCTCCTCCTGGGTGGGTGGGGTGGTCCTTCCTGGAGATCTTGTATCCTTGCGGGATGGCGATGGCGATGTCCGGTCCCGAGGTGGCATTGGTCCAGGTTTCGGTGAAGAATGCTACGTCCGGGGTGGTGCTGTCGAGGAGGTCCCAGATTTCTGTGGCGTGTTTGTGGAGGGATCGGACGTTGAGGAGGATGCATTGCAGGGTCTTCGGTTCGGTTGTGTTCTTGGGGGCGGGTTGTGCTGGATCCGTGTTCTTGGCGGTGCTGCAGGTGTGCCGACAGCGGTGACAGCTGAAAGGTCCATGGGTGTCAGCTGGTGATGCTAGCTTGCAGTTGTTGTTGCAGCCTGGGTTGAGTGCGTGGAGTGCTGCTGGGTCGTAGCGTTGGCGGGGCGGAGGTCCAGGGTTCCTGGTGCTGGTCGCGGACGGGCGCAGATGTGCTAGCCTTTGACTCGCCTTCGGTGCACCAGTGGCCGCCATTAAGTAGGGGTCGGGGAGGGCTGGACAGCTGGGAGGCGGGAGCGGGGAGAGGAGCTGGATTGGGCCGGTCGCACTGGGGGGGGAGGGGCCGCAGGGGCAGCAGCGGCGGGGAAAGGTAAAGGGAGGAAAGAAGGGATAAAGAAAAAAGGGAAAATAAGCAGAAATAAGGCACAAAAGAGCAGAGATGCAGAAAAGGGCAGAAAGGTGAAAGATGGAAAGGGTAGAAAAACGAGTGAAAACGAGTGAAGGAGCGAAAGGGAAAATGGGCAGAAATAAAGCACAAAAGAGCAGAGGTGCAGAAAGGTGAAAGATAGAAAGGGTAGAAAAACGAGTGAAGGAGCAGAGAGAGAGAAAGGGAAAATGGGCAGAAATAAGGCACAAAAGAGCAGAGATGCAGAAAGGTGAAAGATAGAAAGGATAGAAAAACGAGTGAAGGAGCAGAGTGAGAGAAAGGAGACAGAGGTCCACTCTACAGGTAAAATTGCGAATCTTGTTAAAACCATTTCAGTGATTTATTAGGAACATTCAATTTGATTTTCAAGATCATTTACCATATTCACGAGTGCGATTCTAGTTCTATAGTAGTTCCATGAATGTTTTTGGGAACACTTTTAAGTCACATAAAATAAGGAAATATAAGACACTGATTGTTTAGGTGATTGAAAACCTAGTCATAGAAAGACCTAAACCAAATTCTGCCGCTTATGCCTTTGAGCAGTTGATACTGAAGTGAAGTATTATCGCCACAATATAGCGGATCTAAGAAAGGTCAACTAAGAGTCTGATTGTCTGAATAAACGCAAGCCACAAAGCTCTTAAGCTAGTTCCTGATTGAAGGACAGAATCTGATGTCCTAATTTACGTCTTTGTGCGAAGGAAAGTGCGTGTATTTTTGTTTGCAAGTAACTTTTCCTTTTCAGATCTCCTTCCCAGCTGGTCCCTTCCTAATTCCCTTTCCCCCCGCTTAATCACTTCAATACTCTGTGTAATCATTACAATCAGAATTGGAGGTATTGAGAGGTGGGCCCCTTATATCATCACTCCAGACCCTGAGGAAGAAGCAACCTGACAGAATAGTGAGCCCACAAATAATATTCCTCCCGGTCTGAGAGTTTTGACATTATGGCCACCATGGATGATTTAATGAGGGTTATTGTTCAGATGCAAACAGATTTAACTGAAGCTAGGAATGCCACTGCAATGCTCTCTGATAAAGTAGATAGGATACAGCGATTAAGTACTCTGCTTCCTCCTCTCCGTTCTCTGCAGCATACAGACTGAGAGGAATGACGCTGTTGGGGCAGCCGTCCGAACCAATCGGTGCTGGCTGCGGTGGAGGGGAGGGAGGTTGCCTGCAGCCTTCCTGTTGACGAGAGCCCAGACCACGTCAGACGCATTCAAAATCCAGGACGGCGGGAGTCGGAAGTCTGCAGTCTCGGGAGTCAGCGCGGGAAGCCAAGGTAAGTTTTATATAATATTTTATTATGTATTATCGCATATCGCAGACTTACATGACCATTGCGCGCTGCAGAATCTATTGCCGCATTGCTCTTTTAATTATTTTAAAATGAATCTACTTTACTGCGCGCTCGCGCTGTAGATCTTGGCGCTAGGCGCTACCTCTCTCATAGCGTGTTATTAGTACCACTCTTACCCGCACTATAATTGTGACCTCATTCCGCACTTTGCGGGAATTTGAGCGCTTCAGGGCACCTTAGGGCTCCTGGGGACATCGCGCTGCGGTTTTGGTAGCCGCCATCTTGGGTGAGGGAGGGAACCAGGGAGTGCCGAATTGCTGGCGCCATCTTGGTTGGGGGGCTAGTGATCGCACTACAGGACTCTTGCGTCTGGAAGTGCATAAAAGCAGAACTTCCCCATCGACAGGTCAGACTTACATGACCATTGCGCGCTGCAGAATCTATTGCCGCATTGCTGTTTTAATTATTTTAAAATTAATCTACTTTACTGCGCGCTCGCGCTGTCGATCTTGGCGCTAGGCGCTACCTCTCTCATAGCGTGTTATTAGTACCACTCTTACCCGCACTATAATTGTGACCTCATTCCGCACTTTGCGGGAATTTGAGCGCTTCAGGGCACCTTAGGGCTCCTGGGGACATCGCGCTGCGGTTTTGGTAGCTGCCATCTTGGGTGAGGGAGGGAACCAGGGAGTGCCGAATTGCTGGCGCCATCTTGGTTGGGGGGCTAGTGATCGCACTACTGGAATCTTGCGTAAACGGCTATATATGATGGACGCCCCTAAAGCGCGCAGCGTAGGCGCGCAGCAGGCGCGCCGGCGGAGCGCCGGAGGTGCGCCAGAGGTAAGCCCGTTTGCGCCCGTTCGCGCCGGGCGCTGAAAGTTCTGCCTCTTGGAACCAAGATGTAACTTCTAACTCTTATTCCCGCGATGAACTTTTACGCCTTAATCTCGGTTCACTCAGTAACCGAAAGTATATCACCACCAGTAAGCACCCAGTTGCCTTGTCCTGTGGCTTGTTAAATGTGAGATCTCTCATCAAACACTGTGAAGAAATTGCATTACTTATCGATTCTTACCATCTAGACGTACTCTTCATGACAGAGACTTGGACAACACCGACTAGCTCGGTGGAACTGGGGACAGCTTGTCCCACTGGCTTCAAAATAAGGCATAATCCCAGGATGGGAGCCAGAGGAGGTGGAACTGGATTAATTTTTAGGCAGACTCTTGACGTCTCCCAGCTTATCATCAAGGCAATCGCTGGGTGCAAAACATTGGGTTTCTCCATCAAGGACCAAGGAGGCGTGCTATTCACGGGTCTACTATGTTATAGACCCCCGGCTAGCTCGTTATCTGCTGTACCTGAGCTCATAGACTTAATGTAAGATCTCTCCCACTCCCACACAAAGTTGATGGTGTTAGGGGATTTCAATCTTTGGTCAGAGAGACCGACCAAGACGGCCTATGTAGAGCTGGTCCAAGCTTGTCATAATATTGAGCTACAACAACTGGTACTCTCCAAAACCCATTCAAAGGGCCATATTCTTGATCTACTTTTTGCTGACGCTTGTCGAACGGCTATACGTGACGTCCTGCCTCAGTGTTGGACGGATCACGCCCTCGTCCAGTTCTCCCTCTCGTGCACTAGTGCTCCATTAAAGAAAGGGAGTGTGGGGGGCACTAGAATGGGGAGACAATGGTCTAGACTCCTCAAACAAACGATCTTGCCTTCTCTGCTGCCAGATGGCTTTGTATTGGGAGCGAATGTGGACGTAAGTTACGAGACTCTGTCAGCGAATCTCGGCTTCTCTGGACTCTTTGGCCCCGCAGCGAAAAATCAAAGATAGGACTAATCTTGCTATGCCATGGTACTCGGAAGAACTTCGGCAGCTCAAGCTCCAATGTAAACAGGCTGAGCGAACCTGGAGGAAACAGTACCTGGAATCACATAGAGTCCTCTTCAAACAAGCACTGGCATCCTATAAAATCCAGATCAAGCTTGCCAAAGCTAGATTCTTAGAAGAATCTTTGATGGCAGCTGTAAATAAATCTCAGGCCTTATTTAAGATCGTAAAGGACCTGGCCCATCCTGGCTGTACAAAAATTGTCTTCCCGGCCTCTCAAGCTCTCTGTGATTCGCTAGCACAGGCCTTTTGAGGATTAGATTGCCAACATCTTAAACAATCTTCCCTCGTCAACTGGCCGTGCTGTGCACGATTCCATCTCGTTTGAGAATAGGAAGGAGTGTACTAAATCAGGTGAGCTGGGCATTAAAATGAAAGTGGCCCTCATTCGCTTGTTTCAGCTGAAAAAAAAAGTATCCCACATTTTCAAATCTGGGCAGTGTTCATCTCGTAAATTTACCCTGTATATGTATTTGCAAGGTATGGAATATACAATGCATTGGTGCCCACTGCAGGCAAAATTTGCTGTAATACCTGTTTTGTTTTCATTCTATTTGAAGCTACTCATAAGCTAAGCCTCTAACACTGCATGATGGTTTCACGAAATGAATATTTTCTAGAAAATGTGATCACTTTATGAACATGCTGAGTTCACTTTCACATAGCGCGCTGCATTAGTTTTGATGTGGGGTTGGTTCCTATTCTTTGTATGGTACTGTGTGGTGTTTGTTCCTGTATTTTTTTCTCCACTGCCAATTTTACGCCACACCAATTTCAAATGTCACCAGCCGCCACTGGTGACTCTGTCCGCAGATCGCGAACTGTTACAGCTACGACAAGGGAATAGAGACCTTATTTCCTATTTGTCACATTTCAATAGGTTAATTGCAGAAACCTTGTGGCCTGAAGAAAAGAGGGCAGCACTCTTTTATCAAGGGTTAAAAGATGATCTGAAAGATGTTCTTGCGCAAATCAATCCTCAACCAACTACTTGTTCAGAGTTAGTCAATATAACTTTACGTCTGTGTGAGAAGTTGGCCTTGATATATAATGTTCACTATTCTAGTGAGCACTTTGTATCAGTCCAAACAACCCTTATTGATGATTGGTTGTAAGTCAACCTTATAGACCAGCTATCCTAGTAGCATGGATACGAGCAGTCTTCTGGCTAAACTCTAGAGGGCGTGTTAAGCCAGCTGTTATACCATCACATATACCCCTTGAACACCAAGTGAAAGGACACCACACAAGTGTTATGAAAATAAACAGTGTATTCATTTAGATCACAACAGCCCTGTACTCTTTAGTACCCTGTCCTATGAGGACAGGGTACTAAGCACACAACAAAACTCTTACGAAAATACTTTAAGTTGCACAATTTACACAAATGCCCGAGGGGCACGAAAAACCATATACTCTAAAAGTGGAATACGAAATTACTAGCAGGTAAGTACTAATCTCATAGGGTTTGGAATCGCTAGGACTGGACTACTGAACCTTCAGATTACTAGCAGGAGGCCTAGGGGACTCGGGTGCAGAGTGTGCACTCTCACCCGGGATGCGGGACAAAGTCTATGGATACTAGTAATTACAAAGTTAGTGATATCGGACGAATCCGACTAGGTAGAGCTGAAACGAAAAAGGATCTGGACCCTTGGATAGTGAGGCTATGCTGTAGCACCGAAATGCTGAGTTTACCTAGCCCAGGGGCTGCGGGTGCATAGGTCTGGAAAGACGTCGGGAATCCTCGTTGCAGTCTATGGAGCCTGAAAGAAGAAGTTGCTGGCAGGCGACCAGTGAAGAGATTTGGAGGGATCCAAGCCTGGATCGGAGATGGAAGACACCTGTAAGCAGAGGGGACCAAGTTCTGAATCACTAGCCAGTGATTAGATGGGCACCAGGATGGCACCGGCTGAAGTCACCTCGACCAGGTGAGTGGGCGACGCTGGGCTCTGCAGTCTCACGGACCAGGAGGCGTTGTCGGCAACCAGGATGGAGGTGCGAGCTGTCCCACGATGGTATCTGCTGTCGACGTCGCTGGACCCAGGATTGGGGCAACAAGTCTTGGCAAATGCAAGCCCACGCGGTGGACTCAAAATGGCGTCTGGAGTGGACCAGGAGGGTCCGGGGGGCTCCTCTTTTGGAGGGGAGCAAGGGCCAGTCTGGAGCAACCAGACCAGCAGTGGTGATGTCGTCGTTCATCGTCGGGAGGGCCACAAGCCAGCGGGCTAATAGCCAGACAACGCGGTGAGCAGCAAAAAGCAGAAGGGCCCCACGCAGATCTGGTGGATGCTGGAGGGCTGAACTTTGGTGCTGGAGCTGCTCAGGGTTGGGGCTTCATGGACCCCAAAGCACTCACTCGAGGATCCCTCGGCGGTTGTGCTGGGCAAGAGTAGTGCAGTCTTGAAGATGGCCGGTCCCTCGAGGTCTCGTCGCACCCACGGATCTCAGCTGAGCTGACGATGTGGGTAGAGGTCAGAGGTGCCAGGGAAGCCGGGTCTCGTCGTGCTGGTCAGTCGGATTCCGGAGGAAGGCCGTGCAGCAAACCGCAGTGTTCTTGGATGGTGCCTGCGGGTGCAGGGTGACTACTCCTTAGTCACAAGGGAGAAATCTTGAGAAGAAGTCGAGAGTTCCTTTCGTAGAAAGTAGTTTCAGGATTCAAAGATGATCTAATCTGGAAGGGGGCCCGCTCCTATCTTTATACTAGGAAAAGGGGCTGGCACGCGACTAGGTCCTGCCCATGGGTGGGACCAGGAAGGGGGGGTGGTTACACCCCTCTCCCATGCCGGACTTTCCCCAGCTCAGGGGCTGGCGTGCCCCTGGATCTGGTTCTAGCCGGCAGATGCATAGTGAGCACCGGGGTGCCACTTGCAGTCACCTTCCTCTAAAGCCCTGCCTACCCAGGATACACAAAACCCTGTCTGGGATGGTGCTAGCACCGCCCCTGACAGGAAACCCCTTTGTCCAGGCCTCCCTCGCTGGAAGGACTCCCAGCAGCAGGTCAGACTTGTGTCTGTGGTGGCAGCATCCATTTTGTGATGCTGAGGCTTGAGTTAACTTTAACCGGGGTTCACAGTTACATACATGTCGTGTCCCTCTGGAAGGGTGGAATGCTAACCCCGTTGCCAGAATTGGCGAGGGGTTAGTATTCCAATTCGTATGACACCTTACTCGACATGTTTTGATAAAGCGATACCAAAGATAGCATATAACCGCGAGGATTATAATGCACTTAAGAGTATATGGTATGCGTTATCATGGAACAGCTTTTAGGACTTGGTTCCGCAAGCTGCAAACGGGCTCAGCTCATGCCAGAGCACCATCTCACACGATTCCAAGTACTCTGCCTTCAGGATTGTCAAGGCCTGCCATAGGAGTGACTGATAGGAATCTGTGTGTCCATTTTAGGGTTAGATATAGGTATACTATATCTAAAGCAAAGGGTGATTACACCACCTTGCCCCAGCTGTCGTGCATCCAGTTGTGTCAGATTTAGATGGCCAGCCAGGGATGGCATAATACATGCTGCAGCCCCTGGTAGGCCCTGGGTACACCTATGCCCTGGGTACCTGAGGTACACTGTACAGGGACTGATAAGGTGACTCAGTATCCAATTAGATATGTACCTAAGGTACATGGAATCCATTTTACAGACAGAGCAGTAGGCCTGGGGCCCTGGATAGCAGGGTCCTAGGTCAACTAAGTCGGAAAACCAGCAAAACACCAGGCAAAAAGTTGGGGGCAACCATAGTCAGGTATCCACCTTCCTACACCATCCTGGATGCATTTGCGAAGGCCTCTGGCTTTAAGGTGAACATGACGAAATCCGTAGCACTTGACCTTTCCTTGGAGGCACACACGTGGGCCTCCCTAGAAGCACAATTCCCCTTCCAATGGGCAGACGGTGCAGTCCCCCACCTGGGCATACAATTGGCGGCCACGCTACAAGAAACGGTGCGTCTCAACTACGCTATCCTTAGTCGCACTATCCGCGCGGTGGCGGCACCTCCCACTATCTTGGCTGGGCCGAGTGGCAGCAGTAAAGATGACAATCCTCCCGCAAGTTTTATACGTTTTTCGTGCTAGCCCGCTCCGTCCCCCGGAGGGATGGATTCGCCGCACGCAATCGGAGCTGGCTCAGTTTTTGTGGAACAGGAAAAGGCCCAGACTCAAGCTGAGGCTAGGGATGCTTCCCCCGGAGAGTGGTGGGCTAAGCCTGCCAGATTTGCGTCACTATTACCAGGTGACCCAACTCAGAACCCTAGTGGAATGGAGCAAATGGGAATCGGAGCGCCATTGGTTGTTCCAGGACCAAGCGGTCGCGGGGCGTCCACTCCAGGAGGTGCCTTTCCTACGGCAACAACACCGGCCCCCTAACCTATACGCCTCCTTCGTCACGAGGGTACCGCTAGAGGTATGGGATCGAACATGCGTCTTACACGACCTGACGACCTTCCTGTCTCCCCTCACACCCCTGTTAGAGAACCCTGACTTCGGCCCGGGTAGGGATGTCCAGGCCTTTGCACGGTGGCGCCCAGCAGGATGCTGATGCCTCTTTCACATGTATTCAGGTGCAGGAGTGACGCCTTTTGAGGAATTCCGGAAGACCTATGACCTCCCGGAGGCTGAACACCTTAGGTATCTACAGGTCCGACATTGGGCGCTTCAACCCCAGATCCGTGGAGACGCTACACGCAAGCTCAGTAAATATGAATACTGGCTTCTCTCGCGCACCACAGATAAGCGACTCATTTCAGACATATATCGGCTTTCTTGGACAGATACTCGCGCGTTTATAATGCAGGACGGGCTAGATGGGAGAGGGAACTGGGGCGAACTCTTCGCAACAAAGAATGGGAGGACATTTACCACCGCGCCAGACACTCACGAGATGCATGAGGTTTGGCACCTCACGCGAGATGCGTGCGATTCGGTATCTCACGCAATATGCGTGAGATTCGGTATCTCTCGCGAGATGCGTGAGGTTTGGCACCTCACCCGAGATGCGTGAGGTTTGGCACCTCACCCGAGATGCGTGAGGTTTGGCACCTCAACCGAGATGCGTGACGTTTGGCACCTCACCCGAGATGCGTGAGGTTTGGCACCTCACCCGAGATGCGTGAGGTTTGGCACCTCACCCGAGATGCGTGAGGTTTGGCACCTCACCCGAGATGCGTGAGGTTTGGCACCTCACCCTAGATGCGCGAGGTTTGGCACCTCACGCTAGATGCGTGAGGTTTGGTCCTCACCCGAGATGCGTGAGGTTTGGCACCTCACCCGAGATGCGTGAGGTTTGTGACCTCACGCGAGATGCGTGAGGTTTGTGACCTCACGCGAGATGCGTGAGGTCCGGCGCCTCACGCTAGATGTGTGAGGTTTGGCACCTCACGCGAGATGCGTGAGGTTCGGCGCCTCACGCGAGATGCGTGATGTTCGGCACCTCACGCTAGATGCGTGAGGTTCGGCACCTCATGCGAGATGCGTGAGGTTCAGCACCTCACGCTGGATGCGTGGGGTTTGGCGCCTCACGCTATATGCGTGAGGTTCGGCACCTCACGCGAGATGCGTGAGGTTCGGTTCGGCACCTCACGCGAGATGCGTGAGGTTCGGCACCCCACCTGAACAAGGATTTTCCTAGATTCTTCGACCAAGTCAAGATGGGAGGCCTGAAATGATCCCAGGTGGAGGGCCTAACTCTGGCAAAAAGAAGCAGTCTGCTGTTATTAGTACTTTGTTTTCAGCAGAAAAACCTTTGTGGCCTGTAAGCCTCTCTGTAATGGGCCAATACCAACATCTTTTGTCATGGCTGGGAGAAGTTGCCAAATGGGAAAAAACTCCAAATATTCTTCAAAACCCCCACCCCATTTCTAATATTCACACTGTGGATACTTTTACGCATTAGTTTGGCCTCAGGGGCCAGAATAGTATGTTTGTCAATCATTTATTTGATTGTGTTTAATAGCGATTTGTTGTAAATTGCGGCCTGCAATTAAGTACGCCAACCATTGCAATTGGCCCGCATAACAGTAAGCCTTCAGGTCCAGAACTCCCAGTCCCCCTTGTTTCGTATCGAATTGTAGTTTTGTGAGTCCTATCCGTCTATGTCCCGCCCCCCATATTAATTCTTTGAGGAGGGAGTCTAGCAGTTTAAACATCTGTGTTGGAATAATGATAGGTAGATTGGTGAAATAATATAACAGCCTAGGGAGCATACCCATTTTGGCAATGGCTACTCATCCTGGTACCGATATGGGCAGGGATGTCCAAAATCTTATTTGCGCTCTAAGCGCCGCAATAGCTTGGTTTAGATTTCCATCTAAAATACCTTCCGTCTCTCTGTATATCTGGATGCCCAGATATTTGAAAGTAACTGTCGCTGTTTGAAATGTCCAGTGTCCAAAACGAATTGGTTCAGCCTTTGCCGTGTCAGTAAAAAAAGTATACATATGATTTCTTTTCATTTAAGGAAAGACCTGAAAGCCGCTGAAATGCATAGAAAAAGTGTGGGTATTGGGTCATAATCCTCATTCAGATTATTGAAGTATATGAGGTCATCCACATATGCTGAAATGATGTGTGTCTCTCTTCCTATTCGTATCCCTCTATATCATAGTACAAAGTTGCATTCAATCATATCTTTGTAGAGCTTACTAATCACCCGTGAGAGTCTCAAGGGGCTGAGCGGGGGTGGGGGTGCAGCTACTGCTCGAACAGCCAGGTCAAGAGAAGTCTCCTGAAGGTCAACAGGTCCTGGGTCTTTCGCAGCTGTGTGGGGAGGGTGTTCCATGTCTTTGCCGCGAGGTAGTAGAAGGATCTGCTGCCAGTGGAGGATCTGTGGATGCGTGGGACAGCGGCGAGGGTGAGGTCGGCGGAGCGCAGCTGGCGGTTCGGGGTGTAGAAGGTGAGACGCTTGTTGAGGTAGGCTGGTCCGGTGTTGTGTAGTGCTTTGTGGGTGAGGAGCGTGAAGGTGATCCTCTTGTTGACTGGGAGCCAGTGCAGGTCATTCAGGTGGGCAGTGATGTGGCTGTGGCTGGGTATGTCGAGAATGAGGCATGCGGAGGCGTTCTGTATGAGTTGGCGTCTCTTCTGGAGTTTGGCCGTGGTTCCTGCATAAAGGGTGTTGCCGTAGTCAGCCTGCTGCTGACGAGGGCCTGTGTGACCGTCCTTCTGGTTTCGGTGGGTATCCATCTGTAGATCTTGCATAGTATGCGAAGGGTGTTGAAGCAGGAGGAGGAGACGGCGTTGACTTGCTGCGTCATTGAGAGCGATGAGTCCAGGATGACACCCAGGTTGCGTGCGTGGTCGTTGGGGGTGGGTGCGGCTCCCAGGGTGGCTGGCCACCAAGAGTCGTCCCAGCTGAGGGGGTGGATCCGAGGAGGAGTACTTCTGTCTTGTCCGAGTTAAGTTTCAAGCGGCTGGTCTGCATCCAGCTGGCGACGGCCTTCATTCCTTCGTGGAGATTGTATTTGGCGGCGGAAGGGTTTTCGGTGTGTGAGCAGATTAGTTGCGAGTCATCGGCGTAGGAGACAAGGTTTTGTGAGCGGACAATGTTGGCGAGCGGTGCCATGTAGACGTTGAAGAGGGTAGGTCTGAGGGCTGATCCTTGGGGCACGCCTCAGATGATCTTGGTGGCTTCACGACCCTCTGGGTTCTGTCAGTGAGGAAGGAGGTGATCCAGTCCAGGGTTTTGCCACGTAATCCTGCATCGTGTGCGTAGGGTGTGGTGGCAGACGGTGTCGAAGGCGGCTGAGAGGTCCAGGAGGATGGGGGTAAAGTTTTAAGAAGTAGAGGTTCAAAAGTGAAGATGAATAATAAAGGTGAGAGCGGGCAACCTTGTCTAGTAACCTTTGCTATTGTTTCTTGTTGTGAGATGTGAACACTTGTACGTGTGCGCGCCGTGGGGTTCGTATACAGCAGTTGTACCCAATTCACAAATTCCTCCTGAATTCCAAACTTTTGGGAAAGTTTGTAACCTATAGCGCCATTGCAGTCAAATGCTTGATGTAGGTCTAGGGAAATACAGCCCTGTGAATTGACGGCTGCGGGTGTATGAGACATCAATTGAGTGCATACAACAGCGCCGTCTGGCGTGTTGATTTCAAGAATAGGAGACATTGATGGTGTATCTTTAATAATTCTAGCAAGTAGTGGGCCCGCTCTATCTGCGATTGCATGCTGCTTCTGCGTGTATAAGTGGTAATCCATGGTACGAAGTTCTTCTAGAAGTTCAGCATGTGTTATGTGTGTCTCTCGTATCGCATCCTGACATGTCGCTTGATGCTGCTTCCTGTTCGAACTTACCTAGCCATTTTTCCACTTCTTTGATTTTTTTTTTTTTAAGTAAAACAATGCGCCTCCCCACCCTTGTGCTAATTGCCCCCCGAATCACAGTTTTAAAAGCGTTCCATTCAATTTGACGTGTGCTAGCGGTGTCTATGTTGTCAGTGAAATAATGACTATGGCCGCACAGACTGTACTATGGAACACCAGGTCCTCCAACATCGAGGGGTGCTACCTCTAGGTTGGTATTGGTGTTGGAACTTTTCCCCCATAACTGTGCGACTTCTAGTGGGTTATGATACGAGTAGGTTTTGCCTAAGTACGTATTATCTTTAACATTTACAAGTAGATTCAGCGAACAGAACATTCTATTTATACGGGTATGCAGCCAATGCGGTGCCGAAAACAAAGAATATTCTTTATCAGTGGGGGTGCACCATGCTCCATGCATCTCCTAAACCCCAACTCTCTGCCAAGGTCTTAGGGGCATCGGCCTGTTTTCTGCACCCCGTGCCCTGAACTGGGGGGTGTTTCAGCCTAGCCAGCCACTCGGGCATCCCGTGCGGTGGAGCAATGGAGGGTTTGTGAGCAGTGGGGAACGGTGAGCCGCATGGTGTCTGCACCTCAGTGAGTGCACGAGTCCCCAGCTGTTGCACGGACACGCAGTGTCCGGCAGGGGAAGCTGAGCGGCAATGCCGCCGTGAGTTTATGTGCCTCCACAACGGGGGTACCGCGGTCCCCACACTGTTGTCACCACTCTCACATTGTCAATTCTGTTCAGCGGCTGCCGCACGGTCCGCATTCAGGGCACCCAGAGGCGCACCTGACTAACTCCAGGTGCACCTCGCGGCAGCATGCCGGCCCCACAGCAGGTGGGGGCGCTTGGCGGCCACTTCTTAGTGCCCCCGGAGGTGGGACTGCAGGGGCTTTGCTGCAGGGTACTGTTGCACTCGCGTCCTGCTATGGGCACAAGCGGGCGGAGTCCTCGTGTCTGCTGGTGACCCCAGCGTGACAGCCTGGTAGCGCGTACAGCATTTAGGGGGGCAGGCTAAAGGTCCCCGGCTGGATCCTGGTTGGGGCAGGGCGTGGGGGAGACTTTTGTCCCGCGGGCCCTTTGCGGTTAACAGGGCCCTAACAGGATCTCGTGGGAGGGCTCACTTGTTTTTTACCTCATTCCCTTGCAGAAGATTATTAAGCCAGAGTTACAGCTGTGTTGCAAAGGTTTTTCCTGTAAGGTACTGCTGAATGCTGATAACGTGTACTGTTTTGCCATCCGCAGAATAACATATAGAGAGAGAGAAATAGGGAGCAGGTGCTCACCCGGAAGTAAAGCAAGCAGCTGGACAACGCAACAGAGTCGCAGAGGTACTTAAAACGGGATATCATCAGGGAATACACACTGGTGAGAAAGGGTTCAGTGGGCATGGGCTGACCTACAGCAAGGAAGTACTACGGGCCCCAGTGCAGGTGACAACTAACTATTGTCATCACCATTTCTCTGCCACCACATAACAAAGTTAGTCGCAGCGAAACGAGTGGCAGGAGTGACTGGGGCCCCGGCTCGCACTATCGCAGAAGCAGTAAGGGTGCAAGGAGACAGGGCTGACGCAATGGGGGGGGGGGGGCAGGCAGGGTGCCTGAGGTTTACCAAGCCGGTGTGCAAGTCACGGCGGATTCTGGAAGGTAACGGAATTGTCTCAGGTCAATACCACTCTCCGGCCGACCAACAAGGAGTTCCCGCCGGAGCCGCCAGTCCAGAAGGTCAGGGTGATTTCCCCCCCCCCCCCACGAGCAGCAGCATCGGTGGTGACACAGGTGTTCCCGCCCCCATCAGGCACGGTTATCGACACGAACACTGAGAAATTCAGTAAGATTATGGACTCAATGTTGAGCATCTTGGATGACTTTAAATCCCGATTTGTAGAATCAGTATGTACTACTACGCCTATGGCCTTGCCTGCTAGAGAGGGGAGTGCACCATCCATTGTTGAAGTGTGGGGAGAAGCGCCTGACAGGGCGAGTACCCCGCAAGCACGGGAGCCTAGGCAGCGACAAGGTCTCAGCAGGGGGTTTGGCGCAGTCTCTCGTAGAGCCGGATCCCACGGGGCCCAAGCCGGCAGCAGCGACTCAACACCAAGGGTGCTAGCAGGGCCTGCTACCACAGCACAGCGACCTGCAACCCCCCCCCCCCTCCCACCATCAGTCCAGTGTTCACAGTTACAACACACGCTGGGGGATCTTTGGACGCTAACAAGTCAGCGGTACCGACAGAGTCAGGCATGGGGGAGACAGGTTCGACAGCGCCGCTCATCACAGTAGCAGCACTTAAATCAGGTCGGTGCTCCCTGGCCTGGGAAGTTCCTTTGGCGGCAAAAGAGGGTATATGGAGGCGTGAATTTGTGGACATCTTTACCCTACTCATGCATGGGGTAGAGGGACTAGATACCAGGAGGATGGGGGGTAAGGAGGAAGACAAAAGGTCAAATTTCAGAATTGGCTGGAGAAAACAATTAAAGAATTGGGGCGACGCTTTCACTATATTGGCAGCAGTGGTGTCTGAAAATTTCCCAGAGCAGGCCCTCGCCATTTGGCAGTACTCTCGCGTAATACATGAAGAGGCTGAAACAACGGGGTATCGGGTGGTACAATTACGATTGAGATTTCAGAAAGAGAATGGCTATGTGTCCAGAATTCCAGATTTGAACTGGGATCAATAGGAGATCCAGCTCTGGGTGGAGAACATGGGGAAGTTCACAGCAGACGTCAAGGGCACTTCAAAATATAGGAAGGGACAGGGAAGCGTCAGGGGTCAGAAACATCCTACTAGGCATCCTTTCCGTCAGTCCTTTCGAACTGACGGAAAGTCCGAGGAGGCGGCGATCAAGGAAGTGGGGGCAAACGTTTCACCTCAAATTATTGTAGAATGTACAACGCAGGTTTCTGCTCTTGGGCAAAGGTCTGTAGGTTTGGGCACATTTGCAGCAAGTGTGGGGCAGGTCAACCAGCAGCGCCCTGCGTCAATAAGCCAACGGCCAACAAGCCAGACAAGAAACAAAACGAGTAGCGCAGTTCCCCCCCCCCCCCAGAGTCCCCTCCCCCTCCACCGTTGCCAGTTCACCGCTGCGAAACCAGCCAGGTCACATACCACCTCCAGCAGCTTCTCCCATTCAGGTGTCACCTGGTAAGGGCCCATCACCAATTTGCATAGACACCCTTATCCCCATGCTCAGAGCATACCCCAACACGAAAGATGGCAGAATCATAGCAGAGGTCTGCCAGGGAGCTTCCGCAGGTGGTACATGAGAAGATTCTGAAGGAGAAGGTCTTGGGGAGGATAGCAGGGCCTTTTGACTCCCCTCCACTAGATAATTTCCTGGTATCCCCGCTAGGGGTGGTCCCCAAAAAAGAACCTGGGGCCTTTCGCCTGATATACCACTTGTCCTACCCAGAAGGCGATTCGGTCAACCACTGGTTGGAGGAAGGAACATGCTCAGTGTCGTACTGTTCTTTTGACATGGCGGTGGACATGGTCAGGAGAGCAGGAAAGGGGGCATGGCGGGCGAAGGCAGACATAGAATCAGCCTTCCGCCTGCTCCCAGTACACCCTGAGAGTCATCACCTACTGGGTTTTAAATGGCAGAACAAATTCTATTTCGACAAATGCATGCCAATGGGCTGCGCAGTCTCCTGCTCGTACTTTGAGGTGTTTAGCAGTTTCTTGCAGTGGGCACTCACCTGGTCGTACAACACTGTCGGAGTTACGCACTACCTGGACGACTTTCTCTTCATAGGGAAGGCGGGGACACAGGAATGCAGCACAGCACTACTTCACTTTCAGGAACTGGCAGGACGCTTGCGGGTGCCGTTGGCGCCGGGGAAAAACTGAGAGTCCAGCGCAGGTACTCACTTTTCTGGGCATTGCGATGGACACGGTCCAGGGCGTGTCCAGGCTCCCGGCCGAGAAGGTACAGGCACTGCAGCTGGATAGCCAGGCTCTCTTAGGCAAAGACATAGCGCCGCTAGGTGTCATTCAGAGCCTCTTAGGGAAGCTGAACTTTGCAGCGAGGGTTGTGCCAGCGGGCAGAGTCTTCGCAAGGAGACTAGCAAGGGCCACAGCTAACGTGCGCTCCCCTATCTTTGGCAGACCACAGCTACTACATCTGTTTACTGAAATCCTCAGAGGTGGTTTTGGTTTCTGTAGGAAGCTGGCTCTGTATGTGGTGTATCAAAAATCTGATATACAGTGTAAAGATTCCAGGGGTTCCCTTATAAGTGGACATGGGCTTGCTATACAATCCCAATGTGCTCTATTAGGGGGGTTAGTGTGGTTGAGCAGCCTTAGGCACACAGAGGAGTGCAAGACATTTGCAAAATTCAGAAAATGATTAATAAATGACAACACGACTCAAGAAGGAGATCCACACCAATCTATAACAAGCATTTGCAATGCAATAGGTCTCGCATTTCTGAAAGTTTGAGCTATTGGCGTCGCTAATAATAATGCAATGCCAATAGCTTAAACTTTCAGTAATGCGAGAACTACTGCATTGCAAATGCCTTTTTTTAGGTCTCGCCTGTCAATGCGCTTGCGAGAATATAGGGGCTTATCCAGAGCTTATCCATCAGGCGATTCCATGCACTGCCCGTGATAAGCAAGCTCAATGCGCGAGCGCATTGACATAAAATGCGCGTGCACATGAAAGCCAGCCATCTGCCGCCAGCAGCTTCACCGCCCCCTGCTGTTATCAAAGGTTTTTCGGCCGTGTCACATTTCTCCTCCCCCCTCCCCACAGAAATGCCAAGAGCTTTCACTTTCACGGCCGCCAGGCCGTGTCTCTCGTTTCTCCTCCCCCACTCGCTCATCAAAGGCTGCTCACTCTCCTTCTCTCCCGCCCCCACTCCATCCGAATTGTTTTTCTTTCATTTCACGGCCGATTTTGCGTCACACTAGCGTTATTTCCCCGGTTTTTTTAAACTATTATTTCGCGGACGATTTTCGTTTCACGGCCGCCAATTCTTGTTCTGTTAGCTCCTTGTTCGCCACTGACTGTATATTTTCATCTGTAAGAAACTATTTTGGCATATTTACAGAAGATCGGCGGTGCCTGCAGCCGCCTCCCACCACAGCCAGCCCAAGCCCTATCGGCAATGCCTACAGACCCCTCCCGCCTCCCACCACAGCCTTCCCCAGCGCCATCGGCAGTGCCTGCATACCCCTCCCGTCTCCCACCACAGCCTGCCCCAGCTCCATCGGCAGTGCCTGCATACCCCTCCCACCACAGCCTGCCCCAGCGCCATCGGCAGTGCCTGCATACCCCTCCCGCCTCCCACCACAGCCTGCCCCAGCGCCATTGGCCGTGCCTGCATACCCCTCCCGCCTCCCACCACAGCGTGCCCCAGCGCCATCGGCAGTGCCTGCATACCCCTCCCGTCTCCCACCACAGCCTGCCCCAGCGGCAATGCCTACAGACTTATCCCGCCACAGCCTGACCCAGCGCCATCTGCAGTGCCTGCATACCCCTCCCGCCTCCCACCACAGCCTGCCCCAGCGCCATCGGCAGTGCCTGCAGACCCCTCCCGCCTCCCACCACAGCCTGCCCTAGCGCCATCGGCAGTGCCTGCATACCCCTCCCGCCTCCCACCACAGCCTGCCCCAGCGCCATCGGCAGTGCCGGCATACCCATCCCGTCTCCCACCACAGCCTGCCCCAGCGGCAATGCCTACAGACTCCTCCCGCCACATCCTGACCCAGCGGCATCGGCAGTGCCTGCAGACCCCTCCCGCCTCCCACCACAGCATGCCCTAGCGCGAGATGCGTGAGGTCCGGCGCCTCATGCGCGATGCGTGAGGTCCGGCGCCTCATGCGCGATGCGTGAGGTTCAGCGCCTCATGCGCGATGCGTGAGGTTCGGCGCCTCACGCTAGATGCGTGAGGTTTGGCACCTCACGCGAGATGCGTGAGGTCCGGCGCCTCACGCTAGATGCGTGAGGTTTGGCACCTCACGTGAGATGCGTGAGGTCCGGCGCCTCACGCTAGATGCGTGAGGTTTGGCACCTCACGCGAGATGCGTAAGGTTCGGCGCCTCACGCGAGATGCGTGAGGTCCGGCACCTCAAGCGGGATGCGTGAGGTTCAGCACCTCACGCGTGATGCGTGAGGTTCGGCAGCTCACGCGAGATGCGTGAGGTTTGGCACCTCACGCTAGATGCGTGAGGTTTGGCACCTCACTCTAGATGCGTGAGGTTTGGCACCTCACGCTAGATGCGTGAGGTTTGGCACCTCACGCTAGATGCGTGAGGTTTGGCACCTCACGCGAAATGCGTGGGGGCCGGCACCTCACGCGAGATGCGTGAGGTTCGGAAGCTCACGCGAGATGCGTGAGGTTCGGCACCTCACGCTGGATGCGTGGGGTTTGGCGCCTCACGCTAGATGCGTGCGGTTCGGCACCTCACGCGTGATGCGTGAGGTTCGGCAGCTCACGCGAGATGCGTGAGGTTTGGCACCTCACGCTAGATGCGTGAGGTTTGGCACCTCACGCTAGATGCGTGAGGTTTGGCACCTCACGCTAGATGCGTGAGGTATGGCACCTCACGCTAGATGCGTGAGGTTTGGCACCTCACGCGAGATGCGTGGGGGCCGGCACCTCACGCGAGATGCGTGAGGTTCGACAGCTCACGCTAGATGCGTGAGGTTCGGCAGCTCACGCGAGATGCGTGAGGTTCGGCACCTCACGCTGGATGCGTGAGGTTCGGCGCCTCACGCGAGATGCGCGAGGTCCGGCGCCTCACGCTAGATGCGTGAGGTTTGGCACCTCGCGCGAGATGCGTGAGGTTCGGCGCCTCACGCGAGATGCGTGAGGTTCGGCACCTCACGCTAGATGCGTGACGTTTGGCACCTCACGCGAGATGCGTGAGGTTCGGCACCTCACGCAAGATGCGTGAGGTTCGGCACCTCACGCGAGATGCGTGACGTTTGGCACCTCACCCGAGATGCGTGAGGATTGGCACCTCACGCTAGATGCGTGAGGTTCGGCACCCCACCCTGAACAAGGATTTTCCTAGATTCTTCGACCAAGGCAAGATGGGAGGCCTGAAATGATTCCAGGTGGAGGGCCTAACTCTGGCAAAAAGAAGCAGTCTGCTGTTATTAGTACTTTGTTTTCAGCAGAAAAACCTTTGTGACCTGTAAGCCTCTCTGTAATGGGCCAGTACCAACATCTTTTGTCATGGCTGGGAGAAGTTGCCAAATGGGAAAAAACTCCAAATATTCTTCAAAACCCCCACCCCATTTCTAATATTCACACTGTGGATACTTTTACGCATTAGTTTGGCCTCAGGGGCCAGAATAGTATGTTTGTCAATCATTTATTTGATAGTGTTTAATAGCGATTTGTTGTAAATTGCGGCCTGCAATTAAGTACGCCAACCATTGCAATTGGCCCGCATAACAGTAAGCCTTCAGGTCCAGAACTCCCAGTCCCCCTTGTTTCGTATCGAATTGTAGTTTTGTGAGTCCTATCCGTCTATGTCCCGCCCCCCATATTAATTCTTTGAGGAGGGAGTCTAGCAGTTTAAACATCTGTGTTGGAATAATGATAGGTAGATTGATGAAATAATATAACAGCCTAGGGAGCATACCCATTTTGGCAATGGCTACTCATCCTGGTACCGATATGGGCAGGGATGTCCAGAATCTTATTTGCGCTCTAAGCGCCACAATAGCTTGGTTTAGATTTCCATCTAAAATACCTTCCGTCTCTCTGTATATCTGGATGCCCAGATATTTGAAAGTAACTGTTGCTGTTTGAAATGTCCAGTGTCCAAAACGAATTGGTTCAGCCTTTGCCGTGTCAGTAAAAAAATATACATATGATTTGTTTTCATTTAAGGAAAGACCTGAAAGCCGCTGAAATGCATAGAAAAAGTGTGGGTATTGGGTCATAATCCTCATTCAGATTATTGAAGTATATGAGGTCATCCACATATGCTGAAATGATGTGTGTCTCTCTTCCTATTCGTATCCCTCTATATCATAGTACAAAGTTGCATTCAATCATATATTTGTAGAGCTTACTAATCACCCGTGAGAGTCTCAAGGGGCTGAGCGGGGGTGGGGGTGCAGCTACTGCTCGAACAGCCAGGTCAAGAGAAGTCTCCTGAAGGTCAGCAGGTCCTGGGTCTTTCGCAGCTGTGTGGGGAGGGTGTTCCATGTCTTTGCCGCGAGGTAGTAGAAGGATCTGTAGCCAGTGGAGGATCTCTGGATGCGTGGGACAGCGGCGAGGGTGAGGTCGGCAGAGCGCAGCTGGCGGTTCGGGGTGTAGAAGGTGAGACGCTTGTTGAGGTAGGCTGGTCCGGTGTTGTGTAGTGCTTTGTGGGTGAGGAGCGTGAAGGTGATCCTCTTGTTGACTGGGAGCCAGTGCAGGTCATTCAGGTGGGCAGTGATGTGGGTGTGGCTGGGTATGTCGAGAATGAGGCATGCGGAGGCGTTCTGTATGAGTTGGCGTCTCTTCTGGAGTTTGGCCGTGGTTCCTGCGTAAAGGGTGTTGCCGTAGTCAGCCTGCTGCTGACGAGGGCCTGTGTGACCGTCCTTCTGGTTTCGGTGGGTATCCATCTGTAGATCTTGCGTAGTATGCGAAGGGTGTTGAAACAGGAGGAGGAGACGGCGTTGACTTGCTGCGTCATTGAGAGCGATGAGTCCAGGATGACACCCAGGTTGCGTGCGTGGTCGTTGGGGGTGGGTGCGGCTCCCAGGGTGGCTGGCCACCAAGAGTCGTCCCAGCTGAGGGGGTGGATCCGAGGAGGAGTACTTCTGTCTTGTCCGAGTTAAGTTTCAAGCGGCTGGTCTGCATCCAGCTGGCGACGGCCTTCATTCCTTCGTGGAGATTGTATTTGGCGGCGGAAGGGTTTTCGGTGTGTGAGCAGATTAGTTGCGAGTCATCGGCGTAGGAGACAAGGTTGTGTGAGCAGACAAGGTTGGCGAGCGGTGCCATGTAGACGTTGAAGAGGGTAGGTCTGAGGGCTGATCCTTGGGGCACGCCTCAGATGATCTTGTTGGCTTCACGACCCTCTGGGTTCTGTCAGTGAGGAAGGAGGTGATCCAGTCCAGGGTTTTGCCGCGTAATCCTGCGTCGTGTGCGTAGGGTGTGGTGGCAGACGGTGTCGAAGGCGGCTGAGAGGTCCAGGAGGATGGGGGTAAAGTTTTAAGAAGTAGAGGTTCAAAAGTGAAGATGAATAATAAAGGTGAGAGCGGGCAACCTTGTCTAGTAACCTTTGCTATTGTTTATTGTTGTGAGATGTGAACACTTGTACGTGTGCGCGCCGTGGGGTTCGTATACAGCAGTTGTACCCAATTCACAAATTCCTCCTGAATTCCAAACTTTTGGGAAAGTTTGTAACCTATAGCGCCATTGCAGTCAAATGCTTGATGTAGGTCTAGGGAAATACAGCCCTGTGAATTGACGGCTGCGGGTGTATGAGACATCAATTGAGTGCATACAACAGCGCCGTCTGGCGTGTTGATTTCAAGAATAGGAGACATTGACGGTGTATCTTTAATAATTCTAGCAAGTAGTGGGCCCGCTCTATCTGCGATTGCATGCTGCTTCTGCGTGTATAAGTGGTAATCCATGGTACGAAGTTCTTCTAGAAGTTCAGCATGTGTTATGTGTGTCTCTCGTATCGCATCCTGACATGTCGCTTGATGCTGCTTCCTGTTCGAACTTACCTAGCCATTTTTCCACTTCTTTGATTTTTTTTTTTAAGTAAAACAATGCGCCTCCCCACCCTTGTGCTAATTGCCCCCCGAATCACAGTTTTAAAAGCGTCCCATTCAATTTGACGTGTGCTAGCGGTGTCTATGTTGTCAGTGAAATAATGACTATGGCCGCACAGACTGTACTATGGAACACCAGGTCCTCCAACATCGAGGGGTGCAACCTCTAGGTTGGTATTGGTGTTGGAACTTTTCCCCCATAACAGTGCGACTTCTAGTGGGTTATGATACGAGTAGGTTTTGCCTAAGTACGTATTATCTTTAACATTTACAAGTAGATTCAGCGAACAGAACATTCTATTTATACGGGTATGCAGCCAATGCGGTGCCGAAAAGAAAGAATATTCTTTATCAGTGGGGGTGCACCATGCTCCATGCATCTCCTAAACCCCAACTCTCTGCCAAGGTCTTAGGGGCATCGGCCTGTTTTCTGCACCCCATGCCCTGAACTGGGGGGTGTTTGAGCCTAGCCAGCCACTCGGGCATCCCGTGCGGTGGAGCAATGGAGGGTTTGTGAGCAGTGGGGAACGGTGAGCCGCATGGTGTCTGCACCTCAGCGAGTGCACGAGTCCCCAGCTGTTGCACGGACACGCAGTGTCCGGCAGGGGAAGCTGAACGGCAATGCCGCCGTGAGTTTATGCGCCTCCACAACGGGGGTACCGCGGTCCCCACACTGTTGTCACCACTCTCACATTGTCAATTCTGTTCAGCGGCTGCCGCAGGGTCCGCATTCAGGGCACCCAGAGGCGCACCTGACTAACTCCAGGCGCACCCCGCGGCAGCATGCCGGCCCCACAGCAGGTGGGGGCGCTTGGCGGCCACTTCTTAGTGCCCCCGGAGGTGGGACTGCAGGGGCTTTGCTGCAGGGTACTGTTGCACTCGCGTCCTGCTATGGGCACAAGCGGGCGGAGTCCTCGTGTCTGCTGGTGACCCCAGCGTGACAGCCTGGTAGCGCGTACAGCATTTAGGGGGGCAGGTTAAAGGTCCCCGGCTGGATCCTGGTTGGGGCAGGGCGTGGGGGAGACTTTTCTCCCGCGGGCCCTTTGCGGTTAACAGGGCCCTAACAGGATCTCGTGGGAGGGCTCACATGTTTTTTACCTCATTCCCTTGCAGGAGATTATTAAGCCAGAGTTACAGCTGTGTTGCAAAGGTTTTTCCAGTAAGGTACTGCTGAATGCTGATAACGTGTACTGTTTTGCCATCCGCAGAATAACATATAGAGAGAGAGAAAGAGGGAGCAGGTGCCCACCCGGAAGTAAAGCAAGCAGCTGGACAACGCAACAGAGTCGCAGAGGTACTTAAAACGGGATATCATCAGGGAATACACACTGGTGAGAAAGGGTTCAGTGGGCATGGGCTGACCTACAGCAAGGAAGTACTACGGGCCCCAGTGCAGGTGACAACTAACTATTGTCATCACCATTTCTCTGCCACCACATAACACGCTGGATGCGTGGGGTTTGGCACCTCACGCTAGATGCGTGAGGTTCGGCACCTCACTCGAGATGCGCGAGGTTCGGTTCGGCACCTCACGCGAGATGCGTGAGGTTCGGCACCTCACGATAGATGCGTGAGGTTCGGCACCTCACGCTAGATGCGTGAGGTTTGGCACCTCACGCGAGATGCGTGAGGTTCGGCTCCTCACGCGAGATGCGCAAGGTCCGGCGCCTCACGCTAGATGCGTGAGGTTTGGCACCTCACGCGAGATGCGTGAGGTTCGGCACCTCACGCGAGATGCGTGAGGTTTGGCACCTCACGCGAGATGCGTGAGGTTCGGCACCTCACGCGAGATGCGTGAGGTTCGGCACCTCACGCTGGATGCGTGGGGTTTGGCGCCTCACGCTAGATGCGTGAGGTTCGGCACCTCACGCGAGATGCGTGAGGTTCGGCACCTCACGCTGGATGCGTGGGGTTTGGCGCCTCACGCTATATGCGTGAGGTTCGGCACCTCACGCGAGATGCGTGTGGTTCGGTTCGGCACCTCACGCGAGATGCGTGAGGTTCGGCACCTCACGCTAGATGCGTGAGGATTGGCACCTCACGCTAGATGCGTGAGGTTCGGCACCCCACCCTGAACAAGGATTTTCCTAGATTCTTCGACCAAGGCAAGATGGGAGGCCTGAAATGATTCCAGGTGGAGGGCCTAACTCTGGCAAAAAGAAGCAGTCTGCTGTTATTAGTACTTTGTTTTCAGCAGAAAAACCTTTGTGGCCTGTAAGCCTCTCTGTAATGGGCCAATACCAACATCTTTTGTCATGGCTGGGAGAAGTTGCCAAATGGGAAAAAACTCCAAATATTCTTCAAAACCCCCACCCCATTTCTAATATTCACACTGTGGATACTTTTACACATTAGTTTGGCCTCAGGGGCCAGAATAGTATGTTTGTCAATCATTTATTTGATTGTGTTTAATAGCGATTTGTTGTAAATTGCGGCCTGCAATTAAGTACGCCAACCATTGCAATTGGCCCGCATAACAGTAAGCCTTCAGGTCCAGAACTCCCAGTCCCCCTTGTTTCGTATCGAATTGTAGTTTTGTGAGTCCTATCCGTCTATGTCCCGCCCCCCATATTAATTCTTTGAGGAGGGAGTCTAGCAGTTTAAACATCTGTGTTGGAATAATGATAGGTAGATTGGTGAAATAATATAACAGCCTAGGGAGCATACCCATTTTGGCAATGGCTACTCATCCTGGTACCGATATGGGCAGGGATGTCCAAAATCTTATTTGCGCTCTAAGCGCCGCAATAGCTTGGTTTAGATTTCCATCTAAAATACCTTCCGTCTCTCTGTATATCTGGATGCCCAGATATTTGAAAGTAACTGTCGCTGTTTGAAATGTCCAGTGTCCAAAACGAATTGATTCAGCCTTTGCCGTGTCAGTAAAAAAATATACATATGATTTGTTTTCATTTAAGGAAAGACCTGAAAGCCGCTGAAATGCATAGAAAAAGTGTGGGTATTGGGTCATAATCCTCATTCAGATTATTGAAGTATATGAGGTCATCCACATATGCTGAAATGATGTGTGTCTCTCTTCCTATTCGTATCCCTCTATATCATAGTACAAAGTTGCATTCAATCATATATTTGTAGAGCTTACTAATCACCCGTGAGAGTCTCAAGGGGCTGAGCGGGGGTGGGGGTGCAGCTACTGCTCGAACAGCCAGGTCAAGAGAAGTCTCCTGAAGGTCAGCAGGTCCTGGGTCTTTCGCAGCTGTGTGGGGAGGGTGTTCCATGTCTTTGCCGCGAGGTAGTAGAAGGATCTGCTGCCAGTGGAGGATCTGTGGATGCGTGGGACAGCGGCGAGGGTGAGGTCGGCGGAGCGCAGCTGGCGGTTCGGGGTGTAGAAGGTGAGACGCTTGTTGAGGTAGGCTGGTCCGGTGTTGTGTAGTGCTTTGTGGGTGAGGAGCGTGAAGGTGATCCTCTTGTTGACTGGGAGCCAGTGCAGGTCATTCAGGTGGGCAGTGATGTGGGTGTGGCTGGGTATGTCGAGAATGAGGCATGCGGAGGCGTTCTGTATGAGTTGGCGTCTCTTCTGGAGTTTGGCCGTGGTTCCTGCATAAAGGGTGTTGCCGTAGTCAGCCTGCTGCTGATGAGGGCCTGTGTGACCGTCCTTCTGCTTTCGGTGGGTATCCATCTGTAGATCTTGCATAGTATGCGAAGGGTGTTGAAGCAAGAGGAGGAGACGGCGTTGACTTGCTGCGTCATTGAGAGCGATGAGTCCAGGATGACACCCAGGTTGCGTGCGTGGTCGTTGGGGGTGGGTGCGGCTCCCAGGGTGGCTGGCCACCAAGAGTCGTCCCAGCTGAGGGGGTGGATCCGAGGAGGAGTACTTCTGTCTTGTCCGAGTTAAGTTTCAAGCGGCTGGTCTGCATCCAGCTGGCGACGGCCTTCATTCCTTTGTGGAGATTGTATTTGGTGGCGGAAGGGTTTTCGGTGTGTGAGCAGATTAGTTGCGAGTCATCGGCGTAGGAGACAAGGTTGTGTGAGCGGACAATGTTGGCGAGCGGTGCCATGTAGACGTTGAAGAGGGTAGGTCTGAGGGCTGATCCTTGGGGCACGCCTCAGATGATCTTGGTGGCTTCACGACCCTCTGGGTTCTGTCAGTGAGGAAGGAGGTGATCCAGTCCAGGGTTTTGCCACGTAATCCTGCGTCGTGTGCGTAGGGTGTGGTGGCAGACGGTGTCGAAGGCGGCTGAGAGGTCCAGGAGTATGGGGGTAAAGTTTTAAGAAGTAGAGGTTCAAAAGTGAAGATGAATAATAAAGGTGAGAGCGGGCAACCTTGTCTAGTAACCTTTGCTATTGTTTATTGTTGTGAGATGTGAACACTTGTACGTGTGCGCGCCGTGGGGTTCGTATACAGCAGTTGTACCCAATTCACAAATTCCTCCTGAATTCCAAACTTTTGGGAAAGTTTGTAACCTATAGCGCCATTGCAGTCAAATGCTTGATGTAGGTCTAGGGAAATACAGCCCTGTGAATTGACGGCTGCGGGTGTATGAGACATCAATTGAGTGCATACAACAGCGCCGTCTGGCGTGTTGATTTCAAGAATAGGAGACATTGACGGTGTATCTTTAATAATTCTAGTAAGTAGTGGGCCCGCTCTATCTGCGATTGCATGCTGCATCTGAAAGAAACACGTTAGTGTTAGATTCCTTACCTTAGAATATCCCCAGGCGTCAGTCTGGATCCGGAAACTTTTGCGTAGCAGTACCCTTGCGCGTCGGTAGGCGTCGTCTGCAGGCGTCCCCTGCGGCTCCGCGTCCGTCGTCGGCGTCGTGCGCCGTGATGACGTCGCTGGAGTACATAGACGCCACCTCCGCGCGCTGACGTCAGTTCTTCTTTTTTCCGCGCCAGTGGACGCAGATCTGAAGAGCGGTACCCGGTCTTTTGACCAAGTTTATTACTACTTATCTATCTTTTGTGCCTGGTAGGATGCCCGGTTTCAAAAACTGTGACGGTTGTGACCGCACGATGTCGGTCACGGTCCATCACCGACTCTGTCTCCGGTGCCTGGGCCCCGACCACGACGTCGACTCCTGTGTCGATTGCCGGGCTCTGACTAGCAAAGCTAGGCGGGAGCGGTCCCGCAAGCTGCTCAAGCTCCGGGTGTCGGCCCCACGTCGAGAACGGTCTCGGTCCGGCCGGAGGTCCAGGGAGCGTTCGAGGGAGCGGTCGCGGAGCCGCGCCGGGCGCTCCGGAAGTCGACATCACTCGTCGAGTTCATCAGGTAAGAAACACAAGAAGTCGGGGCGTCGTCATCGTACCCCCGACTCCCCCCGACGCTCGCGCGATGCGGCCGGGGGTTCGGGTGACCCCAACCCCGCGGCTCCGCGAGAGTCGCCGGCGCGACCTGCCCCATACCCTCAGGTCCCTGGGCAAGGTGCGACGCCTGAGGAGTTAGAGGCGTTCCTTGTGGCCATGAGGGCCCTGTCTCCTCCGCGGGTTCCACGGCGCCTACGGGCCCAGTGAACCCGTCCGGGGGCCCTGGCGGTTCAGCTGACCCTGCCTCGACGCCGTCGGATGCTCCGACACCGGCGCCGCCGACGGCGCCGATCCCGGCGCCGCTAGGGCCTTCGGGGTCGACGCCGGATGGACGTCCGTCCACTCCGGCGCCGATTCCATCGGGGTTGCCCCCGACGCCGCCCCCGCGCGACGCCGGTTCCTCTGTGCCGGCTTCGGGCGGCACCGGGGCTCCGGCGCCGGCTCCGAAGGCGTCGTCCCCATACCCTCACCGAATCCGGACGCGGAGTCGGACCGGCGTCGCCCGACGCCGGGATCGACGCCGATGGGGCCTGTCGACCCCGTGGAGCCGGTCTACATGGTTGACACCGACTATGGTGATGATGTGGAGTATGGTGAGGGCTGGGAGGGGTCTGAGGACCCTCTGTCACGTGAGTGCCAGTATGACATGGACTGGACAGGTGATTTGGGGGACGCCAGTGGTTTGGATGACTCTCCTAACCCTGGTTTTGTCTCTCCTCCTTCCGTGGCATCGGAGGAGGGAGCTGCTTATTCAGTGGTGTTGATGAGGGCTGCCAAGGCCTTAAACCTTGAGCTCCCCGTCGCGGCCGTGAGGCCTAACATCCTCACTGAGGTCTTCAAACCGCGGTCATGCCCACAGGAGCCACTGCTGCCATTTAACGAAGCCTTATCAGACGTTCTGTTGGGCACTTGGTCCAGGCCCTCTTCAGGTGCGCCTGTTGATCGGAACGTGGCCAGACGCCACCGTCCTTGTCCCGACGACCACAAGTTCCTGTCCACCCACCCCACCCCTGAGAGTCTGGTGATCCAGGCCTCTACCTCCCAGTCCGCATTCCCGTCGGCCCCGCCCGACCGGGAATCCAAGAGGTATGACCAGTATGGCAAGAAGGTCTTCTCGTCCCTGAGTTTAGGACTGCGGTCTTGCAACACCGCTTGCCTCTTGGGCCGCTACACCCACTCTGTGTGGGATACGGTCGCGGAACTGCTGCCACAATGCCCCATGGAGGTGCGGGCAAAACTCGGCAAAGCTGTAGCTGAGGGCCGAGATGCAGCTAGATATTCTATTCGATGTTGTCTTGATACGACCGACTCGCTAGGCAGAGCGATGTCCACGACGGTGGCGATTCGTCGCCACGCCTGGTTGAGATCCGCCAACTTTTCGGCAGATGTCCAGAATACTTTGATGGACATGCCGTTCGATGGCTGTCACCTGTTTGGTGACAAGGCGGACCACGCGCTGGAACGCTTCAAGGACTCCAGGGTCACGGCGAAGTCCTTGGGTCTCTCGACCCAGCGCCAGCAAACGGGTTCGTTTCGCTCCTTTCGTGGCCACGGAAGGGGCGTCCCCACACGTGCTGCCAGCCACGCACCGCAGCAATCATATCCACGCGGTGGCGGCCGCGGAAACCGCTGTGGAGGCGGTCGGGGTCAACGGCGGGGTCAGGCCACATCTCCCCCCGCAGCATCTGCCTCAAAATCCTCCTAGTCCGTGCTTTCAGGCCCACGTGACGCCAGTGGGTGGCAGGGTTCGCCATCACCACGCCCGCTGGCGCACGATCACATCGGACAGGTGGGTGCTGCAAATCGTCCGAAGGGGCTACTCCCTCCCCTTCGAGACCACTCCTCCAGCCATGCCACCGCAGAACCACCGTGTGTCGGGGGACCACTTGCAACTTCTGCAGGAGGAAGTTACGGCCCTCTTGGCCAAGGGGGCCATCGAGCGCGTTCCTGGGCCAGAAGTAGGACGTGGTTGCTACTCCCACTACTTTCTGGTACCCAAGAAGGACAAAGGGGGCCTGCGTCCTATCTTGGATCTAAGGAACGTCAACGGCTTCCTCCGGAAGGAGAAGTTCAAGATGTTGACTTTGGCTCAGGTCTTGGCTGCTCTAGACCCGCAAGACTGGATGGTAGCGTTGGACTTGCAGGATGCGTATTTTCACATCCCTGTCCTGCCGGCCCACCGGCGTTACCTGCGGTTCACGGTAGGCCAGGAGCACTTTCAGTTTATCGTGCTCCCCTTCGGCCTTACCAGCGCCCCACGGGTGTTCACAAAGGTGTTGGCGGTGGTCGCAGTCCATCTTCGCAGGTTAGGGGTTTCAGTCTTCCCCTACCTAGACGACTGGTTGTTGAAGGCGGGCTCGCCCCAGACAGTCGTCCTCCACCTCCAGATGACGGCAGACCTCTTGCACGGCCTGGGGTTCTCCATCAATGTGCCGAAATCACACCTGTGTCCCTCTCAAAAGCTCCTTTTCATCGGAGCGGTTCTGGACTCGGCGCAGTTTCGGGTTTATCCTCCGGAACGGCGGGTCCGGGATATTCAGGCTTTGATTCCCATCTTTCAGCCGCTATCCCGGGTTTCGGTCAGGTTGACGCTGCGGCTGCTGGGGCTGATGGCTTCCTGCATCCTTCTGGTGCATCACGCCCGGTGGCGGATGCGGGCTCTGCAGTGGGACCTGAAGTTTCAGTGGGCCCAGCATCAGGGCAACTTGTCCGACCACGTCTTGATCTCGGAGGGCACTGCGAGACAACTGCAGTGGTGGCTTACGGACCGCGATTGGGTCAGAGGCAGATCCCTCTCCCTTCCCCAACCGGAGCACGTTGTCGTGACGGACGCGTCCCTCCAGGGCTGGGGAGGCCACTTGGGAGAGGCGGAGATCAGAGGCATCTGGTCTCCGGCGGAGTCCCGGCTCCATATCAACCTGTTGGAGCTATGGGCGATTCGTCTAGCACTGAAGGCATTCCTCCCCTTTGTCAACGGGAGTGTAGTGCAGGTGTTCACGGACAACACCACCGCCATGTGGTACTGCAACAAACAGGGCGGAGTGGGGTCGTGGACTCTTTGCCAGGAGGCTCTGCGCCTCTGGCAGTGGCTGGAACGTCAGGGCGTGACTCTGACGGTTCAACACCTGGCAGGTTCTCTGAACGCCAGGGCGGACGAACTCAGCCGTCGGTGCTCGATGGATCACGAATGGCGTCTGAACTCGGACGTGGCGCAAGGCCTCTTTCGGAAATGGGGAGAGCCTTGGTTAGATCTATTCGCCACAGAAGAGAACGCGCAATGTCATCAGTTCTGCGCGTTGGAGTTTCCAAGACGGCACTCGCACGGCGACGCCTTTCGGCGCGAGTGGAGTTGCGGTCTGTTATACGCCTTTCCGCCTATACCACTTCTGCCCAGAGTGCTGAAGAAGATCAAGCGCGACCGGGCCCAAGTTATCCTTGTGGCTCCGGACTGGGCTCGAAGGTACTGGTATCCCGAGCTACTCAGCATGTCAGTCGGTCCCCCGATCCGCCTGCCCCTTCAGGAGGACCTTCTGTCGCAGCAGCAGGGGACGGTCCTCCACCCGAACCTGTCCAGTCTCCACCTCCATGCTTGGAGATTGAGCGGCGGCAGTTGAGGCCATTTGACTTGCCTCCTGAAGTCTGTGATGTAATTCTGGCAGCCAGGCGTCCCTCCACAAAGTCGGTATACGCCTGTCGGTGGAACAGATTTGTGGCATGGTGCACAGCAAAGGCTGTGGATCCTCTTTCTGCCCCTCTTTCCGAGGTCCTTCTGTTTCTTCTCTCACTTGCCCAGCAGGGCTCTGCTCTGGGCACTATCAAGGGCTACCTTTCTGCCCTTTCAGCCTTTCTAAGGCTTCCTGATCAGCCTTCTTTGTTCAAGTCCCCAATTGTAACGAGATTCTTGAAGGGCATCACACACATGTATCCACCTGTTCCGTTTGTGATGCCTCAGTGGGACTTGAACCTGGTTCTAACCTTTTTGATGTGTGCTCCCTTTGAGCCCCTTCATTCTTGCCCTCTCCGTCTTCTGACTTTAAAGACGGCTTTCCTGGTTGCCATCACCTCTGCCAGGAGAGTGAGTGAGCTCCAGGCTCTTTCTGTCCAACCTCCTTTCTTGTCCATCCATCCTGACAAGGTGGTTCTGAGGACTAGACCTTCTTTCCTGCCCAAAGTAGTTTCTGCTTTTCACATCGGGCAGTCCATCACCCTCCCTTCCTTCTTCCCGCCTCTGCATCCTTCAAAGGATGAAGAGCGGCTCCATCGTCTGGACCCAAAACGTGCGCTTTCATTTTACATAGATCGCACACGCCAGTTCCGGGTGGATGACCAACTGTTTGTTGGCTACGTGGGTGCGAAGAAGGGACGGGCGGTACATAAACGGACCATCTCGCGGTGGGTCGTTCTCTGCATCAAAGCGTGCTACTCTTTGGCTCGGAAGGAGCCTCCTGTTGGGCTGAGGGCCCATTCCACTCGGGCCACGGCGGCTACTACTGCCCTGGGCCGGGGAGTCCCCTTGCAGGACATTTGCCAAGCGGCTACGTGGGCCTCGCTGCACACATTTGCGAGGCACTACTGCCTGGACAGTCAAGTCCGGAGGGATGGCTTCTTTGGCCGTTCTGTCCTCCAGGACTTTCTGGTGTAGTATTGTATTGGTTTGCAGACCCACCACCGGGGTTGGTATTGCTGGGGTATCTATTCTAAGGTAAGGAATCTAACACTAAAGTGTTTCTTTCAGATGAACAAGTTACTTACCTTCGGTAACGATATATCTGTAAGAAACATTAGTTAGTGTTAGATTCCTTACCGAACCCACCCATCCTCCCCGTTCTGCGAACTGATACCTAGGGTTAAGGACATCCCTTTCAGGGCCCTAGTTTCAAAAGGCACCAGTGTTGGTTCTCTCATGGCTCTGCGTCTTCTGGCGCGGAAAAGCTGTGTACAAAGAACTGACGTCAGCGCGCGGAGGCGGCGTCTATGTACTCCAGCGACGTCATCACGGCGCACGACGCCGACGACGGACGCGGAGCCGCAGGGGACGCCTGCAGACGACGCCTACCGACGCGCAAGGGTACTGCTACGCAAAAGTTTCAGGATCCAGACTGACGCCTGGGGATATTCTAAGGTAAGGAATCTAACACTAACTAATGTTTCTTACAGATATATCGTTACCGAAGGTAAGTAACTTGTTCTTCTGCGTGTATAAGTGGTAATCCATGGTACGAAGTTCTTCTAGAAGTTCAGCATGTGTTATGTGTGTCTCTCGTATCGCATCCTGACATGTCGCTTGATGCTGCTTCCTGTTCGAACTTACCTAGCCATTTTTCCACTTCTTTGATTTTTTTTTTTTTAAGTAAAACAATGCGCCTCCCCACCCTTGTGCTAATTGCCCCCCGAATCACAGTTTTAAAAGCGTTCCATTCAATTTGACGTGTGCTAGCGGTGTCTATGTTGTCAGTGAAATAATGACTATGGCCGCACAGACTGTACTATGGAACACCAGGTCCTCCAACATCGAGGGGTGCAACCTCTAGGTTGGTATTGGTGTTGGAACTTTTCCCCCATAACTGTGCGACTTCTAGTGGGTTATGATACGAGTAGGTTTTGCCTAAGTACGTATTATCTTTAACATTTACAAGTAGATTCAGCGAACAGAACATTCTATTTATACGGGTATGCAGCCAATGCGGTGCCGAAAACAAAGAATACTCTTTATCAGTGGGGGTGCACCATGCTCCATGCATCTCCTAAACCCCAACTCTCTGCCAAGGTCTTAGGGGCATCGGCCTGTTTTCTGCACCCCGTGCCCTGAACTGGGGGGTGTTTGAGCCTAGCCAGCCACTCGGGCATCCCGTGCGGTGGAGCAATGGAGGGTTTGTGAGCAGTGGGGAACGGTGAGCCGCATGGTGTCTGCACCTCAGTGAGTGCACGAGTCCCCAGCTGTTGCACGGACACGCAGTGTCCGGCAGGGGAAGCTGAGCGGCAATGCCGCCGTGAGTTTATGCGCCTCCACAACGGGGGTACCGCGGTCCCCACACTGTTGTCACCACTCTCACATTGTCAATTCTGTTCAGCGGCTGCCGCAGGGTCCGCATTCAGGGCACCCAGAGGCGCACCTGACTAACTCCAGGCGCACCTCGCGGCAGGATGCCGGCCCCACAGCAGGTGGGGGCGCTTGGCGGCCACTTCTTAGTGCCCCCGGAGGTGGGACTGCAGGGGCTTTGCTGCAGGGTACTGTTGCACTCGCGTCCTGCTATGGGCACAAGCGGTCGGAGTCCTCGTGTCTTCTGGTGACCCCAGCGTGACAGCCTGGTAGCGCGTACAGCATCTAGGGGGGCAGGTTAAAGGTCCCCGGCTGGATCCTGGTTGGGGCAGGGCGTGGGGGAGACTTTTGTCCCGCGGGCCCTTTGCGGTTAACAGGGCCCTAACAGGATCTCGTGGGAGGGCTCACATGTTTTTTACCTCATTCCCTTGCAGAAGATTATTAAGCCAGAGTTACAGCTGTGTTGCAAAGGTTTTTCCTGTAAGGTACTGCTGAATGCTGATAACATGTACTGTTTTGCCATCCGCAGAATAACATATAGAGAGAGAGAAAGAGGGAGCAGGTGCTCACCCGGAAGTAAAGCAAGCAGCTGGACAACGCAACAGAGTCGCAGAGGTACTTAAAACGGGATATCATCAGGGAATACACACTGGTGAGAAAGGGTTCAGTGGGCATGGGCTGACCTACAGCAAGGAAGTACTACGGGCCCCAGTGCAGGTGACAACTAACTATTGTCATCACCATTTCTCTGCCACCACATAACAAAGTTAGTCGCAGCGAAACGAGTGGCAGGAGTGACTGGGGCCCCGGCTCGCACTATCGCAGAAGCAGTAAGGGTGCAAGGAGGCAGGGCTGACGCAATGGGGGGGGGGGGGGGCAGGCAGGGTGCCTGAGGTTTACCAAGCCGGTGTGCAAGTCACGGCGGATTCTGGAAGGTAACGGAATTGTCTCAGGTCAATACCACTCTCCAGCCGACCAACAAGGAGTTCCCGCCGGAGCCGCCAGTCCAGAAGGTCAGGGTGATTCCCCCCCCCCCCCCCCCCCCCCCCCACGAGCAGCAGCACCGGTGGTTATCGACACGAACACTGAGAAATTCAGTAAGATTATGGACTCAATGTTGAGCATCTTGGATGACTTTAAATACCGATTTGTAGAATCAGTATGTACTACTACGCCTATGGCCGTGCCTGCTAGAGAGGGGAGTGCACCATCCATTGTTGAAGTGTGGGGAGAAGCGCCTGACAGGGCGAGTACCCCGCAAGCACGGGAGCCTAGGCAGCGACAAGGTCTCAGCAGGGGGTTTGGCGCAGTCTCTTGTAGAGCCGGATCCCACGGGGCCCAAGCCGGCAGCAGCGGCTCAACACCAAGGGTGCTAGCAGGGCCTGCTACCACAGCACAGCGACCTGCAACCCCCCCCCCTCCCACCATCAGTCCAGTGGTCACAGTTACAACACACGCTGGGGGATCTTTGGACGCTAACAAGTCAGCGGTACCGACAGAGTCAGGCATGGGGGAGACAGGTTCGACAGCGCCGCTCATCACAGTAGCAGCACTTAAATCAGGTCGGTGCTCCCTGGCCTGGGAAGTTCCTTTGGCGGCAAAAGAGGGTATATGGAGGCGTGAATTTGTAGACATCTTTACCCTACTCATGCATGGGGTAGAGGGACTAGATACCAGGAGGATGGGGGGTAAGGAGGAAGACAAAAGGTCAAATTTCAGAATTGGCTGGAGAAAACAATTAAAGAATTGGGGCGACGCTTTCACTATATTGGCAGCAGTGGTGTCTGAAAATTTCCCAGAGCAGGCCCCCGCCATTTGGCAGTACTCTCGCGTAATACATGAAGAGGCTGAAACAACGGGGTATCGGGTGGTACAATTACGATTGAGATTTCAGAAAGAGAATGGCTATGTGTCCAGATTTGAACTGGGATCAATAGGAGATCCAGCTCTAGGTGGAGAACATGGGGAAGTTCACAGCAGACGTCAAGGGCACTTCAAAATATAGGAAGGGACAGGGAAGCGTCAGGGGTCAGAAACATCCTACTAGGCATCCTTTCCGTCAGTCCTTTCGAACTGACGGAAAGTCCGAGGAGGCGGCCATCAAGGAAGGGGGGGCAAACGTTTCACCTCAAATTCTTGTAGAATGTACAACGCAGGTTTCTGCTCTTGGGCAAAGGTCTGTAGGTTTGCGCACATTTGCAGCAAGTGTGGGGCAGGTCAACCAGCAGCGCCCTGCGTCCATAAGCCAACGGCCAACAAGCCAGACAAGAAACAAAACGAGTAGCGCAGTTCCCCCCCCCCCCAGAGTCCCCCTCCCTCCAGAGTCCCCCCCCCCACCGTTGCCAGTTCACCGCTGCGACACCAGCCAGGTCACATACCACCTCCAGCAGCTTCTCCCATTCAGGTGTCACCTGGTAAGGGCCCATTGCATAGACACCCTTATCCCCATGCTCAGAGCATACCCCAACACGAAAGATGGCAGAATCATAGCAGAGGGCTTCATAGATGGCTTTAAGATCCGATACTTAGGGCCAAAGATGTGCAGGGACGCCTACAAATTGAGGTCTGCCAGGGAGCTTCCGGCGGTGGTACATGAGATGATTCTGAAGGAGAAGGTCTTGGGGAGGATAGCAGGGCCTTTTGACTCCCCTCCACTAGATAATTTCCTGGTATCCCCGCTAGGGGTGGTCCCCAAAAAAGAACCTGGGGCCTTTCGCCTCATATACCACTTGTCCTACCCAGAAGGCGATTCGGTCAACCACTGGTTGGAGGAAGGAACATGCTCAGTGTCGTACTGTTCTTTTGACATGGCGGTGGACATGGTCAGGAGAGCAGGAAAGGGGGCATGGCTGGCGAAGGCAGACATCAGCCTTCCGCCTGCTCCCAGTACACCCTGAGAGTCATCACCTACTGGGTTTTAAATGGCAGAACAAATTCTATTTCGACAAATGCATGCCAATGGGCTGCGCAGTCTCCTGCTCGTACTTTGAGGTGTTTAGCAGTTTCTTGCAGTGGGCACTCACCTGGTCGTGCAACACTGTCGGAATTACGCACTACCTGGACGACTTTCTCTTCATAGGGAAGGCGGGGACACAGGAATGCAGCACAGCACTACTTCACTTTCAGGAACTGGCAGGACGCTTGCGGGTGCCGTTGGCGCCGGGGAAAACTGAGAGTCCAGCGCAGGTACTCACTTTTCTGGGCATTGCGATGGACACGGTCCAGGGCGTGTCCAGGCTCCCGGCCGAGAAGGTACAGGCACTGCGGCTGGATAGCCAGGCTCTCTTAGGCAAAGACATAGCGCCGCTAGGTGTCATTCAGAGCCTCTTAGGGAAGCTGAACTTTGCAGCGAGGGTTGTGCCAGCGGGCAGAGTCTTCGCAAGGAGACTAGCAAGGGCCACAGCTAAAGTGCGCTCCCCTATCTTTGGCAGACCACAGCTACTACATCTGTTTACTGAAATCCTCAGAGGTGGTTTTGGTTTCTGTAGGAAGCTGGCTCTGTATGTGGCGTATCAAAAATCTGATATACAGTGTAAAGATTCCAGGGGTTCCCTTATAAGTGGACATGGGCTTGCTATACAATCCCAATGTGCTCTATTAGGGGGGTTAGTGTGGTTGAGCAGCCTTAGGCACACAGAGGAGTGCAAGACATTTGCAAAATTCACAAAATGATTAATAAATGACAACACGACTCAAGAAGGAGATCCACACAAATCTATAACAAGCATTTGCAATGCAATAGGTCTCGCATTTCTGAAAGTTTGAGCTATTGGCGTTGCTAATAATAATGCAATGCCAATAGCTTAAACTTTCAGTAATGCGAGAACTACTGCATTGCAAATGCCTTTTTTTAGGTCTCGCCTGTCAATGCGCTTGCGAGAATATAGGGGCTTATCCAGAGCTTATCCATCAGGCGATTCCATGCAGTGCCCGTGATAAGCAAGCTCAATGCGCAAGCGCATTGACATAAAATGCGCGTGCACATGAAAGCCAGCCATCTGCCGCCAGCAGCTTCACCGCCCCCTGCTGTTATCAAAGGTTTTTCGGCCGTGTCACATTTCTCCTCCCCCCTCCCCACAGCAATGTCAAGAGATTTCACTTTCACGGCCGCCAGGCCGTGTCTCTCGTTTCTCCTCCCCCACTCGCTCATCAAAGGCTGCTCACTCTCCTTCTCCCCCGCCCCCACTCCATCCGACTTGTTTTTCTTTCATTTCACGGCCGATTTTGCGTCACACTCGCGTTATTTCCCCGTTTTTTTTAAACTATTATTTCGCGGACGATTTTCGTTTCACGGCCGCCAATTCTTGTTCTGTTAGCTCCTTGTTCGCCACTGACTGTATATTTTCATCTGTAAGAAACTATTTTGGCATATTTACAGAAGATCGGCGGTGCCTGCAGCCGCCTCCCACCACAGCCAGCCCAAGCCCTATCGGCAATGCCTACAGACCCCTCCTGCCTCCCACCACAGCCTGCCCCAGCGCCATCGGCAGTGCCTGCATACCCCTCCCGTCTCCCACCACAGCCTGCCCCAGCGCCATCGGCAGTGTCTGCATACCCCTCCCACCACAGCCTGCCCCAGCGCCATCGGCAGTGCCTGCATACCCCTCCCGCCTCCCACCACAGCCTGCCCCAGCGCCATTGGCAGTGCCTGCATACCCCTCCCGCCTCCCACCACAGCCTGCCCCAGCGCCATCGGCAGTGCCTGCATACCCCTCCCGTCTCCCACCACAGCCTGCCCCAGCGGCAATGCCTACAGACTCCTCCCGCCACAGCCTGACCCAGCGCCATCGGCAGTGCCTGCATACCCCTCCTGCCTCCCACCACAGCCTGCCCCTGCGCCATCGGCAGTGCCTGCAGACCCCTCCCGCCTCCCACCACAGCATGCCCTAGCGCGAGATGCGTGAGATTCGGCACCTCACGCGAGATGCGTGAGATTCGGCAGCGCACGCGAGATGCGTGAGATTCGGCAGCGCACGCGAGATGCGTGAGATTCGGCGCCTCACGCGAGATGCGCGAGAATCGGCACCTCACGCGTGATGTGTGAGGTTCTGCACCTCACGTGCGATGCGTGAGGTCCGGCGCCTCACGCGCGATGCGTGAGGTTCGGCGCCTCATGCGCGATGCGTGAGGTTCGGCGCCTCACGCGCCATGCCTGAGGTCCGGCGCCTCACGCGCGATGCCTGAGGTCCGGCGAGGTCCGGCAACTCACGCGCGATGCGTGAGGTCAGGCGTCTCACGCGCGATGCGTGAGGTCCGGCGCCTCACGCGCGATGCGTGAGGTCCGGCGCCTCACGCGCGATGCGTGAGGTTCGGCGCCTCACACGAGATGCCTGAGGTCCGGCACCTCACGCGTGATGCGTGAGGTTCGGCACCCCACGCGAGACGCTTGAGGTTCGGCACCTCACGCGAGATGCGTGATGTTTGGCATCTCATGCGAGATGCGTGAGGTTCGGCACCTCACGCTAGATGCGTGAGGTTTGGCACCTCACGTGAGATGCGTGAGGTTCGGCACCTCACGCGAGATGCGTGAGGTTTGGCACCTCACACGAGATGCGTGAGGTTCGGAACCTCACGATAGATGCGTGAGGTTCGGCACCTCACGCTAGATGTGTGAGGTTTGGCGCCTCACGCTAGATGCGTGGGGTTTGGCACCTCACGCTAGATGCTTGAGGTTCGGCACCTCACGCGAGATGCGTGAGGTTCGGCACCTCACGCTAGATGCGTGAGGATTGGCACCTCACACTAGATGCGTGAGGTTCGGTACCCCACCCTGAACAAGGATTTTCCTAGATTCTTCGACCAAGGCAAGATGGGAGGCCTGAAATGATCCCAGGTGGAGGGCCTAACTCTGGCAAAAAGAAGCAGTCTGCTGTTATTAGTACTTTGTTTTCAGCAGAAAAACCTTTGTGGCCTGTAAGCCTCTCTGTAATGGGCCAATACCAACATCTTTTGTCATGGCTGGGAGAAGTTGCCAAATGGGAAAAAACTCCAAATATTCTTCAAAACCCCCACCCCATTTCTAATATTCACACTGTGGATACTTTTACGCATTAGTTTGGCCTCAGGGACCAGAATAGTATGTTTGTCAATCATTTATTTGATAGTGTTTAATAGCGATTTGTTGTAAATTGCGGCCTGCAATTAAGTACACCAACCATTGCAATTGGCCCGCATAACAGTAAGCCTTCAGGTCCAGAACTCCCAGTCCCCCTTGTTTCGTATCGAATTGTAGTTTTGTGAGTCCTATCCGTCTATGTCCCGCCCCCCATATTAATTCTTTGAGGAGGGAGTCTAGCAGTTTAAACATCTGTGTTGGAATAATGATAGGTAGATTGGTGAAATAATATAACAGCCTAGGGAGCATACCCATTTTGGCAATGGCTACTCATCCTGGTACCGATATGGGCAGGGATGTCCAGAATCTTATTTGCGCTCTAAGCGCCGCAATAGCTTGGTTTAGATTTCCATCTAAAATACCTTCCGTCTCTCTGTATATCTGGATGCCCAGATATTTGAAAGTAACTGTCGCTGTTTGAAATGTCCAGTGTCCAAAACGAATTGGTTCAGCCTTTGCCGTGTCAGTAAAAAAATATACATATGATTTGTTTTCATTTAAGGAAAGACCTGAAAGCCGCTGAAATGCATAGAAAAAGTGTGGGTATTGGGTCATAATCCTCATTCAGATTATTGAAGTATATGAGGTCATCCACATATGCTGAAATGATGTGTGTCTCTCTTCCTATTCGTATCCCTCTATATCATAGTACAAAGTTGCATTCAATCATATATTTGTAGAGCTTACTAATCACCCGTGAGAGTCTCAAGGGGCTGAGCGGGGGTGGGGGTGCAGCTACTGCTCGAACAGCCAGGTCAAGAGAAGTCTCCTGAAGGTCAGCAGGTCCTGGGTCTTTCGCAGCTGTGTGGGGAGGGTGTTCCATGTCTTTGCCGCGAGGTAGTAGAAGGATTTGCTGCCAGTGGAGGATCTGTGGATGCGTGGGACAGCGGCGAGGGTGAGGTCGGCGGAGCGCAGCTGGCGGTTCGGGGTGTAGAAGGTGAGACGCTTGTTGAGGTAGGCTGGTCCGGTGTTGTGTAGTGCTTTGTGGGTGAGGAGCGTGAAGGTGATCCTCTTGTTGACTGGGAGCCAGTGCAGGTCATTCAGGTGGGCAGTGATGTGGGTGTGGCTGGGTATGTCGAGAATGAGGCATGCGGAGGCGTTCTGTATGAGTTGGCGTCTCTTCTGGAGTTTGGCCGTGGTTCCTGCGTAAAGGGTGTTGCCGTAGTCAGCCTGCTGCTGACGAGGGCCTGTGTGACCGTCCTTCTGGTTTCGGTGGGTATCCATCTGTAGATCTTGCATAGTATGCGAAGGGTGTTGAAGCAGGAGGAGGAGACGGCGTTGACTTGCTGCGTCATTGAGACCGATGAGTCCAGGATGACACCCAGGTTGCGTGCGTGGTCGTTGGGGGTGGGTGCGGCTCCCAGGGTGGCTGGCCACCAAGAGTCGTCCCAGCTGAGGGGGTGGATCCGAGGAGGAGTACTTCTGTCTTGTCCGAGTTAAGTTTCAAGCGGCTGGTCTGCATCCAGCTGGCGACGGCCTTCATTCCTTCGTGGAGATTGTATTTGGCGGCGGAAGGGTTTTCGGTGTGTGGGCAGATTAGTTGCGAGTCATCGACGTAGGAGACAAGGTTGTGTGAGCGGACAATGTTGGCGAGCGGTGCCATGTAGACGTTGAAGAGGGTAGGTCTGAGGGCTGATCCTTGGGGCACGCCTCAGATGATTTTGGTGGCTTCACGACCCTCTGGGTTCTGTCAGTGAGGAAGGAGGTGATCCAGTCCAGGGTTTTGCCGCGTAATCCTGCGTCGTGTGCGTAGGGTGTGGTGGCAGACGGTGGCGAAGGCGGCTGAGAGGTCCAGGAGGATGGGGGTAAAGTTTTAAGAAGTAGAGGTTCGAAAGTGAAGATGAATAATAAAGGTGAGAGCGGGCAACCTTGTCTAGTAACCTTTGCTATTGTTTCTTGTTGTGAGATGTGAACACTTGTACGTGTGCGCGCCGTGGGGTTCGTATACAGCAGTTGTACCCAATTCACAAATTCCTCCTGAATTCCAAACTTTTGGGAAAGTTTGTAACCTATAGCGCCATTGCAGTCAAATGCTTGATGTAGGTCTAGGGAAATACAGCCCTGTGAATTGACGGCTGCGGGTGTATGAGACATCAATTGAGTGCATACAACAGCGCCGTCTGGCGTGTTGATTTCAAGAATAGGAGACATTGACGGTGTATCTTTAATAATTCTAGCAAGTAGTGGGCCCGCTCTATCTGCGATTGCATGCTGCTTCTGCGTGTATAAGTGGTAATCCATGGTACGAAGTTCTTCTAGAAGTTCAGCATGTGTTATGTGTGTCTCTCGTATCGCATCCTGACATGTCGCTTGATGCTGCTTCCTGTTCGAACTTACCTAGCCATTTTTCCACTTCTTTGATTTTTTTTTTTTAAGTAAAACAATGCGCCTCCCCACCCTTGTGCTAATTGCCCCCCGAATCACAGTTTTAAAAGCGTCCCATTCAATTTGACGTGTGCTAGGGGTGTCTATGTTGTCAGTGAAATAATGGCTATGGCCGCACAGACTGTACTATGGAACACCAGGTCCTCCAACATCGAGGGGTGCAACCTCTAGGTTGGTATTGGTGTTGGAACTTTTCCCCCATAACAGTGCGACTTCTAGTGGGTTATGATACGAGTATGTTTTGCCTAAGTACGTATTATCTTTAACATTTACAAGTAGATTCAGCGAACAGAACATTCTATTTATACGGGTATGCAGCCAATGCGGTGCCGAAAAGAAAGAATATTCTTTATCAGTGGGGGTGCACCATGCTCCATGCATCTCCTAAACCCCAACTCTCTGCCAAGGTCTTAGGGGCATCGGCCTGTTTTCTGCACCCCGTGCCCTGAACTGGGGGGTGTTTGAGCCTAGCCAGCCACTCGGGCATCCCGTGCGGTGGAGCAATGGAGGGTTTGTGAGCAGTGGGGAACGGTGAGCCGCATGGTGTCTGCACCTCAGCGAGTGCACGAGTCCCCAGCTGTTGCACGGACACGCAGTGACCGGCAGGGGAAGCTGAGCGGCAATGCCGCCGTGAGTTTATGCGCCTCCACAACGGGGGTACCGCGGTTCCCACACTGTTGTCACCACTCTCACATTGTCAATTCTGTTCAGCGGCTGCCGCAGGGTCCGCATTCAGGGCACGCAGAGGCGCACCTGACTAACTCCAGGCGCACTCCGCGGCAGCATGCCGGCCCCACAGCAGGTGGGGGCGCTTGGCGGCCACTTCTTAGTGCCCCCGGAGGTGGGACTGCAGGGGCTTTGCTGCAGGGTACTGTTGCACTCGCGTCCTGCTATGGGCACAAGCGGGCGGAGTCCTCGTGTCTGCTGGTGACCCCAGCGTGACAGCCTGGTAGCCCGTACAGCATTTAGGGGGGCAGGTTAAAGGTCCCCGGCTGGATCCTGGTTGGGGCAAGGCGTGGGGGAGACTTTTCTCCCGCGGGCCCTTTGCGGTTAACAGGGCCCTAACAGGATCTCGTGGGAGGGCTCACATGTTTTTTACCTCATTCCCTTGCAGGAGATTATTAAGCCAGAGTTACAGCTGTGTTGCAAAGGTTTTTCCTGTAAGGTACTGCTGAATGCTGATAACGTGTACTGTTTTGCCATCCGCAGAATAACATATAGAGAGAGAGAAAGAGGGAGCAGGTGCTCACCCGGAAGTAAAGCAAGCAGCTGGACAACGCAACAGAGTCGCAGAGGTACTTAAAACGGGATATCATCAGGGAATACACACTGGTGAGAAAGGGTTCAGTGGGCATGGGCTGACCTACAGCAAGGAAGTAGTACGGGCCCCAGTGCAGGTGACAACTAACTATTGTCATCACCATTTCTCTGCCACCACATAAAACGCTGGATGCGTGGGGTTTGGCGCCTCAAGCTAGATGCGTGAGGTTCGGCACCTCACGCGAGATGCGTGAGGTTCGGTGTGAGAAGTTGGCCCGATATGCAACGTTCGCTATTCTAGCGACCGCTATGTATCGTTCCAACGACCCTTATGGTGTTTGGTTGTAAGTCAACCTATAGACCAGCTATCCTAGTAGCGTGGATACGAGCAGTCTAAGGCTAAAGACTCGAGAGGGCGCGTTAAGCCAGCTGTTTACCACACATGTACCCCTTGAACACCCAGTGAAAGGACACCACACAAGTGTTATGAAAATAAACAGTATATTTATTAAGAATCACAACAGCCCTGTACTCTTTATGAGGACAGGGTACTTAGCACAAACCAAATCTCTTTAGCAAATACTTCAAGTGCACGTTTAAACAAGTGTCCGAAGACACGGAAAGGTTAAGGCAAGTCGGAAGCGAGGGACTCAGGACCCTAGAGTAAGGAGGCTATGCAGGCACCGAAATGCCGAGTTACCTAGCCACGAGGGCTGCGGCTGCACAAGTCTTACAGGCGTCGGGGTCTTCGCTGATGAGCCAGGAGCCGGAAGAAAAGGAGTTGCTGGCCGGCGACCAGTGATGAATAGTTCGTAGAGATCCAAGCCTGGATCGGAGATTGATGAAACCTGAAAGCAGAGGGGACCAAGTTCGTACTACTAGCCAGTAGTCAGAGGGTACCAGGAAGGCACCAGTTGGCCGTCACCTCGACCAGGTGAGTGGGCGACGCTAGGCTCTGCAGTCTCACGGACCAGGAGGCGTTGTCGGCGACCACGGTGGAGGTGCGAGCTGTCCCACGAAGGATGGCGCTGTCAGCGTCTTGAGTGGACCAGGAGGGTCCGGGGTGCTTCTCGAAAAGATGGAAGCAAGGGCCAGTCTGGAGCAACCAGACCGGCAGTGATGATTCTCGGATGTCGTCACAGAAGGACACAAGCCAGCGGCTAGTGACCAGACAACGTGCTGAGCAGCGAGCAGAAGGGCCCCACGCAGATCGTGGAGATGCTGGGAGACTGCACTTCGGAGTTGGAGCGGCTCGGGGTCGGGGCTTCTCGGACCCCAGAGCACTCACCAGAGAGTTACCTCGATGGTCGTGCTGGTTTTTAAGAGCGTGCAGGTTCTGATGATGGCCGGTCCCTCGAGGTCTCGTCGCACCCACAGATCACAGCTGAGCTGATGACGTGGGTAGAGGTCAGAGGTGCCAGGGAAGCCTGTTCTCGTCGAGCTGGGCCGTCGGATTCCTTGAGGAAGGACTTACAGCAAACCGCAGAGTTCTTAGATGGTGCCCGCTGATGCAGGGTGACTACTCCTTAGCCACAAGGGAGAAATCTTGAGAAGAGTCTTGAAGTCCTTTCGTAGAAAGTATTCTTGATTCAAAGATGATCTAATTTGGAAGGGTCCCCGCTCCGGCCTTTATCCTAAAGAAAGGGGTGGGTACATGACTAGGTCCTGCCCTAAGGGTGGGACCAGGAAGGGGGGTAGTTACACCCCTCTCCCCTGCCGAACTTTCCCCAGGCCAGGGCTGTCGCCCCTGGAACTGGTTCTAACCGGCAGATGCGTAGTGAGCACCGGGGTGCCACTCCGCAGTCACCTTCTCGCAAAAGCCCTACCTACCCAGAATACACAAACCCTGTCTGGGACGGTGCGAACACCGCCCTCGACAGGAAACCTTTTGTCCAAGCGCTCCTCGCTGGAAGGACTCCCAGCAGCAGGAGGTCAGACTCGTGTCTGTGGTGGCAGCATCTATCGTTAACTTTAACCGGGGTTCACAGTTACGTACATGTCGTGTCCCTCTAGAAGGGCGGGATGCTAACCTCGTCGCCAGGGTTGGTGAGAGGGCAGCACCCCGATTCGTATGACACCTTACTCGACATGTCTTGATAACGCGACACCGAAGTTACCGATGCGGTACGCGTTATCATGGAACAGCCATTGGGTCTTTTCTCCGCAAGCTGCAACCGGCTCGGCTCGGGCCAGAACACAGTTCACACGAGCCCATGCACTCTGCCTTCAGGATTGTCAAGGCCTGCCATAGGAGTGACTGATAGGAACTCGGGTGTCCATTGGATGGTTAGATATAGAGCTACTATATCTAAAGCAAAGGGTGATTACACGACTTCGCCCCAGCTGTCATGCAGCCGGTTGTGTCAAATTTAGGAGGCCAACCAGGGGTGGCATAATACATGCTGCAGCCCCTGGCGGCCCTGGGTACACCTATGCCCTGAGTTACAGGGTCTGATAAGGTGGCCCAGTACCAATTGGTAAATGCACCTAGGGTACATATCGTAATTTAGAAAGAGAACAGCCAGGCTGTGGGTCTGATTGGCAGGCCCACAGCCAGAGAAAGTCGTAAACCAGTGAAACAAAAGCAAAAAATCTGGGTGATCATAGGATTGCAGACCCTACTCTCTTACATGACCCCCCCCCAAACGTCGGAACAACTAGCTAACCTTGACCAGGTGAGTCTTCTTGTTCTAAGTGGAAATATCTGGAGAGCCCATCGGCATTGCCATGATCAGTACCAGGTCTATGTTCCACTGTGAAGTCCATCCCCCGTAGGGAAATGGACCACCTAAGCAGTTTGGGGGTTTCACCCTTCATCTGATTTAGCCACAAGAGGGGCTTATGGTCGGTCTGAATCTTGAAGTGAGTGCCAAACAAGTATGGCCTCAGCTTCTTCAGGGCCCAAACCACAGCAAAGGCCTCCCTCTCAATAGCTGACCAATTCTTCTCTCTAGGGGTCAGCCTTCTGCTTATAAAAGCAATGGGCTGGTCTTGACCATCAAAATTCAGTTGAGAAAGAACAGCTCCCACACCCAACTCAGAAGCATCTGTTTGGACAATGAATGGTTTGGAGTAGTCCGGACTCTTGAGGATAGGCGCCGTGCACATGGCCTGCTTTAGGTCATCGAATGCTTTTTGACAGCTCGCTGTCCACTGAACCTTTTTTGGCATTTTCTTACTCGTCAGTTCATTTAATGGTGTCACGATGGAACCATAGTTCCTGACAAACTTCCTGTAGTAACCAGTCAGGCCCAAGAAAGCTCGAACCTGAGTCTGGGTGGTTGGAGGAGCCCAGTCCCTGATTGACTGTATCTTGCTCTCCAGTGGCTGAACCTGACCTCCACCTACAAGGTGGCCCAGGTATACAACCTGTGTCTGCCCTATCTGGCACTTGGTGGCCTTGATAGTGAGACCTGCTGCTTGCAGTGCCTCTAACGTCTTCCGCAGGTGGACCAGGTGATCCTCCCAGGTAGAGCTAAAGACAGCAATATCGTCAAGATACGCCGCACAGAAGTCATCCAGCCCAGTAAGGACGTGATTCACCAACCGTTGGAAGGTGGCAGGTGCATTTTTCAGACCAAAGGGCATCACCACGAACTGATAATGCCCACCAGGGGTTGAAAATGCGGTTTTAGGCTTGGCGTCCTCAGCTAACCTGATTTGCCAATACCCAGCTGTCAGGTCAAACGTACTTAAGTAGTTGGCCGAAGCCAATCTATCGATAAGCTCGTCTGCCCTTGGTATTGGATGGGCGTCAGTCTTAGTGACTGCATTGAGACCCCTGTAGTCTACGCAAAACCTCATCTCTCTCTTACCACCCGGGGTGTGAGGTTTCGGCACTAGAACTACGGGACTAGCCCAAGGGCTATCCGAGGGTTCAATGACTCCCAGCTCCAACATTTTCTGCACTTCACTTTTGATGCAGTCTCTAACGTGATCAGGCTGCCTGTAGATTTTACTCTTTACGGGCAAGCTGTCACCAGTGTCGACCTCATGGGTGCACCAATCGGTCTGACTGGGTGTCAGAGAAAACAGATGTCGGAACGACTGAAGAACCTGTTTACAGTCGCTCTGTTGATGTTCGGAGAGGCTGCCACAAAAGACAACACCATCTACCGAGCCATCGTCAGGATTCTGAGTGAGCAGGTCGGGGAGAGGGTCACTCTCCTCTTCCTGTCCCTCATCTAGGGCCATGAGCAAACTCATGTCCTTCCTGTCGACATATGCTTTTAGCCTGTTGACATGAAGCACCCTGTGGGGGCTCCGGGGAGTTCCCAGGTCGACCAGGTAGGTGACCTCTCCCTTTTTCTCCAGGATGGTGTGGGGCCCGGACCATTTGTCCTTGAGTGCTGCTGGGGCCACTGGCTCCAACACCCACACCTTCTGTCCGGGCTGGTAAACAGTCAAGACAGCCTTTTGGTCATGCCAAGCTTTTTGGAGTTCTTGGCTGGCCTTAAGGTTTTCGGATGCCTTCTCCATGTATTCAGCCATCCGCGAGCGGAGGCCAAGCACATAGTCCACTATGTTGGTTGCAGGTTTTTTGAGAGGTCTCTCCCATCCTTCCTTCACCAAACACAGGGGTCCTCTTACAGGATGCCCGTACAAAAGTTCAAAAGGGCTGTAGCCAACCCCCTTCTGTGGGACTTCTCTGTAGGCGAACAAGAGGCAGGGGATCAGGACGTCCCATCTACGCCGAAGCTTTTCCGGTAGTCCATGAATCATCCCTTTTAGGGTCCTGTTGAATCTCTCAACAAGCCCATTGCATTGTGGATGATAGGGCGTGGTGAACTTGTAGTTGACACCACATTCCTTCCACATAGCAGTTAAATAGCTCGACATAAAGTTTGCACCTCTGTCGGAGACGACCTCCTTAGGGAAGCCCACTCTGGAGAATACTCCAACTAGGGCTCTTGCCACAACAGGTGCTGTAGTGGTCCTAAGGGGAATAGCTTCAGGATACCTGGTGGCATGATCCACTACCACCAGTATAAACTTGTGCCCTGATGCTGTCGGTGGTTCCATGGGACCGACGATGTCGATCCCCACCCGTTCAAAGGGCACCCCCACCACAGGCATTGGTATAAGGGGGGCCTTTGTCGTGCCACCTGACTTACCACTGGCTTGGCAAGTGACACAGGAGCGGCAAAACTCCTTGGTATCTTCGTTCATGTGAGGCCAGTGAAAGTGCGAGACAAGCCTGTCCCACGTTTTCGTCTGGCCTAAGTGACCTGCTAAGGGAATCTCGTGGGCCAAGGTAAGTAGGAAACCACGCTGAGACAAGGGTACGACCAGCCTCCTGGTCATGCCAGGCTTGGGGTCTCTTGACTCAGTGTACAGGAGTCCATCTTCCCAGTATACCTTGTGGGTACCTGTGGCGTTCCCAGCAGCCTCAGCAGCAGCCTGCTGTCTGAGGGGTTCAAGAGAAGGGCAGTCTAACTGGTCCTTCCCCAGGTCTTCCCTTGAGGGTCCCCCTGAGCCCAAGAATTCAACTTGATCAAGTTCGAACTCCCTAGGCTCAGTTTCCCTCAATTCCTGTAGGTCAGCCTCCTCTGAGACTTGATCCTCGACCTGGGGCAAGGGGGAAGGCGCAGCCTTAACCCTACTGCTCTTTTTCTTGGGAGGTGTCTGGTCCGTTGTTCCAGGATCCAGCACCTGTTCAGTGGGGCATTTCCTGACCTGTGACCTAGTCACAGCGAACACATGTGCTGGCAAACCTAACATTTCCATGTGAGTCCGGTGCTCCACTCCTGACCATTGTGACGACTCCAAATCATTGCCCAACAAACAATCCACTGGGAGGTCTGGACTAACTACAACCTTCTTTTGGCCAGTTACCCCTCCCCAGGAGAAAGCTACAATTGCCATACTGTGATTGGTAGTGACATTGCTTGCATTGGTCACCAGGAATTCTGTACCTGGCATGATCTGTCCAGGGTCCACAAAGTTAGGCGTCACCATGGTGACGCTGGCACAAGTGTCCCTATAGGCCTGAGCCATCTTTCCATTTATGAAAGGCGTCTGTCGGTATTTGCCCAGAGTATTGGGGCTTACGTCAGGGGACACGTCCACGTCCCCTGTACTGACAAGGACAGCCTGAGTGAGTGTGCCAACTAAGTTGTCCCGCCCCTCAGAACCCAGGGTTAACCCTACTAAACCCTTGGGAGGCGCACTACCACTGCTGACTGTACTAGGGGGCACAGGTGCCTTAGGGGCTGCAGTGGCAGGAGTCTGCCCTCCTCCTTTCTTGGTGCACTCACTAAACCAGTGAGATTTACTTTTACAGTACTGGCACCATCTTTTGGATTGGCCTTCTTTCTTCTTTTAGGGAGCCTGACCCCCACCCTCTTTGGGTTGTTGGGGACCTGTCGAAGACTTCTGGTCATTTTGTTCCCCCTTAGAATCTTTACCCTTTTGGTCTGCTTTCTTCTGACCACCTTGATTCTGGCCCTGGTTCTTTTTAACTCTCGTACGAACCCATCTGTCTGCCTTCTTTCCCAATTCTTGGGGAGAGGTCAGATCCGAGTCGACAAGATGCTGATGCAACAACTGGTTCTGACAATTGTTTAAAATTTGTTCTCTCATCATCAAATTATACAATCCTGCGTAATCAGTAACCTTACTGCCCAGCAACCAGCCCTCAAAAGCCTTAGTGGCACAATCGACAAAATCAGACCAATCTTGAGACTGCGTTTTCTGGGTATCCCTGAACAGCACCCTGTACAGCTCAGTGGTTAGGCCGAACCCTTCAACGAGTGTATTCTTCAAGACTTGGTAATTATTAGCGTCCTCTACCCTTGTGGTGAGGAGCTTGTCTCTTCCTTTACCTTCAAAGGAGAGCCACAAGATAGCTGCCCACTGACTCTGGGGAACACCTTGCACAGTGCAGGCCCTCTCCAAAGCAGTAATCCATTTGTGGATGTCGTCCCCTTGTTTAAAGGGGGGCACTATCTTCCCAAGGTGTTTCGTATCGAAACTCTTTTCCCTATTACTAGGTACATTGCTGCCACCAGTGGGGACTGCCCCACTTAACTGTTGCTCTCTAGCAAAAGCAAGCTTTTCCTTGGCCAGGGCAAGTTCTTCCCTTTCGATCCTCAGATTAGCTGCCCTTTCCTTCGCTTCGTACACTCTCCTCTGAGGGGACGTCATCCCTCTTTGAGAAGAGTTGTGAGAGCCGTTGGTATGAAGGGATCTGCCAGAGCCTCTTGACAGAGATCTGGCTCGTCCATTCCCCATGTTAAGCGGACCTGACAGTAGCGCTGGGGTTCCCCCAGTACCACTATCATGTTTGCTTAAGTTGGACCGTGTTAGTCTGACGACTTCTACCTGTCCCTTATCTGCCTCATCCCCAGAGAGATCCTCATCCTCATCCTCCTCGCCATCTTCGTTCTCAGTTGCGAGGTGTATGAGGTCAGGATCGTCCCGGGTTCCCTCGAGGGGAGGCATGTCTCCTTCTGGATTAGAAGAGCTACGAAGTTTCTCAGCTCTCCTGGCATCATAAGTCTCCAAGAGACCAATCAGAAAGGACGTTGTGGGGTTAGACCCCTGCTGAATCTTCCGGGAGTGACACAGTCGTCTTAACTCCTTGAAGCTCAGCACAGTATATCCTGAAGGGATGACCTGTGGAGGGTCAACTGACACAAGGGGAGACTCAGAGTTTCCTCCTTGGCCCGACATACTGTTTCTAGTGTGGTGTAAGTGATGCACCTACCTACACTATGTGTTTTCCTACTGTTCCCTTGCTAAGAGTTGTAGCCAAGGTGTGCTAAGCCTTGAGGAGCTACAACAGCTGGTTCAGTAGAACTCAGAGTATTCTAAGCTTTAGTTATATGTACTAACAGTACTTGTGCGATCTTTCAACAAGATATTCTTAGGATACGTGTGGTAAAACAACAGCAAGCTCAAATCCCAACCGCTGCTCACCAATGTGAGAAGTTGGCCCGATATGCAACGTTCGCTATTCTAGCGACCGCTATGTATCGTTCCAACGACCCTTATGGTGTTTGGTTGTAAGTCAACCTATAGACCAGCTATCCTAGTAGCGTGGATACGAGCAGTCTAAGGCTAAAGACTCGAGAGGGCGCGTTAAGCCAGCTGTTTACCACACATGTACCCCTTGAACACCCAGTGAAAGGACACCACACAAGTGTTATGAAAATAAACAGTATATTTATTAAGAATCACAACAGCCCTGTACTCTTTATGAGGACAGGGTACTTAGCACAAACCAAATCTCTTTAGCAAATACTTCAAGTGCACGTTTAAACAAGTGTCCGAAGACACGGAAAGGTTAAGGCAAGTCGGAAGCGAGGGACTCGGGACCCTAGAGTAAGGAGGCTATGCAGGCACCGAAATGCCGAGTTACCTAGCCACGAGGGCTGCGGCTGCACAAGTCTTACAGGCGTCGGGGTCTTCGCTGACGAGCCAGGAGCCGGAAGAAAAGGAGTTGCTGGCCGGCGACCAGTGATGAATAGTTCGTAGAGATCCAAGCCTGGATCGGAGATTGATGAAACCTGAAAGCAGAGGGGACCAAGTTCGTACTTTTAGCCAGTAGTCAGAGGGTACCAGGAAGGCACCAGTTGGCCGTCACCTCGACCAGGTGAGTGGGCGACGCTAGGCTCTGCAGTCTCACGGACCAGGAGGCGTTGTCGGCGACCACGGTGGAGGTGCGAGCTGTCCCACGAAGGATGGCGCTGTCGGCGTCTTGAGTGGACCAGGAGGGTCCGGGGTGCTTCTCGAAAAGATGGAAGCAAGGGCCAGTCTGGAGCAACCAGACCGGCAGTGATGATTCTCGGATGTCGTCACAGAAGGACACAAGCCAGCGGCTAGTGACCAGACAACGTGCTGAGCAGCGAGCAGAAGGGCCCCACGCAGATCGTGGAGATGCTGGGAGACTGCACTTCGGAGTTGGAGCGGCTCAGGGTCGGGGCTTCTCGGACCCCAGAGCACTCACCAGAGAGTTACCTCGATGGTCGTGCTGGTTTTTAAGAGCGTGCAGGTTCTGATGATGGCCGGTCCCTCGAGGTCTCGTCGCACCCACAGATCACAGCTGAGCTGATGACGTGGGTAGAGGTCAGAGGTGCCAGGGAAGCCTGTTCTCGTCGAGCTGGGCCGTCGGATTCCTTGAGGAAGGACTTACAGCAAACCGCAGAGTTCTTAGATGGTGCCCGCTGATGCAGGGTGACTACTCCTTAGCCACAAGGGAGAAATCTTGAGAAGAGTCTTGAAGTCCTTTCGTAGAAAGTATTCTTGATTCAAAGATGATCTAATTTGGAAGGGTCCCCGCTCCGGCCTTTATCCTAAAGAAAGGGGTGGGTACATGACTAGGTCCTGCCCTAAGGGTGGGACCAGGAAGGGGGGTAGTTACACCCCTCTCCCCTGCCGAACTTTCCCCAGGCCAGGGCTGTCGCCCCTGGAACTGGTTCTAACCGGCAGATGCGTAGTGAGCACCGGGGTGCCACTCCGCAGTCACCTTCTCGCAAAAGCCCTACCTACCCAGAATACACAAACCCTGTCTGGGACGGTGCGAACACCGCCCTCGACAGGAAACCCTTTGTCCAAGCGCTCCTCGCTGGAAGGACTCCCAGCAGCAGGAGGTCAGACTCGTGTCTGTGGTGGCAGCATCCATTTTGTGGAGCTGAGGCTATCGTTAACTTTAACCGGGGTTCACAGTTACGTACATGTCGTGTCCCTCTAGAAGGGCGGGATGCTAACCTCGTCGCCAGGGTTGGTGAGAGGGCAGCACCCCGATTCGTATGACACCTTACTCGACATGTCTTGATAACGCGACACCGAAGTTACCGATGCGGTACGCGTTATCATGGAACAGCCATTGGGTCTTTTCTCCGCAAGCTGCAACCGGCTCGGCTCGGGCCAGAACACAGTTCACACGAGCCCATGCACTCTGCCTTCAGGATTGTCAAGGCCTGCCATAGGAGTGACTGATAGGAACTCGGGTGTCCATTGGATGGTTAGATATAGAGCTACTATATCTAAAGCAAAGGGTGATTACACGACTTCGCCCCAGCTGTCATGCAGCCGGTTGTGTCAAATTTAGGAGGCCAACCAGGGGTGGCATAATACATGCTGCAGCCCCTGGCGGCCCTGGGTACACCTATGCCCTGAGTTACAGGGTCTGATAAGGTGGCCCAGTACCAATTGGTAAATGCACCTAGGGTACATATCGTAATTTAGAAAGAGAACAGCCAGGCTGTGGGTCTGATTGGCAGGCCCACAGCCAGAGAAAGTCGTAAACCAGTGAAACAAAAGCAAAAAATCTGGGTGATCATAGGATTGCAGACCCTACTCTCCTACATTCGGTTCGGCACCTCACGCGAGATGCGTGAGGTTCGGCACCTCACGATAGATGCGTGAGGTTCGGCACCTCACGCCAGATGCGTGAGGTTTGGCACCTCACGCGAGATGCGTGAGGTTCGGCGCCTCACGTGAGATGCGTGAGGTCCGGCGCCTCACGCTAGATGTGTGAGGTTTGGCACCTCACGCGAGATGCGTGAGGTTCGGCGCCTCACGCGAGATGCGTGAGGTTCGGCACCTCACGCTAGATGCGTGAGGTTTGGCACCTCACGCGAGATGCGTGAGGTTCGGCACCTCATGCGAGATGCGTGAGGTTCAGCACCTCAACGCTGGATGCGTGGGGTTTGGCGCCTCACGCTATATGCGTGAGGTTCGGCACCTCCCGCGAGATGCGTGAGGTTCGGTTCGGCACCTCACGCGAGATGCGTGAGGTTCGGCACCTCACGCTAGATGCGTAAGGATTGGCACCTCACGCTAGATGCGTGAGGTTCGGCACCCCACCCTGAACAAGGATTTTCCTAGATTTTTCGACCAAGGCAAGATGGGAGGCCTGAAATGATCCCAGGTGGAGGGCCTAACTCTGGCAAAAAGAAGCAGTCTGCTGTTATTAGTACTTTGTTTTCAGCAGAAAAACCTTTGTGGCCTGTAAGCCTCTCTGTAATGGGCCAATACCAACATCTTTTGTCATGGCTGGGAGAAGTTGCCAAATGGGAAAAAACTCCAAATATTCTTCAAAACCCCCACCCCATTTCTACTATTCACACTGTGGATACTTTTACGCATTAGTTTGGCCTCAGGGGCCAGAATAGTATGTTTGTCAATCATTTATTTGATTGTGTTTAATAGCGATTTGTTGTAAATTGCGGCCTGCAATTAAGTACGCCAACCATTGCAATTGGCCCGCATAACAGTAAGCCTTCAGGTCCAGAACTCCCAGTCCCCCTTGTTTCGTATCGAATTGTAGTTTTGTGAGTCCTATCCGTCTATGTCCCGCCCCCCCATATTAATTCTTTGAGGAGGGAGTCTAGCAGTTTAAACATCTGTGTTGGAATAATGATAGGTAGATTGGTGAAATAATATAACAGCCTAGGGAGCATACCCATTTTGGCAATGGCTACTCATCCTGGTACCGATATGGGCAGGGATGTCCAGAATCTTATTTGCGCTCTAAGCGCCGCAATAGCTTGGTTTAGATTTCCATCTAAAATACCTTCCGTCTCTCTGTATATCTGGATGCCCAGATATTTGAAAGTAACTGTCGCTGTTTGAAATGTCCAGTGTCCAAAACGAATTGGTTCAGCCTTTGCCGTGTCAGTAAAAAAATATGCATATGATTTGTTTTCATTTAAGGAAAGACCTGAAAGCCGCTGAAATGCATAGAAAAAGTGTGGGTATTGGGTCATAATCCTCATTCAGATTATTTAAGTATGTGAGGTCATCCACATATGCTGAAATGATGTGTGTCTCTCTTCCTATTCGTATCCCTCTATATCATAGTACAAAGTTGCATTCAATCATATATTTTTTAGAGCTTACTAATCACCCGTGAGAGTCTCAAGGGGCTGAGCGGGGGTGGGGGTGCAGCTACTGCTCGAACAGCCAGGTCAAGAGAAGTCTCCTGAAGGTCAGCAGGTCCTGGGTCTTTCGCAGCTGTGTGGGGAGGGTGTTCCATGTCTTTGCCGCGAGGTAGTAGAAGGATCTGCTGCCAGTGGAGGATCTGTGGATGCGTGGGACAGTGGCGAGGGTGAGGTCGGCGGAGCGCAGCTGGCGGTTCGGGGTGTAGAAGGTGAGACGCTTGTTGAGGTAGGCTGGTCCGGTGTTGTGTAGTGCTTTGTGGGTGAGGAGCGTGAAGGTGATCCTCTTGTTGACTGGGAGCCAGTGCAGGTCATTCAGGTGGGCAGTGATGTGGGTGTGGCTGGGTATGTCGAGAATGAGGCATGCGGAGGCGTTCTGTATGAGTTGGCGTCTCTTCTGGAGTTTGGCCGTGGTTCCTGCATAAAGGGTGTTGCCGTAGTCAGCCTGCTGCTGACGAGGGCCTGTGTGACCGTCCTTCTGGTTTCGGTGGGTATCCATCTGTAGATCTTGCGTAGTATGCGAAGGGTGTTGAAGCAGGAGGAGGAGACGGCGTTGACTTGCTGCGTCATTGAGAGCGATGAGTCCAGGATGACACCCAGGTTGCGTGCGTGGTCGTTGGGGGTGGGTGCGGCTCCCAGGGTGGCTGGCCACCAAGAGTCGTCCCAGCTGAGGAGGTGGATCCGAGGAGGAGTACTTCTGTCTTGTCCGAGTTAAGTTTCAAGCGGCTGGTCTGCATCCAGCTGGCGACGGCCTTCATTCCTTCGTGGAGATTGTATTTGGCGGCGAAAGGGTTTTCGGTGTGTGAGCAGATTAGTTGCGAGTCATCGGCATAGGAGACAAGGTTGTGTGAGCGGACAATGTTGGCGAGCGGTGCCATGTAGACGTTGAAGAGGGTAGGTCTGAGGGCTGATCCTTGGGGCAAGCCTCAGATGATCTTGGTGGCTTCACGACCCTCTGGGTTCTGTCAGTGAGGAAGAAGGTGATCCAGTCCAGGGTTTTGCCACGTAATCCTGCGTCGTGTGCGTAGGGTGTGGTGGCAGACGGTGTCGAAGGCGGCTGAGAGGTTCAGGAGGATGGGGGTAAAGTTTTAAGAAGTAGAGGTTCAAAAGTGAAGATGAATAATAAAGGTGAGAGCGGGCAACCTTGTCTAGTAACCTTTGCTATTGTTTCTTGTTGTGAGATGTGAACACTTGTACGTGTGCGCGCCGTGGGGTTCGTATACAGCAGTTGTACCCAATTCACAAATTCCTCCTGAATTCCAAACTTTTGGGAAAGTTTGTAACCTATAGCGCCATTGCAGTCAAATGCTTGATGTAGGTCTAGGGAAATACAGCCCTGTGAATTGACGGCTGCGGGTGTATGAGACATCAATTGAGTGCATACAACAGCGCCGTCTGGCGCGTTGATTTCAAGAATAGGAGACATTGACGGTGTATCTTTAATAATTCTAGCAAGTAGTGGGCCTGCTCTATCTGCGATTGCATGCTGCTTCTGCGTGTATAAGTGGTAATCCATGGTACGAAGTTCTTCTAGAAGTTCAGCATGTGTTATGTGTGTCTCTCGTATCGCATCCTGACATGTCGCTTGATGCTGCTTCCTGTTCGAACTTACCTAGCCATTTTTCCACTTCTTTGATTTTTTTTTTTAAGTAAAACAATGCGCCTCCCCACCCTTGTGCTAATTGCCCCCCGAATCACAGTTTTAAAAGCGTTCCATTCAATTTGACGTGTGCTAGCGGTGTCTATGTTGTCAGTGAAATAATGACTATGGCCGCACAGACTGTACTATGGAACACCAGGTCCTCCAACATCAAGGGGTGCAACCTCTAGGTTGGTATTGGTGTTGGAACTTTTCCCCCATAACAGTGCGACTTCTAGTGGGTTATGATACGAGTAGGTTTTCCTAAGTACGTATTATCTTTAACATTTACAAGTAGATTCAGCGAACAGAACATTCTATTTATACAGGTATGCAGCCAATGCAGTGCCGAAAACAAAGAATATTCTTTATCAGTGGGGGTGCACCATGCTCCATGCATCTCCTAAACCCCAACTCTCTGCCAAGGTCTTAGGGGCATCGGCCTGTTTTCTGCACCCCGTGCCCTGAACTGGGAGGTGTTTGAGCCTAGCCAGCCACTCGGGCATCCCGTGCGGTGGAGCAATGGAGGGTTTGTGAGCAGTGGGGAACGGTGAGCCGCATGGTGTCTGCACCTCAGCGAGTGCACGAGTCCCCAGCTGTTGCACGGACACGCAGTGTCCGGCAGGGGAAGCTGAGTGGCAATGCCGCCGTGAGTTTATGCGCCTCCACAACGGGGCTACCACGGTCCCCACATTGTTGTCACCACTCTCACATTGTCAATTCTGTTCAGCGGCTGCCGCAGGGTCCGCATTCAGGGCACCCAGAGGCGCACCTGACTAACTCCAGGCGCACCCCGCGGCAGCATGCCGGCCCCACAGCAGGTGGGGGCGCTTGGCGGCTACTTCTTAGTGCCCCCGGAGGTGGGACTGCAGGGGCTTTGCTGCAGGGTACTGTTGCACTCGCGTCCTGCTATGGGCACAAGCGGGCGGAGTCCTCGTGTCTGCTGGTGACCCCAGCGTGACAGCCTGGTAGCGCGTACAGCATTTAGGGGGGCAGGTTAAAGGTCCCCGGCTGGACCCTGGTTGGGGCAGGGCGTGGGGGAGTTTTTTGTCCCGCGGGACCTTTGCGGTTAACAGGGCCCTAACAGGATCTCGTGGGAGGGCTCACATGTTTTTTACCTCATTCCCTTGCAGGAGATTATTAAGCCAGAGTTACAGCTGTGTTGCAAAGGTTTTTCCTGTAAGGTACTGCTGAATGCTGATAACGTGTACTGTTTTGCCATCCGCAGAATAACATATAGAGAGAGAGAAAGAGGGAGCAGGTGCTCACCCGGAAGTAAAGCAAGCAGCTGGACAACGCAACAGAGTCGCAGAGGTACTTAAAACTGGATATCATCAGGGAATACACACTGGTGAGAAAGGGTTCAGTGGGCATGGGCTGACCTACAGCAAGGAAGTACTACGGGCCCCAGTGCAGGTGACAACTAACTATTGTCATCACCATTTCTCTGCCACTACATAACAAAGTTAGTCGCAGCGAAACGAGTGGCAGGAGTGACTGGGGCCCCGGCTCGCACTATCGCAGAAGCAGTAAGGGTGCAAGGAGGCAGGGCTGACGCAATGGGGGGGGGGCAGGCAGGGTGCCTGAGGTTTACCAAGCCGGTGTGCAAGTCACGGCGGATTCTGGAAGGTAACGGAATTGTCTCAGGTCAATACCACTCTCCGGCCGACCAACAAGGAGTTCCCGCTGGAGCCGCCAGTCCAGAAGGTCAGGGTGATCCCCCCCCCCCCCCCCCACGAGCAGCAGCATCGGTGGTTACACAGGTGGTCCCGCCCCCGTCAGGCACGGTTATCGACATGAACACTGAGAAATTCAGTAAGATTATGGACTCAATGTTGAGCATCTTGGATGACTTTAAATCCCGATTTGTAGAATCAGTATGTACTACTACGCCTATGGCCGTGCCTGCTAGAGAGGGGAGTGCACCATCCATTGTTGAAGTGTGGGGAGAAGCGCCTGACAGGGCGAGTACCCCGCAAGCACGGGAGCCTAGGCAGCGACAAGGTCTCAGCAGGGGGTTTGGCGCAGTCTTTCGTAGAGCCGGATCCCACGGGGCCCAAGCCGGCAGCAGCGGCTCAACACCAAGGGTGCTAGCAGGGCCTGCTACCACAGCACAGCGACCTGCAACCCCCCCCCTCCCACCATCAGTCCAGTGGTGATAGTTACAACACACGCTGGGGGATCTTTGGACGCTAACAAGTCAGCGGTACCGACAGAGTCAGGCATGGGGGAGACAGGTTCGACAGCGCCGCTCATCACAGTAGCAGCACTTAAATCAGGTCGGTGCTCCCTGGCCTGGGAAGTTCCTTTGGCGGCAAAAGAGGGTATATGGAGGCGTGAATTTGTGGACATCTTTACCCTACTCATGCATGGGGTAGAGGGACTAGATACCAGGAGGATGGGGGGTAAGGAGGAAGACAAAAGGTCAAATTTCGGAATTGGCTGGAGAAAACAATTAAAGAATTGGGGCGACGCTTTCACTATATTGGCAGCAGTGGTGTCTGAAAATTTCCCAGAGCAGGCCCCCGCCATTTGGCAGTACTCTCGCGTAATACATGAAGAGGCTGAAACAACGGGGTATTGGGTGGTACAATTACGATTGAGATTTCAGAAAGAGAATGGCTATGTGTCCAGATTTGAACTGGGATCAATAGGAGATCCAGCTCTGGGTGGAGAACATGGGGAAGTTCACAGCAGACGTCAAGGGCACTTCAAAATATAGGAAGGGACAGGGAAGCGTCAGGGGTCAGAAACATCCTACTAGGCATCCTTTCCGTTAGTCCTTTCGAACTGACGGAAAGTCCGAGGAGGCGGCCATCAAGGAAGTGGGGGCAAACGTTTCACCTCAAATTCTTGTAGAATGTACAACGCAGGTTTCTGCTCTTGGGCAAAGCTCTGTAGGTTTGGGCACATTTGCAGCAAGTGTGGGGCAGGTCAACCAGCAGCGCCCTGCGTCAATAAGCCAACGGCCAACAAGCCAGACAAGAAACAAAACGAGTAGCGCAGTTCCCCCCCCCCCCCAGAGTCCCCCCCCCCACCGTTGCCAGTTCACCGCTGCGACACCAGCCAGGTCACATACCACCTCCAGCAGCTTCTCCCATTCAGGTGTCACCTGGTAAGGGCCCATCACCAATTTGCATAGACACCCTTATCCCCATGCTCAGAGCATACCCCAACACGAAAGATGGCAGAATCATAGCAGAGGTCTGCCAGGGAGCTTCCGCAGGTGGTACATGAGAAGATTCTGAAGGAGAAGGTCTTGGGGAGGATAGCAGGGCCTTTTGACTCCCCTCCACTAGATAATTTCCTGGTATCCCCGCTAGGGGTGGTCCCCAAAAAAGAACCTGGGGCCTTTCGCCTCATATACCACTTGTCCTACCCAGAAGGCGATTCGGTCAACCACTGGTTGGAGGAAGGAACATGCTCAGTGTCGTACTGTTCTTTTGACATGGCGGTGGACATGGTCAGGAGAGCAGGAAAGGGGGCATGGCTGGCGAAGGCAGACATAGAATCAGCCTTCCGCCTGCTCCCAGTACACCCTGAGAGTCATCACCTACTGGGTTTTAAATGGCAGAACAAATTCTATTTCGACAAATGCATGCCAATGGGCTGCGCAGTCTCCTGCTCGTACTTTGAGGTGTTTAGCAGTTTCTTGCAGTGGGCACTCACCTGGTCGTACAACACTGTCGGAGTTACGCACTACCTGGACGACTTTCTCTTCATAGGGAAGGCGGGGACACAGGAATGCAGCACAGCACTACTTCACTTTCAGGAACTGGCAGGACGCTTGCGGGTGCCGTTGGCGCCGGGGAAAAACTGAGAGTCCAGCGCAGGTACTCACTTTTCTGGGCATTGCGATGGACACGGTCCAGGGCGTGTCCAGGCTCCCGGCCGAGAAGGTACAGGCACTGCGGCTGGATAGCCTGGCTCTCTTAGGCAAAGACATAGCGCCGCTAGGTGTCATTCAGAGCCTCTTAGGGAAGCTGAACTTTGCAGCGAGGGTTGTGCCAGCGGGCAGAGTCTTCGCAAGGAGACTAGCAAGGGCCACAGCTAACGTGCGCTCCCCTATCTTTGGCAGACCACAGCTACTACATCTGTTTACTGAAATCCTCAGAGGTGGTTTTGGTTTCTGTAGGAAGCTGGCTCTGTATGTGGTGTATCAAAAATCTGATATACAGTGTAAAGATTCCAGGGGTTCCCTTATAAGTGGACATGGGCTTGCTATACAATCCCAATGTGCTCTATTAGGGGGGTTAGTGTGGTTGAGCAGCCTTAGGCACACAGAGGAGTGCAAGACATTTGCAAAATTCACAAAATGATTAATAAATGACAACACGACTCAAGAAGGAGATCCACACCAATCTATAACAAGCATTTGCAATGCAATAGGTCTCGCATTTCTGAAAGTTTGAGCTATTGGCGTTGCTAATAATAATGCAATGCCAATAGCTTAAACTTTCAGTAATGCGAGAACTACTGCATTGCAAATGCCTTTTTTTAGGTTTCGCCTGTCAATGCGCTTGCAAGAATATAGGGGCTTATCCAGAGCTTATCCATCAGGCGATTCCATGCAGTGCCCGTGATAAGCAAGCTCAATGCGCAAGCGCATTGACATAAAATGCGCGTGCACATGAAAGCCAGCCATCTGCCGCCAGCAGCTTCACCGCCCCCTGCTGTTATCAAAGGTTTTTCGGCCGTGTCACATTTCTCCTCCCCCCTCCCCACAGAAATGCCAAGAGCTTTCACTTTCACGGCCGCCAGGCCGTGTCTCTCGTTTCTCCTCCCCCACTCGCTCATCAAAGGCTGCTCACTCTCCTTCTCTCCCGCCCCCACTCCATCCGACTTGTTTTTCTTTCATTTCACGGCCGATTTTGCGTCACACTAGCGTTATTTCCCCGGTTTTTTTAAACTATTATTTCGCGGACGATTTTCGTTTCACGGCCGCCAATTCTTGTTCTGTTAGCTCCTTGTTCGCCACTGACTGTATATTTTCATCTGTAAGAAACTATTTTGGCATATTTACAGAAGATCGGCGGTGCCTGCAGCCGCCTCCCACCACAGCCAGCCCAAGCCCTATCGGCAATGCCTACAGACCCCTCCCGCCTCCCACCACAGCCTTCCCCAGCACCATCGGCAGTGCCTGCATACCCCTCCCGTCTCCCACCACAGCCTGCCCCAGCGCCATCGGCAGTGTCTGCATACCCCTCCCACCACAGCCTGCCCCAGCGCCATCGGCAGTGCCTGCATACCCCTCCCGCCTCCCACCACAGCCTGCCCCAGCGCCATTGGCAGTGCCTGCATACCCCTCCCGCCTCCCACCACAGCCTGCCCCAGCGCCATCGGCAGTGCCTGCATACCCCTCCCGTCTCCCACCACAGCCTGCCCCAGCGGCAATGCCTACAGACTCCTCCCGCCACAGCCTGACCCAGCGCCATCGGCAGTGCCTGCATATCCCTCCTGCCTCCCACCACAGCCTGCCCCAGTGCCATCGGCAGTGCCTGCAGACCCCTCCCACCTCCCACGACAGCCTGCCCTAGCGCCATCGGCAGTGCCTGCATACCCCTCCCGCCTCCCACCACAGCCTGCCCCAGCGCCATCGGCAGTGCCTGCATACCCCTCCCGTCTCCCACCACAGCCTGCCCCAGCGGCAATGCCTACAGACTCCTCCCGCCACAGCCTGACCCAGCGCCATCGGCAGTGCCTGCAGACCCCTCCCGCCTCCCACCACAGCATGCCTAGCGCGAGATGCGTGAGATTCGGCACCTCACGCGAGATGCGTGAGATTCGGCAGCGCACGCGAGATACGTGAGATTCGGCGCCACACGCGAGATGCGTGAGAATCGGCACCTCACGCGTGATGTGTGAGGTTCTGCACCTCACGTGCGATGCGTGAGGTCCGGCGCCTCACGCGCGATGCGTGAGGTTCGGCGCCTCATGCGCGATGCGTGAGGTTCGGTGCCTCACGCGCCATGCCTGAGGTCCGGCGCCTCACGCGCGATGCCTGAGGTCCGGCGCCTCACGTGCGATGCGTGAGGTCCGGCGACTCACGCGCGATGCGTGAGGTCCGGTGCCTCACGCGCGATGCGTGAGGTTTGGCGCCTCACGCGAGATGCGTGAGGTCCGGCACCTCACGCGTGATGCGTGAGGTTCGGCACCCCACGCGCGATGCGTGAGGTTCGGCACCTCACGCGAGATGCGTGAGGTTCGGCACCTCACGCGAGATGCGTGAGGTTTGGCACCTCACGTGAGATGCGTGAGGTTCGGCACCTCACGATAGATGCGTGAGGTTTGGCACCTCACGCTAGATGCGTGAAGTTCGGAACCTCACGCTAGATGCGTGAGGTTTGGCACCTCACGCTAGATGCGTGAAGTTCGGCACCCCACCCTGAACAAGGATTTTCCTAGATTCTTCGACCAAGGCAAGATGGGAGGCCTGAAATGATCCCAGGTGGAGGGCCTAACTCTGGCAAAAAGAAGCAGTCTGCTGTTATTAGTACTTTGTTTTCAGCAGAAAAACCTTTGTGGCCTGTAAGCCTCTCTGTAATGGGCCAATACCAAGTCAAGTCAAGTCAGGGAATTTATATAGCGCACTACATACCCAGAGGGTCTCAAGGCGCTAAGGAGGGGGAGGAGGATTACTTGTCAAATATCCATGTTTTAAGTTGCTTTCTGAAAGCTAGGTGGTTCTGGGTAAGGCGAAGGTGAGTGGGGAGTGAGTTCCATGTTTTAGCAGCCAGGTAAGAGAAGGATCTGCCTCCCATGGTGGTCTTGTTGATGCGAGGTACAGTGGCGAGGGCTTGGCTGGAGGAGCGTAGTTGGCGGGGGGGGTGTAGAAGGACAGTCTTGAGTTGAGGCATTCTGGTCCGATGTCGTAGAGTGATTTGTGTGCGTGGGTTAGCAGTCGGAAAGTGATTCTCTTATTGACGGGTAGCCAGTGGAGGTCTTTCAGGTGACCAGAGATGTGTTCGTTGCGTGGGATGTCTAATATGATTCTGGCTGAGGCGTTTTGGATTCGTTGGAGTTTCTTTTGGAGTTTAGCGGTAGTGCCTGCGTAGAGGGTGTTTCCGTAGTCCAGTCGGCTCGTGACCAGAGCATGGGTGACTGTTTTCCTGGTTTCGTTGGGGATCCAGCGAAATGTTTTTTTGAGCATGCGAAGAATGTTGAAGCAGGATGAGGAGACAGCGTTGACTTGTCTGTACATTGAAAGTGAGGAATCCAGGATGACGCCCAGGTTCCGTGCATGGTCTGTCGGGATGGGTGCTTTTCCTAGGGCTTCCGGCCACCAAGAGTCGTCCCATGCGGAGGGGGATGTACCTAGGATGAGGACTTCTGTTTTATCTGAGTTCAGTTTCAGACGGCTGAGTTTCATCCATTCAGCAACTTCTTTCATTCCTTCGTGTAGGTTAGTTTTGGCGGTGCTGGGGTCCTTGGTGAGAGAAAGGATCAGTTGAGTGTCATCCGCGTAAGAGATGATGTTGAGGTTGTGTTGGCGGGCGATGGTCGCGAGGGGGCTCATGTATACGTTGAAGAGGGTGGGGCTGAGAGAGGATCCTTGTGGTACGCCACAGATGACTTCGGTGGCCTCGGACTTGAATGGTGGAAGGCGGACTCTCTGGGTTCTTCCGGTGAGGAACGAGGTGATCCATTCGAGTGCTTTTCCATGTATTCCGATGTTGCTGAGGCGTTGTAGAAGGGTGCTGTGGCAGACTGTGTCGAATGCTGCAGAGAGGTCGAGGAGGATGAGGGCGACTGTGTCTCCATTGTCCAGTAGAGTTCGAATGTCGTCTGTTGCTGCGATGAGGGCGGTCTCAGTGCTGTGTTTTGCTCGGAAGCCAGATTGTGAGGAGTCGAGGGATTTGTTGGTTTCCAGGAAGGCGGCGAGCTGGTTGTTGACAGCTTTCTCGATGACTTTGGCCGGGAATGGTAGGAGCGAAATGGGGCGGTAGTTTTTGAGTTCGGTGGGGTCCGCTGTGGGTTTTTTCAGAAGGGCGGTGAGTTCAGCGTGTTTCCAGTTTTCCGGAAAGGTGGCGGAGTTAAAGGAGCAGTTGATGACGTCTCGGAGGTGCGGTGCTATGACGGAGTCTGCTTTGTTGAAGATGTGGTGAGGGCATGGGTCTGTGGGGGATCCTGAGTGGATGGAGTTCATCAGGCGGATGGTGTCCTCAGTGGAGATTGGGTTCCAGTCGTTAAGGGTGTTCGCGGGGGGAGAGTGTTCAGCGAGTGGTTGGGTGGGTTGGGCTCCGGGTTGGTTGTCGAAGCTGTTGTGGATGTCAGCAATCTTGTTGTGGAAGAATGAGGCTAGGGAGTCGCAGAGGGCTTGAGAGGGGGTGATGTCGTTGGAGTTGGCCGAGGGATTGGAAAACTCCTTGACGATGTTGAAAAGTTCCTTGCTGTTGTGGGCGTTGTTGTCAAGTCGATCCTTGAATGCTGTTTTCTTGGCCTTTCGGATTAGTTGGTGGTGAGTGCGGGTGGCGTTTTTGAAGGCGTCCTTGGTGCTGGTGGTTGGGTCTTTTTTCCACGCTTTTTCAAGGGTGCGGCAGAGTTTCTTGGACTTCTTAAGATCATCGTTGAACCATGAGGTCTTCTTGTTGCCAGGTTTGCTTTGACGTTTTTTCAGTGGTGCTAAGGTGTCGGCGGTGTTGGATAGCCATAGGGTGAAGTTGGCGGCGGCTAGGTTTGGGTCCGAGGAGGCGAATTTTGCGGATCTCGCGTTCGCGAATTTTGCGGATTTGCGAACTCGCAATCCGCAAAATCCGCGAATTCCCGCGAATTTGCGGATTTTTTTTTTTGTGTGTTCGCAATTGTTTCTGCCAGTTCGCGAGGATTTGGTACTAGTTCGCAATTGCGAACTTACTTGTCGGCTCGCAACGGTCGCGACTATGTTGTTTCTACGTCTGGTTCATCATCACAGCCTCCCAGCACCCTCTGTTTTACCACTGGCACCCTCTCTTTGACCCATGCCACCCTCTGTTACATCAATGCCACCCTCTGGTTCATCATCACTGTAGAAGATGGGGGGGAAAAGCAAGCCCACCTGCCCTGCTTGAACTGACATGAATTAATTTGGGGTTAGTTTATTAACAACACCTGCCCTGCCCCAACTGACAATAATGATTTAGGGGCTAATTAATGTGTCACTGAAAGAATTTAAAGTTCCAGCCTGGCACCTGCTTGTCTGCTCCTTTAGCTGTAAATCAGGACCTTTGTGGCATACAGTTAAGGTCAGAGCAGGGTCACATAAAATAGTTGCAAGCAGGCAACCGAATTCTGGAGGGCCCCCTCAGGAAGCACTACAAAGAATCGTTACAAATCATGAGGTTGACCTTTTGCACCTGCTCATTGCTTTTGCTTTTGCTGAAATCGTTTTTCGATTTTTTTCGCGCTATTCGCGGGGCGCGGCGGCGTGCGAAACCGACCGCGGAAGCCGCCAATTCGTGCGAATGAGCATTTTATTTTTTTGCGGCTTGTTGTTTCGCGAGTTTTTTTGCAGTATTTGCGAGCCGCTTGCAGCGCAACACGCGAATTTACCCCAAGGTCGAGTACGGGCGCGGCCATTTTGTTTCCGTGACGTATTTCCGTTTCCGCCCGCTATGTATAATCTCGCGCAGTAAGCGCATTGCGAGTAGAGGTTCGCACGAGATCGCGCGGGAAATCTAGAGGTTCGCACGAGATCGCGAGAAAAATCTCGCGCAAACTTACTTTCGCGCTCGTGAACGGGCGCCGGCCATCTTGTTTTTCATTCATTTCCTGTGTCTGGGCATGGTGTTTAATCCTCTTGGTATCTTTGCCATCCTTTGCTTGTTTTCAGTTTTTTTTTTACGATTTTGCTTCTTATCTATCCCTCTCTTTTCCTAGCTGTATATTTTTGTCTTTTCTGCTATTTTTCTTTACTTTTAAACTACTTTTTTAAACTCTTTTCTTTTCTTCTTCCCTATCCTATTCTTTCTTAATTTTCTACTTCTTCCTACCTTACCTGCCCAGACCATGGTCAAGCCAGGCGCCGTGAAGCTGCCCAGGCACTTGAGGGCCGCAGCGGCGGCGGGGAGTAGTGCTGGACCCAGTGGCAGGACAGCATGCGGGAGATTGAGGGGGGAGCAGGTGACGCGACAGGAGATATTCAGCCCGGAGGAAGTGGGCGCGCTGGTCTACTTTGTCCAGCGCCGCCTGCCCAGGACCATCGCGGGAGGCGGCAGGATCGCGGCCGGCGGCTACATCATGCGGGAGCGCCGGAAGCGGTGGGAGAAGGTGTGCTGGGCCATATCCCACCTCTACGGGGTCCAGCGCACCTACAGCCAGGTCACCCATCGCTGGACGGACCTCCTGGACCGCGAGCGCGACCTGCTGGACCAGCTCGGCTTGGAGATCCCCGGGCTTGGTGAGTAGTAGTAGCCATTTAATCACTCACTACTATGATGTTTTCTCCTGCTCTGTGTTGTTGTATTGCAAATATTTGTTTTTTACATGGAGCAAGCCAATAATGCCGCTGATGACGATTACATTGTAGTTAAATTATATTTCAAAATCTTCTGTGCATTTCAGGTGCACTGCTCTCCTTCTCAGTGGCGTTGCTACTATGCTTATTTGTTTTCTATTTCGTGGTCTCATTGGCCTGAGTAACTATTATGTATGAGTGTACTTTACAGAACTGCGTAATGCTAGACACTAGGGGGCAGATTACATTTACAAGCCCCTTGCGCCACGTTTACGTTGCCTTGCGTGACGCAACAGCGGCGTAAACGTGCCGCATCCCTGCGAGTCATTTACAGCATGACGCATCTAGGGAGATGCGTCATGTTATAAAGCCATGGGCCTGCACCACAATGGGTGCGTTCCTAGTACGCAGGGTGGGCGGTCCAGCGGCTGTGCGCCTCGCAAAATTGCCTGCGTGAAATGTACAAGATTTAACGCAGGCACGTCTGCGACGCTGCTACGTCAATTCAATTCCTTATGTCTGCTCGAAGCAGGCGAAAGGACTGACACAGCATGTTAAGTATTGGGTGGCCCTGAGCATTACTGGAGTTGCATTGCGTTGGCGACGTGACTCCAGCGATGCGCCGCTCTTACATGACGAGATGCGTCACGCAAGTGCCTACCCTTGCGCCAGGGCGCGCCGCATTGTAAATGAGGCACATCTGCCGTGTCGCAAGGGTAGTTTTGCGTGACGCATTTGATCTGGCGCATCTCTGGAGATGCGCCAGAACGCGTAAGTAAGTATGCCCCTAAGGGGCAGAATTGCAATTACCGTCGCATCCCTGCAAAGTAGCAGGGATGCGCCATTAATTGTGCGGCCCGCTACCACCACCAAACATGGTGCGCCGTATTTGCAATGCGGCGCACCATGGGCCCAAAACGTCACCGAAGCTTTACTGCTGGAGTTGCGTCGCAACGATGGCGCAGCTCCATCAATGCTCTGGGGTACCCTATCTCCCCAATGCTGGGTCAAGCCGTACGTCTGCTTCAAGCAGGTGCAGGGTTTGTGTGACGCATCATTGTCCTAAAGGTGACTGATTGATATTTTGTAGATTTCCCTCAGCCACTATTAGGATGTGTTCCAGCGCAGGAATGCCCTCCCTTGCGCCGGAACGCCCCCTGATGGCGCAGGGCTTTATAACGGGATGCATCTCCCAAATGCGTCACGTTGTTATAATATTATACGCCGCACCATGGCGCCCTTTTTTGTTTAGCTGCTGCGTCACAAAAGTGACGCAAGAACGGCGCAAAAGAGCTGCAAGGGCTTAAATCTGCCCCTTCCTTTGTACCCCTGACAATAAGAAAAATAGTGGCGGTGGATTGATAGTTTGACTATTTAAATGACTGGTAATGTAGCAGGCAACTGTTAGTGTTGTCACTGATCTGACTGAAATCACAATGGAGTTTGTCTGTCACTTTGCGTCTTGCCTGCGGACTGCTGCCTGCCAGTCCTAGGTGAACGTTTCAGTACTTTGTTTAGTGAGTTACGTGACTTTCGAAGTCACAGGTCCGCAAATAAATGAAAAGTAACCATAATCAATATAATTTCGCGGAAATATTTTGTTATTGTTCTTTTGAAATGTTTGATTTGGTTGACATTGACAAGCAACAATCATCCATGTTTTCTGTTCTTTCTTTCATGTTGTACGTCAGCTCCCCCCAGAGGCGAGAGGAGGACACAGGAGCAGCAGGCGGCGGATGCTGTTCAACAGGGCCAGGATCGGGCAGGCGAGGGCTCCTCTGCTGGCCCCAGTAAGTTTTCATTTTAGACTAGTACCTATTTTTCCTAGCGTTCCTCATTTGACTTTTTTCAAAATTGTCTTTGCTCTTCTTGTAGACTGTATCTAAATTCTTATCCTGCCTCTACTATGACTCCCTGTGGTATTACTAGATTATTCTTATTAGTCTGTCTGTGTAGCTAACTAAGATTGCACGGTTGGCGAAACTCCCATGATTCTAGTCAGCAATAGCTCTATCAACTTAGTGCAGTCCTCTGGGATTGTCCATAATGTCTTTTGAAGTGTTCTATCTGGACTCATGCTTGCAAAAATTGCAAAACCTTTCGCTCAGTCACTCTAGTCTGGACCAAAAAACACAGATTGTATTTAAGTTTAAAAGCTTTATTAAAAGTAAACACATTTATTAAAATGAAGTCATAATAAAACTAAACGTTTAACCGATAATGGAAAAGTGGTTAGTGCTGACGATTAATTGAAGACATTTCTTGTGGTCGAGCCGAGCTCTCACCTGGTTTCAACTTGATCTTGTTGTTAGAAGTCCATCTTCTGTCTGTGTGGAGAAAAATGGTGCGTGTTAAAAAAACAGCCTTCATCAGTTGTGCCAAAAAGTGCAGCAAGACAACCTTCCCTGGAAAAAGGGACATTTTTTTTAACTTTAACGTAGACAGTCACAAATTACATTGTTTTCACATGTCTTCATTCCTAGACCAAAGACTAGTGACTAGTGAGTGCTTTATTCTAACATTCTTAAATGTACTTTGTAGGTGGAACATCTGGTGGCGGGGCCAGTGTGGAGGTGGTGGTGCTCGACACGGAGGCGGAGGGCGATTCTTCAGGGGAGGAGGCGGCGGCTGTGAGAGTTGAGACGGTGGTGGTGGCGGCCAGAGGTAAGCTCTTATATATTCCTTACTTATTGAGATTGAAGACTAGCTGGGAAGGCAAGAATATGAGATGCATGGCTGGGTGAATGATGAAGCAATGATGGGTGGAAGGACAACAGCCTGGGTGGGTGACACAGAAACTGTATGTGTCCATATACCTGGATCATGCTACTATCTGACTCTTAGATAGCATATGTGTATCTAGAGCAGGGGTACTCCTAGTACGGCCCGCGGGCCGGTGGTGGCCCGGCAAGCCTTCCTTGGCGGTGCGCAGACCTTGCAGACAATCACTGCTCCCCCGGCCCCCACAGAGCAGAGGCTTTTTTGTATTTCACCTGTTAGCGCCCCTGCATCTCCACTCTGACAATCACTGCTCCCCCGGCCCCCACAGAGCAGAGTGGAGATGCAAGGCCACAAAGAGGTGAAATAGAACAAAGCCTCTGCTCTGTGGGGCCGGGCAAGCAGTGATTGTCAGGGTGGAGAAGCAGGGGCGCTAAAACAAACAAAGCCTCAATAATATGTTAATGGTCTTTTAAAGACCTGTTAAGTACTTTGGTGTTGTTGTCTGTGTGTGCGCGTTGAGGAAGCGGTCTCAACCCGGGCTGAAGGCTGACACAGATAGACACACACACAGTGAGATGACAGAGGGGGAGGGAGAGGGAGGGCAGGAGGGAGAGAGAGATGGAGGGAGGGCAGGAGGGAGAGCAGGAGGGAGAGAGATGTATGTAAATGCTGGGTCTGGTGGCTCAGTGGATGAGGGCATCTGCTGCAGGGACCTGTGTGCAACCTCATGGTCACAAGTTATCGTTTTGCTTTAGCCCCGCCCCCTCTGACTCCGCCCCCACCAGTGCGGCCCTCGGCCCCAAACTACACTGTAAATGTAGCTCCCGAGAGAAAGTTTGTGAGTACCCATGATCTAGAGAGAGTAGACGGTCAGTGGATGAACTAAGTGTAACTTTGAAGAGCATGTAACACTGCACCCGCACGTCCGTTCCAGTGTAGGAAAGGCAAGGAAAAGAACTTTTAATTTTGTCCAAATACTACCATAAATAGTAGCAGTAGTTTGTATTGCAAGCACTGCATAGATCCGGTTATTATGGCGGCCACTCCCTACCTCTCTTAATAAGTTTAGTAGTACTCAGTCATTCATGTGTGGATGTATCACTGGTCACTCAATAAAAAGCAAAGCACCTAAAGTCATCCCATATATAAGCAAAAACATCCCATGTGAAGTGATAGATAATCAGATTATTTATCTTCTTCAATTTTCCATTTCTAGTACTCATTTCCACTGTAGGGTGAAAGTTAAATTAATTAAGCAGTAGCCCTTGAGTTGTAACAGAGTATTCTCAGTGCCACCCGTAATAGAAAAGTAAGAGCTTCACCACCTGCATGTACTGGACGGGTACAGTAACGCAACGGCAACGCAAGTCTAGGTCACTCCTCATGGCGTGCGTCTCTTTTTCTCGGGTGCAAGTTTACTGCGCTGGCATTATGCCGGCTTGCAGAAAATAACGTACCAATTTTCCAAAACAAGAGATAAGAAGAAGAATAAGACTGGTGTACTTTCATAGTCGACTCCAATGGAAGTCCACAGTGCTCGTAGAATTTGTTCCTTAAACTCCCACTAATGTTAGAGCAAGGATGAAGAAGTGTGAGGTTAGATAGATACTGGCCTCAATAGTTATGTAATACGCTTGCAAGTTGCTAGTTGTACTGCAACACAAATTTCTGCTGAATGATTGAGTTAATCTTAAAGAGCATTGGTTACAGACTATGTCTTTCTTTCTTCATATAGGTTCTCCTTCCAAACGAACAAGGAGGAAGGAGCTGGCTAGAGCGGCCCGGCATCGGAGGATCGAGGCCACTGTTGCGGAATATCGGTGGCTGGTGGCCCTGGAGGACGTGGAAAGTGTGCAGTCGACAACAACAACAACGTCGTCTGCATCGGCCTCCGTGGCCCCACGGGCTGCCACCCAGCACAGTGGTCCACCCAGACTGAGCCGGGCTGCCAAAGGCAAACGCCACCGCCGAGCAGCAAGGCCAACAGCTGCCTCTCACAGGCATTGCACCTGCAAGGCAGTGAAGGCACGCCTGCGCCGCACTACCCTGATGGTGTCCCGCCTTCAGCAGGAGCTCGCCTTGCTCCGCGAGGAGCATGATGCCCTGGCCCAAAAAGTTAACAGCATCCACCCATAGTGTCCCTTGCCCCTTTTTTAGAGACTTTTGGGGGGTGGGAATTGGGAGTTGGGTTTTTGGGGACTTTTGAAGGACAATCGTTGGGGTTAGGGAGGGTCTTGCGGGAGATTATTTTGTTAGGGATATAAATATACTTTTTCAAACTTTATCTGAGCATACCTGTTTTTTACTGCTTGCCTGGTGGGTGGGGGTTTAACGTTGACTGTTTTCCTGAAAGTTTAGTTCCATTTTCTTCCTTTAAGTGTAAATGCCCAAATGTTTTCAACACTAAGTGCCTCTCACAGACTAAGTGAAGTGAATCCAAGAGTCCTAGGACTTTAGTAGTACTACCTTCAGTCTCTCGTCTCTCGTACTAATACTCCATTATACCCCCAAACCACCAAACGCTTATCTTACCTGTAATTTGTGTTTGAAAGTAGGGCTAGACCCAGGGCTGGCTCCACAGGAAACACCGAATAAGGTTGGCAATCTTGGTCGGATAAAATTTCCTCATAGCGGTGGTACTAGTGGTGTGACACAGTGGCAGTTGCATGCCTATGAAAAAAAAGAAAATGAAATCTGGTTTGTCCTCCTGAGCAATTCAACGGTACAACTGAGAATATAGCAGGTGACAGAAGTACAGTAGAGCAGTGCCACATTGTAGCCTAACAAATGGTAAAGTATAAGTACTAATTCGGTTGAAGTTCTTTCACATTAGCAATGGTTCTTTGTCAAGCAGAGTAAGAATATATCCTCGGATTTCTTCACCAGCCTGTTGCTATCACCTTATCCTCCCCACCCAGCAAGTGTGTGGATTTATTGCTGTAATAATAATTTAGTCACACATCAATCAAAACCACACAGCCCGGGGGAAGAGGGTTAGGGTTTGAAAAATGGATGGGTACGGGGGTTTTTGGGAAAGGTTTTGGGAGACAAGAAAAAATAGCACAGCATAGACAAACTATTGTGAACATAAACAAATCTTTGGGTACAAACCTATCCATCAATCTTTGAAAGTGCATGCACTACTGCATGCATGTCAGTGAAAAGTAAGTAGTACATTCGACAACTGTGGAAAGAAAGAATGCGACAGTACAGGGCCTGTGTGGAATTATTGATAACGATATTCAACATAAGGTCTCTGTAGCCAGATACCCGAGAGCCTTGCTGGTCACTATAAATCCATTCACAACAACACTCAATGGGGTTGGTCTGGAAGGTGTCAGGTTTACTCCCCGTGATCCAGTCGATGCAAATATGGTTCCACCTCCAAATGTCACCAACATCCAGAAGTGTAAACACAGGGTGTTCGAGCCATTAGGCGGGGGAGAAAAATAACAAACTAAAATAAAAAATGTGGGATGGGTAAAGGTAGGGTCAGCAGGGAAAGGATACCTGTAACAGAAGACAAGACAGGCATCAGTGAAGTGCTGTCCTAACATACAAGGGTACTCTCATATAGTCTCACTAAATAACCAAGGAAGTAGACAAGTACCTGAGCACCAAGAAAACATGACCTTGGATAGGAAATACTATAGCCCTTCTGCCACAATCTGTGAGGAAGGCCTAAGAAACACATAAACATATAGTTAACGAACACACTCCTGTCGCACCAAACACACTCGCGTTATACTAAGACATCAAACCCACTACTCACAACATACCACAAACATGGTAGAGGACTCAATGTACAAAGGGGGTTCCAAATAGTCAAAGCAAAGATGTATGGTCCAACAAAAAGGAAGAGGGAAACGGTAGTGTGTAGGAAGCAAGAACTACAACACTGCGCTCTCTAAGTAATGACCCAGTAGAGAATCTTTGGTAAAGGTCAAACAGAAAAACGTAGTTGCGACCACCACTGAATTCTGCCAACAACACACCCCACGGTGCACTACACAAAGAGAACTGGGGTAGCCTGTAGTTACCTCACTACATGCCCAGTTATGGAGGTCCTTTGAAATACACAGTTATACAACGGAGACGCGTAGTTGTCCTTACTACCGCGCTCCGTTTTAATAGTACAAAAACGATCCCCGATGTGAACGCTAACACGTGGTATAGACCGCCACTGTGCTCCGCCACACACAATTCAACCAAACAGGAATTCATCAAAGGTAGAATTCTGTTAGAAAACAGTCACAGAACCTCCCTTAACAATCCGTTCAGGCAGTAATCAGCTGACCGCACGGGCGGCCGAAGAGTTTAGAGCGGCTTTACCTGAAGACGCGTGAAGTCCGTCTACCGCCAAGGACAGAACACGGAAGCGCTCCCCACTGAGCCTCAGGGGGGGGGGGAAGGTGATAGTCCACAGGAGACACGATAGAAAAGCATGCAGAGCGTCCGCTCTCATGCCGGTGCAGAACAGAAACCAGAATAACGCGCAACAGGAAGCGCGTCTGTTCCCCAGATAAACTTCCTGCAAGTCTCCCGCCTACTCATGGGAAATGTAGTTTCATAGTACGGTAGGCGCTTAGGGGCTGCGTAACCTGACAGAAGGTATAGTAGATAGAAAAGGAGAAATTGCTTTTTTTCTAGGTGTCCCCTCACTCACCAGGGTTGCCCCTTGGTGACATGCTTCATCATTGGGGCCATCCCAGTCCTCTACGGCCTGGGGCGTGCTGCGACTTGCGAATTACGTAGGAGCACTTACAAATGACTATGTGTGGTGCAGATGTGATAGTGGAGTGGACTAAGTGATGTGTTAAGGGATCAATTTAGAAGCCTAGAGAGAGCCAAGAAATGCAGTCACAGTCAGAGAAAAAGGCAAGGGATACTGTATCTATGTGGTTGTAGTGGTCCTGTTGGAAGTGGTAAGTAAGTTGCCTGCAGAAAAAAAATCCTCCTATTAGCGGCACTCCTCCATTGCAGCCGACGCTTCGTCCATCGATGTTGGTCACCAGAAGACACCCTGTAAAAAAAAGCACAGCATAGACAAACAATTGAACATAAACAATTCTTTGGGTACAAACCTATCCATCAATCTTTGAAAGTGCATGCACTACTGCATGCATGTCAGTGAAAAGTAAGTAGTACATTCGACAACTGTGGAAGAAAGAATGCAACAGTAAAGGGCCTATGTGTAAATTATTGATAACGATATTCAACATAAGGTCTCTGTAGCCAGATACCCGAGAGCCTTGCTGGTCACTATAAATCCATTCACAACAACACTCAGTGGGGTTGGTCTGGAAGGTATAGTAGATAGAAAAGGAGAAATTGCTTTTTTTCTAGGTGTCCCCTCACTCACCAGGGTTGCCCCTTGGTGACATGCTTCATCATTGGGGCCATCCCAGTCCTCTACGGCCTGGGGCGTGCTGCGACTTGCGAATTACGTAGGAGCACTTACAAATGACTATGTGTGGTGCAGATGTGATAGTGGAGTGGACTAAGTGATGTGTTAAGGGATCAATGTAGAAGCCGAGAGAGAGCCAAGAAATGCAGTCACAGTCAGAGAAAAAGGCAAGGGATACTGTATCTATGTGGTTGTAGTGGTCCTGTTGGAAGTGGTAAGTAAGTTGCCTGCAGAAAAAAAATCCTCCTATTAGCGGCACTCCTCCATTGCAGCCGACGCTTCGTCCATCGATGTTGGTCACCAGAAGACACCCTGTCCACTGCCTGCCTGATGCTGAATTGTGGCTCGCTACTGTGAAGCCTGACTCCATCCTTTTTTCCCCATTGCAGAGACTGAAACCCGGCCTGTAATTATTCAACGAAAAACAGGAAGTGATATAATATTACAACACCACTGATAAATAAATATAAGGTATGTAGGCTGTGGAGTGCAAAAAGTCACAATTTGATTTTCCTAGTAGACAGTACAATATTTTTGAAAGTGCGTACTCTGAGTCACCTTTTGAAGGATAAATAAGTATGGGCAAATTAATGTAGCGGATCTTGCCCCTCAAGCTAGGTGTACTGTAAACTGTGTTTTAGAACAAAATTAGATCTTCCTAGCAGTGCTCCCACCCAGACCCTTACTAAAGCCAGTCGCAAAAATGTAGAAGACCCCCAATCAAATCTCAAAAAACGAGGCCTAGCAGAAAACTGGTGACAAAACTTACTTTGAAAGTAAAAGTAGGCCGAAGTACCCCCTTCCTAATTACCCATTACCCACCGTGGATTGCATTCAAACCACTTGCAAGCAACCAAGCAAAAGTAGCCATAGCCAGCATCGCTCCAAGACTCGAAATCCCCCCCACTCAAACACATGCAATAGAAATACTGCTAACCCTAACGAACCCTAAGTTAAGAATAGTGGCAAAGGCTTTCTTTAACTATGCCAAATCCCCCCTTTCCCACCATGGATTTTCTTCAAATGACTTGCAACCAAAATTACACATTCTCACGAGTGCTCTAAGACCCCAGAACTCAGTTGGAAAAATCTAGAACACCCCGAAACACATGCAATCCTGCTGCTAGGGCTAACCCTAACGAACCCTAAGTTACAAAAAGTGCCAAAACTAAAGGCTTTTCCGCGCGGATTTTGTCCCAACCACTTCTACCCGGTATTAGACCTTCCCAGGAATGCCCCAAGACCCGGCAACCCACCCGCCAAGAAGCATAACACCCCCAAACAGGCCAAAAGCAAAATCTCATACTTGCAATATTTCTGGGCCTTCGGTCCAAACGCGCTGCGTAGCTAGGCCATAAGTCGGGGTTGGCACGACGGATTTCCTGAAAAGCAAATGCAATCAAGATTAGAGTGTCCCAGCAATGCTCCCAGACCACGAAACTCACCCACAAACAGACGGAACCCCCCCTAAGAGCACCTCAAAGGCAAGCAAGTCATCAAAAACACAAAAAAAATTCCGCCTGGGATTTGGTCCAAAACACTTTTATCCGGTATTAGAGCTTCCCAGCAATGGCCCCAGAGCCGTCAACCCAGGAGAAAACGAGTAGAAGACCCCCAAACAGCCAAAGAGCAAAAGTACAAAAATGGGGACTTAGTCAATTTTTCACAAATTTCCCAAATCACTCCGCGCGCGCTCTGCAGCTAGGCCCTAAGTCCCCTCTGCCACCATGGATTTGCTTCAAACCTCTTGCAAAGTAAAGTATATATAGCCAGCAGTGCTCCCAGACCACGAAACTCACCCACAAACACCAGGAAGCCCCCCAAACAGGCCCCCGAAAACGCTACATAGAGCAAAATGTCAGAAATAGCCAAAAAAAAAATCGGCCTGGATTTTGTCCCAACCACTTCTACCCGGTATTAGACCTTCCCAGGAATGCCCCAAGACCCGGCAACCCACCCGCCAAGAAGCATAACACCCCCAAACAGGCCAAAAGCAAAATCTCATACTTGCAATATTTCTGGGCCTTCGGTCCAAACGCGCTGCGTAGCTAGGCCATAAGTCGGGGTTGGCACGACGGATTTCCTGAAAAGCAAATGCAATCAAGATTAGAGTGTCCCAGCAGTGCTCCCAGACCACGAAACTCACCCACAAACACCAGGAAGCCCCCCAAACAGGCCCCCGAAAACGCTACATAGAGCAAAATGTAAGAAATAGCCAAAAAAAAAATCGGCCTGGATTTTGTCCCAACCACTTCTACCCGGTATTAGACCTTCCCAGGAATGCCCCAAGACCCGTCAACCCACCCGCCAAGAAGCATAACACCCCCAAACAGGCCAAAAGCAAAATCTCATACTTGCAATATTTCTGGGCCTTCGGTCCAAACGCGCTGCGTAGCTAGGCCATAAGTCGGGGTTGGCACGACGGATTTCCTGAAAAGCAAATGCAATCAAGATTAGAGTGTCCCAGCAATGCTCCCAGACCACGAAACTCACCCACAAACACCAGGAAGCCCCCCAAACAGGACCCCCGAAAACGCTACATAGAGCAAAATGTCAGAAATAGCCACAAAAAAAATCGGCCTGGATTTTGTCCCAACCACTTCTACCCGGTATTAGACCTTCCCAGGAATGCCCCAAGACCCGGCAACCCACCCGCCAAGAAGCATAACACCCCCAAACAGGCCAAAAGCAAAATCTCATACTTGCAATATTTCTGGGCCTTCGGTCCAAACGCGCTGCGTAGCTAGGCCATAAGTCGGGGTTGGCACGACGGATTTCCTGAAAAGCAAATGCAATCAAGATTAGAGTGTCCCAGCAATGCTCCCAGACCACGAAACTCACCCACAAACAGACGGAACCCCCCCTAAGAGCACCTCAAAGGCAAGCAAGTCATCAAAAACACAAAAAATGTTCCGCCTCGGATTTGGTCCAAACCACTTTTAGTGCTTCCCAGCAATGGCCCCAGACCCGTCAACTCACCTGCAAAGAGGTAGAACAACACCCCCACAAGTGCTGAGTCTTTCTTCATTGGGCGTAAACCAGCCCTCTGCTTTGATGGAAATAGGAGTCTGGAGGAGGAGGATAGAGGAGCATGTTCTTCTGAACTTGTGAACCTGAGGAATGCAGACTGCGGCACCTTCAAATAAATTAGCAAACAAGTGAAGACAGTTCTGCTGATGGGCTTGTTTTTGTGATTATCTGATTAAAGTTTGAATTATATTAACTGTGCACAACAAAGAAAGACAGACACACAGGAATAAAAGTGAATAAGGATGAAAAAGAAAGTTATTGATTCGTTGTCTCATTTTCAGGGCTCGAAGTCGGTATCACGGTCCAGGAATAAGAATAAGGCTTCGTCATCATACTCTGCGAATTCAGGCAGGGTGAGCTCAGTGTCACCTGACAGAGTAGAAATTCCCTCATCTATGTTGCTGGCCACCTCCTCTTCATCCGGCACGCTCTCTCGTACTCTGAAATCTGGTGGTATGAGGTGCTGATTCATCTTGATCATTGTTAACCTCTCCACATTTTTGGGCGAGAGGCGGCTCCGTTTGGGAGTTACAATCCCACCAGCCGCACTGAAAACCCGTTCAGAAGACACGCTTGCGAGTGGGCAAGACAAGTAGTTTAAAGCCAGGTTGGTGAGCTGTGGCCACAATTCTTTTTTCCCATGCCAATACGCCAATGGGTCAGAATTAACATAGACCTCTGTTGAGTCATTCAGATAGTCCTTCACCATCGACTCAAGGTCCTCATCCAAGGTTCCTCCACTTTGCTTAGCTCTTGCTGTGCCTCTGACCTTTTGAGAACCAACCCCACGCAGAGCTAGCCAATCCTCTTCAGCCTCCAATGTTTCTGTTGTCTTTAGTGCAGATGATCCGGTTGCCGGTGTCTTTAACGGCTGAGAGGTCACTTGTGCCACAGCCACAGGTGCAGAAGTGGATTGTTTTGACTGGGGATGGCCTGCTGATGTACTGCCATTTCCTTCAATTTCCAGCCGTTCTGTTTCAAACTTCTTGGCTGACAAGGCTAGCCAACGTTTGTACTTTGGAACATGTTCATCATCAAAAGGAAAGAATGCTTGGCCTGCCAGCGCCTTTTTGTAGCGTGGATCCAGAATAGTAGCACAAATGTAATGCTGTTCTGAGTGGATCTTTTTAAGACGTTCATCACCTTGTAGGAGCTCTAATAATTGCTCAGCCAGAAGCAAAGAGTCTTGGTTTTTATCTTTTCGAAACACAGAACACACCTCCTTCAGTTGGTCCTCCAGCATGTACAACAATGGGATAGCTTTTCCCAAATTAGAGTCCTCCTTGCTGACTGCACGCGTGAAGAACTCAAAAGGACGAAGCATGCGTGTCAGGCTTTCAACTATGTTCCATTGCGGCCCACCCATCCTCAGCTCCTCTGCTGTACCCTCTTTAAGGAAATATTGATCGAGTTCCGCATACTGCTCATACAGACGCTCAAGCATGTAGAAGGTTGAGTTCCAACGTGTTACCACCTCCTGGATGAGTGCTTTCACTGGCATTTGATGTTGATATAGCAGGCTCCTCAGCTGCTTCCGGGCCTTAAAAGAATGGCTGAAATGCTTGCACATTTTTCGGCAGGTGTCCAATACACTGTACGCTGCACTGCCTTTATTACCCAAGAATTTTTGGACAACCAGGTTTATACAGTGCGCCAAACACGGCACTCTGAAATAGTAACCGTCCCTCATGGCCTTAACTATATTGGCGCCATTGTCCGTGGAAACATAACCAACCTTGCGTTTTAGTGGGGACAGCCAGTTAAGGACCTTTGTGTTAAAGACATCCAAAATGTTTTCTGCTGTGTGACGTTTCTCCAAACCAAACATGGCTAGTGTTGCATGTTTCCGAGCATCTTTAAAAACAATGTTCGTGTCAACACCTGCGTTTAGCTTTGATTTAGCCCCTGAAAAAGAGACCCAGTGTGCAGTGATGCACATGTAATCAGCGCCTGCGCCACTGGTCCACATGTCTGTTGTCAGATGTATAGTGTGAACAGCACTCTTCTGCAAAGCTGCCCCAATCACCTTCAGAACATCTTCATGTAGTGCTGGAACCGCAACTCGGGCAAAATAGAACTGGCTAGGAACCTTCCATTTAGGGCAGAGCGCTGTCACTAATTCTAGAAAACCAACCCCTTCTACAAAAGAAAAAGGGAGAAGGTCCAGAGCTAGCATTTTAGCCAGCTTAGTGTTATACAGACGGGTCATTAGGTGGTTGCGTTCATATTGCGCTTCTGTAAACAACATCTTTTTAATGTTGCCCTGGACCAATGATTTACGGGATGATGATGATCTCTTCGACCCAGTTACGCTCGCTGATGAACTTTTCCGCCATGATGTCTCACTCTCTCCCACACTCTTAGTGTGGCTCCCATGGGGTGTGCTGCTGACATGGGAACTGGGTGTAAGTGAAGTGTTTGAATCGTCTTCTTCTACCTCCTCGTCATCAGCAGATGAAAAATCAACGTTTTCATTACGTGCAATTCCGGCTTTCTTGACCGCCTCTAGGTGCGGAAACCATTGGACAGCGTGCCTTCTCGCAAGATGACCTCTCTGGCCTCCGGTACCATAGTTAGAACCAAGCTTACCACGACTAAATCGAAGCTTACAAAGGCTACAAATGGCTACGTTTTCCTTTTTTGGGCAAACACTAAAGAAGTCCCAAACTGGAGACTTGAAATGTCTTCGGGGGCCGGAGGAGGCGGCGATACTGGTGGTGGTGGTCCTGCTGCTAATGCCAGATGAAGTGGAGGATGTGGATTGCCGAACTTCAGTACGTTTTGCACTTTCACCACCACGAATTGAGGTCGAGGACGAGGTGGGTACCTTCTTGCGAAGAAATATGGAAGCGGTAGGTTTTGGTGTACTACTTAACTCCAAATCTAATGATTCCATTTTCATTGCCTCCTCGCCGACATCATCATCACGCTCAGCAGCTTCTCGGGATAGGGTCAAAATGTCTCTTTGCTGCATGCCCGGTGGGGCTGCAGTGACCTTTGTGATGACTGGCTCGTCGTCATCGTGAGAGGCTTCATCACCAGCAGTATCTGTCACTTCTTGTTGAGCCTCATCACACTCCATAGGTTTGAGTTTTTGGACGACCTTCCTTTTACGCTTAGGTACCGGTGTCAGATCATGGTGTGCCTCACTGTCAGACCGCAGTTGTGGTTCCCAAGACAGATCACTTGCATCAGAACGAGGTGGACTTGAAGAAGATGTAGACACCCCCCTTGATCTTTTCCTTGCTAGGGATGTGGAAGACAATGAATGATCATCAGGAGGAGTGGCTTCCAATGATACCTCGGCTTCATTGTCGATTTCCTGATGTGCCCCTACTTCGGGAGGAACAACTATTGTGGGCACTTGTGAACCTCCATGCACCTTTGCTTGCGCATCTCCTTTTGCTGCCTCTCCTTCCACATGTACTTGGGCGTGTACTTGCACATGGTGTTGTTGTTGCGGCTGTGGTTGTTCAACACTTGTCAGATGAGTTACAACAACCTGTGTTGATTCAGGGACATTGCTGCTACTTTCTTGCGATGAGCCAACATCACTGGTCGATGGTGATTGGAGAAGTACACTGACTGTCTCTGAGGCACTCAAGGGCTTTGACTTAAGTTGGCGTGGTGGTGGAGGCACTGAACCCAATGGAGCAGGGGTGCTGCTCCCAGCTTGGTCCCCAGCAGATCCTGCTGCTGCAGGCGTACTTTTTTTTTTGCTCCCAAAAAACGTGGCGGGTGGCACCCCAGCCTCCTTGGTAACTTGCTTCTTCTGCTCCTTACTAGCAACTTTCTTGCTAGAGGAGCTACGGAGAACTTTCTTTGGGGGCGGGGCCATCTTCTTCAGAGCAGGTCAGACAGCAGGCCGCAGTTGCACGAATTGTAGAGTTGTCTGAGGCCAGACGTGACGTCGCGTGACGTTATGCTGCACACACACACCGCTGCAGGACTTCTTCCTGGCACTGGTGGTTCTCTTGAGTCTTGTGCACCTAAAAAAAATGGAAGACAGAGGATCATCAGTTCAGTTATAGAGCACAAAAAAATCGAAAAACACTGCAAAATCAGCACAATCCCAATCCATCCATGCCCTCCATAATGTTTAAATTCAAGACAACCCACAGAAAGACTAGTCCCATGCAAGACTCACTACCCCTGGGCATAAATAAAGGTTGAAAAGTAGGCAAAATGGTTGGAGGCCTAACAACAAAGCCTGCATTCAAAATGGCCACTTGCCTCCTAGCACATGGCCAGGGCCTGCCTGTACCAGCACTCAAAATGGCCCCCACCCACATGGCCTGTCCCCATGAACACCCCCAAAAATCGAAAAACACTGCAAAATCAGCACAATCCCATTCCATCCATGCCCTCCATGATGTTTAAATTCAAGACACCCCACAGAAAGACTAGGCCCATGCACCACTCACTAACCCTGGTCAAGGCCCCAACAACAGGTCAAAAATCGAAAAACACAGAAAAATCAGCACAATCCCATTCAATCCATGCCCTCCATGATGTTTAAGTTGAAGACAGCCCACAGAAAGACTAGGCCCATGCTAGACTCAAATACCCCTGGTGAAAAGGCCACAAGTACAGGCCCAAAAAACGAAAATCACTGAAAAATCTGCACAATCCCATTCCATCCATGGCCTCCATGATGTTTAAATTCAAGACAACCCACAGAAAGACTAGGCCCATGCAAGACTCACTACCCCTGGGCATAAATAAAGGTTGAAAAGTAGGCAAAATGGTTGGAGGCCTAACAACAAAGCCTGCATTCAAAATGGCCACTTGCCTGCCAGTGCCAGCACATGGCCAGTGCCTGTAGCTGCACTCAAAATGGCCACCAGCCACATGGCATGTCCCTCCCCATGAACACCCCCAAAAATCGAAAAACACTGAAAAATCTGCACAATCCCATTCCATCCATGCCCTCCATGATGTTTAAATTCAAGACAACCCACAGAAAGACTAGGCCCATGCAAGACTCACTACCCCTGGGCATAAATAAAGGTTGAAAAGTAGGCAAAATGGTTGGAGGCCTAACAACAAAGCCTGCATTCAAAATGGCCATTTGCCTCCTAGCACATGGCCAGGGCCTGCCTGTACCAGCACTCAAAATGGCCCCCACCCACATGGCCTGTCCCCATGAACACCCCCAAAAATCGAAAAACACTGCAAAATCAGCACAATCCCATTCCATCCATGCCCTCCATGATGTTTAAATTCAAGACACCCCACAGAAAGACTAGGCCCATGCACCACTCACTAACCCTGGTCAAGGCCCCAACAACAGGTCAAAAATCGAAAAACACAGAAAAATCAGCACAATCCCATTCAATCCATGCCCTCCATGATGTTTAAGTTGAAGACAGCCCACAGAAAGACTAGGCCCATGCTAGACTCAAATACCCCTGGTGAAAAGGCCACAAGTACAGGCCCAAAAAACGAAAATCACTGAAAAATCTGCACAATCCCATTCCATCCATGCCCTCCATGATGTTTAAGTTGAAGACAGCCCACAGAAAGACTAGGCCCATGCTAGACTCAAATACCCCTGGTGAAAAGGCCACAAGTACAGCCCCCAAAAACGAAAATCACTGAAAAATCTGCACAATCCCATTCCATCCATGGCCTCCATGATGTTTAAATTCAAGACAACCCACAGAAAGACTAGGCCCATGCAAGACTCACTACCCCTGGGCATAAATAAAGGTTGAAAAGTAGGCAAAATGGTTGGAGGCCTAACAACAAAGCCTGCATTCAAAATGGCCACTTGCCTGCCAGTGCCAGCACATGGCCAGTGCCTGTAGCTGCACTCAAAATGGCCACCAGCCACATGGCATGTCCCTCCCCATGAACACCCCCAAAAATCGAAAAACACTGAAAAATCTGCACAATCCCATTCCATCCATGCCCTCCATGATGTTTAAATTCAAGACAACCCACAGAAAGACTAGGCCCATGCAAGACTCACTACCCCTGGGCATAAATAAAGGTTGAAAAGTAGGCAAAATGGTTGGAGGCCTAACAACAAAGCCTGCATTCAAAATGGCCATTTGCCTCCTAGCACATGGCCAGGGCCTGCCTGTACCAGCACTCAAAATGGCCCCCACCCACATGGCCTGTCCCCATGAACACCCCCAAAAATCGAAAAACACTGCAAAATCAGCACAATCCCATTCCATCCATGCTGTTTAAATTCAAGACACCCCACAGAAAGACTAGGCCCATGCACCACTCACTACCCCTGGTCAAGGCCCCAACAACAGGTCAAAAATCGAAAAACACTGCAAAATCAGCACAATCCCATTCCATCCATGGCCTCCATGATGTTTAAATTCAAGACAACCCACAGAAAGACTAGGCCCATGCAAGACTCACTACCCCTGGGCATAAATAAAGGTTGAAAAGTAGGCAAAATGGTTGGAGGCCTAACAACAAAGCCTGCATTCAAAATGGCCACTTGCCTGCCAGCACATGGCCAGTGCCTGTAGCTGCACTCAAAATGGCCACCAGCCACATGGCATGTCCCTCCCCATGAACACCCCCAAAAATCGAAAAACACTGCAAAATCAGCACAATCCCATTCCATCCATGGCCTCCATGATGTTTAAATTCAAGACAACCCACAGAAAGACTAGGCCCATGCAAGACTCACTACCCCTGGGCATAAATAAAGGTTGAAAAGTAGGCAAAATGGTTGGAGGCCTAACAACAAAGCCTGCATTCAAAATGGCCACTTGCCTGCCAGCACATGGCCTATGCCTGTAGCTGCACTCAAAATGGCCACCAGCCACATGGCATGTCCCTCCCCATGAACACCCCCAAAAACGAAAATCACTGAAAAATCTGCACAATCCCATTCCATCCATGGCCTCCATGATGTTTAAATTCAAGACAACCCACAGAAAGACTAGGCCCATGCAAGACTCACTACCCCTGGGCATAAATAAAGGTTGAAAAGTAGGCAAAATGGTTGGAGGCCTAACAACAAAGCCTGCATTCAAAATGGCCACTTGCCTGCCAGTGCCAGCACATGGCCAGTGCCTGTAGCTGCACTCAAAATGGCCACCAGCCACATGGCATGTCCCTCCCCATGAACACCCCCAAAAATCGAAAAACACTGAAAAATCTGCACAATCCCATTCCATCCATGCCCTCCATGATGTTTAAATTCAAGACAACCCACAGAAAGACTAGGCCCATGCAAGACTCACTACCCCTGGGCATAAATAAAGGTTGAAAAGTAGGCAAAATGGTTGGAGGCCTAACAACAAAGCCTGCATTCAAAATGGCCATTTGCCTCCTAGCACATGGCCAGGGCCTGCCTGTACCAGCACTCAAAATGGCCCCCACCCACATGGCCTGTCCCCATGAACACCCCCAAAAATCGAAAAACACTGCAAAATCAGCACAATCCCATTCCATCCATGCTGTTTAAATTCAAGACACCCCACAGAAAGACTAGGCCCATGCACCACTCACTACCCCTGGTCAAGGCCCCAACAACAGGTCAAAAATCGAAAAACACTGCAAAATCAGCACAATCCCATTCCATCCATGGCCTCCATGATGTTTAAATTCAAGACAACCCACAGAAAGACTAGGCCCATGCAAGACTCACTACCCCTGGGCATAAATAAAGGTTGAAAAGTAGGCAAAATGGTTGGAGGCCTAACAACAAAGCCTGCATTCAAAATGGCCACTTGCCTGCCAGCACATGGCCAGTGCCTGTAGCTGCACTCAAAATGGCCACCAGCCACATGGCATGTCCCTCCCCATGAACACCCCCAAAAATCGAAAAACACTGCAAAATCAGCACAATCCCATTCCATCCATGGCCTCCATGATGTTTAAATTCAAGACAACCCACAGAAAGACTAGGCCCATGCAAGACTCACTACCCCTGGGCATAAATAAAGGTTGAAAAGTAGGCAAAATGGTTGGAGGCCTAACAACAAAGCCTGCATTCAAAATGGCCACTTGCCTGCCAGCACATGGCCAGTGCCTGTAGCTGCACTCAAAATGGCCACCAGCCACATGGCATGTCCCTCCCCATGAACACCCCCAAAAATCGAAAAACACTGCAAAATCAGCACAATCCCATTCCATCCATGGCCTCCATGATGTTAAAGTTCAAGACAGCCCACAGAAAGACTAGGCCCATGCACCACTCACTACCCCTGGTCAAGGCCCCAACAACAGGTCAAAAATCGAAAAACACAGAAAAATCAGCACAATCCCATTCCATCCATGCCCTCCATGATGTTTAAATTCAAGACACCCCACAGAAAGACTAGGCCCATGCAACACTCACTACCCCTGGTGAAAAGGCCACAAGTACAGCCCAAAAAAGACAGAAAGACTCAGTCCACCCACCACTGAGTACCCCTGGGCAAAAGGCCCCAAAACAGCCCAAAAATCGAAAATTCCAAAATTTTAATTGCAGCAACTGTATTGCCCCAAACAAACTTACTTGTAAAATTTCTAATCCAACAGTGATCCAAAGAAAGTCAAAAAGGCCTCAAATCCAAATATCCAGCAGCATCCACAAAAAGTAATCCTTCCAGCTCCAGACCCAAATGAAAAGTGACCAGGAGATGGACAAAGCACTGGGAGGAGCCTGCTGAACAGGAACAGGAAGTTGAAGACTGTGGGGCACTTCCTTCCTCCCACCCCCCTGCCCCCCTCCCCAAAATGGACTCCTCGCTAAAAAAGTGCAGGCAAATGTCAAACTAAGGAGTTATTCAGATAAAAATCATCATTTCTAGAAGGTTTATGCTGCTTGCTGGTGGATTTCTTGTGCAGAATTGCAAATTTATATTTTCGCTCGCCGCATCTCAAATCTCGCAATTGCGAAGTACCGCGAGACGTGATCTCGCCGTACTCGCGTTGACAAACTATCGCTGGCAAGCTGCGATGACGTAATCGCGCTCGCCAATTCCCGCGGGATCACACAGCAAGATCTAAAATGGCGCAGCACTCGCAAACTATCGAAAAAAACAACTCGGCAAACGATGATAAACGCCGCGCGCCGCAAAAATTGTATCACCAACGCCGCGCGCCGCCAAAAAAATCCGCTGCGTGCGAATTTGCGGATTTTGCGGGAAATCCGCAAATCTCGCGGACTGCGGATTTCCCGAAAATCCGCAAAATCCGCGAGCGTAACGGATTTTCCGCCCATGCTTAGGGCTGGGATGTTTTGAAGGAGCGATGAGGAGATCTGGTGGGTGGAGATTTTGTTCCAGTTCCTTTGCAGAGTTGGTTGGAGGTGGTTGTTGGGTTTGGGCTTGTTGTAGGTAAAGTGAACGCAGCTGTGGTCAGTCCAGAGGAGATCCGTAGTGTGGCTGAAGGAGACATGATTGCTGGAGGTGAAGATGGGGTCGAGTGTGTGACCTGCGATGTGGGTGGGGGAAGTGACCAGTTGTTTAAGTCCGAGGTTGGCGAGGTTGTCCAGGAGGGTGGTGGTGTTGCGGTCGTTGATCTTTTCAAGGTGAAAGTTGAGGTCTCCCAGAAGGATGTATTCTTTGGAGGGGAGCGCGTGTGGAGTGATGAAGTCCGTGATGTCTTCACTGAATTTTGCGCGGGGTCCTGGTGGTCTGTAGAGGAGGGTGCCTCTGAGTGTGGTTTTGGGGTCGACGTGGATCTGGAAGTGAAGGTGTTCGGAGTTGGCGAGGTTGGCGTCAGAGCTGGTTGAGATGCGGATGGATTTCTTATGGACGATAGCGATTCCTCCTCCTGTGTGGCTGGTACGGTCTTTGCGGGTGATCTTATAGTCTTCAGGGATGGCAATGGTGATGTCTGGGGCGGAGGAAGCGTTCATCCATGTTTCCGTTAGGAAGGCGATGTCTGGAGAGATGGTGTCTAGTAGATTCCATAGGTCAATGGCGTGCCTGTGGACCGATCGGGTGTTGAGAAGGATGCATTGTAGGTGGTTGGGGTCGGGAGTCAGTGGTGTGGTCGTAGCGGTGATGATGTCGGTGGCGCTGAATTTGCAGGAGAAGCAGGAGAAAGGTCCATGGGTGTGTCCGGGAGCGGCTTGGACGCAGTTGGGGGCGCGACCGGGGTTAAGGGCTAGGAGGGTGGCGGCATCGTAGGTAACGCGGGGGGGCTGGCCAGCGCGAGGGGCAGGGGGTCTGGCGCTGGGCGCGGTCCAGGCGCGGACGGGCGCAGACGGGCTTACCTTTGGCGCACCTTCGGCGCGGGTTGGGCGCGGTCGCTGCGCGTGAACGCTGCGCGCGGGGGCAACTGTCATATATGGATGGTGGAAGGGGAGAGGCGAGGGCGTCTCAGCTGGGAGGCGGGGCGGGCTCAGGTCACCACGGAGCACAACAACAACAGATCCAAAATGGAAGGGGGAGTCGAGCAGGGCGCCGGGGGGTATCGCGCAGTTATGTTATGTTATGTTACCTGGATTTATTACGCGCGCAGCTGCCCCAGCAAAGGGGCGTCCTGGCGCGAGGACAAAAGCCAAGGGACCGAACCGAAGAAAAAACAACAACAACAGAACTAAGGCGCCAAGGGGAAAAGGAAGGTTTTCACCGCCTTCCTAAAAGCGAGGAGCCCCTCGATGGCCCGGATATGGACAGGCAAGGAATTCCATAGCTTAGCAGCAAGGACTTGAAAGGAACGTCCGCCAGCCCTGGATCTCTTAAAACGGGGAATTGTGGCAAGATGTAGAGCAGAGGACCTCAGAGTGCGAGTAGGCACATAGGGAGAGATAAGTTGCTGGAGAATAGGAGGAGTTAACTCTGAATCAATACTACAATGGTGCAAGCAAGCGAGGTGCAGTTAAAACGCTTAATTAGCTGTTCGATAAAATGCACAGGTCGAATATGGCACAATCAATCAGAGCAGCGCACTTAAAGAAGCCGGCAAGCAGGCGAGGTCAATACAAGCATTTAGCAGGGTACAGTCACACAATGCAGCTCAAAATAACGATACCGCTTCAGGTGGAGAGGCAGGGGAGCGACCACTCAGGGCAGAAGCACAGAGGGATCACAGCGCTTCTGGAGCAGGGAGCGCTGTAAATAGTTAGTGGGAGGGCGTCTCAGCTGGGAGGCGGGGCGGGCTCAGGTCACCACGGAGCACAACAACAACAGATCCAAAATGGAGGGGGGAGTCGAGCAGGGCGCCGGGGGGTATCGCGCAGTTAACTCTGAATCAATACTACAATGGTGCAAGCAAGCGAGGTGCAGTTAAAACGCTTAATTAGCTGTTCGATAAAATGCACAGGTCGAATATGGCACAATCAATCAGAGCAGCGCACTTAAAGAAGCCGGCAAGCAGGCGAGGTCAATACAAGTATTTAGCAGGGTACAGTCACACAATGCAGCTCAAAATAACGATACCGCTTCAGGTGGAGAGGCAGGGGAGCGACCACTCAGGGCAGAAGCACAGAGGGATCACAGCGCTTCTGGAGCAGGGAGCGCTGTAAATAGTTAGTGGGAGGGCGTCTCAGCTGGGAGGCGGGGCGGGCTCAGGTCACCACGGAGCACAACAACAACAGATCCAAAATGGAGGGGGGAGTCGAGCAGGGCGCCGGGGGGTATTGCGCAGTTAACTCTGAATCAATACTACAATGGTGCAAGCAAGCGAGGTGCAGTTAAAACGCTTAATTAGCTGTTCGATAAAATGCACAGGTCGAATATGGCACAATCAATCAGAGCAGCGCACTTAAAGAAGCCGGCAAGCAGGCGAGGTCAATACAAGTATTTAGCAGGGGACAGTCACACAATGCAGCTCAAAATAACGATACCGCTTCAGGTGGAGAGGCAGGGGAGCGACCACTCAGGGCAGAAGCCCCAACCACCTACAATGCATCCTTCTCAACACCCGATCGGTCCACAGGCACGCCATTGACCTATGGAATCTACTAGACACCATCTCTCCAGACATCGCCTTCCTAACGGAAACATGGATGAACGCTTCCTCCGCCCCAGACATCACTATTGCCATCCCTGAAGACTATAAGATCACCCGCAAAGACCGTACCAGCCACACAGGAGGAGGAATCGCTATCGTCCATAAGAAATCCATCCGCATCTCAACCAGCTCTGACGCCAACCTCGCCAACTCCGAACACCTTCACTTCCAGATCCACGTCGACCCCAAAACCACACTCAGAGGCACCCTCCTCTACAGACCACCAGGACCCCGCGCAAAATTCATTGAAGACATCACGGACTTCATCACTCCACATGCGCTCCCCTCCAAAGAATACATCCTTCTGGGAGACCTCAACTTTCACCTTGAAAAGATCAACGACCGCAACACCACCACCCTCCTGGACAACCTCGCCAACCTCGGACTTAAACAACTGGTCACTTCCCCCACCCACATCGCAGGTCACACACTCGACCCCATCTTCACCTCCAGCAATCATGTCTCCTTCAGCCACACTACGGATCTCCTCTGGACTGACCACAGCTGCGTTCACTTTACCTACAACAAGCCCAAACCCAACAACCACCTCCAACCAACTCTGCAAAGGAACTGGAACAAAATCTCCACCGACCAGATCTCCTCATCGCTCCTTCAAAACATCCCAGCCCACTCCTCGGACCCAAACCTAGCCGCCGCCAACTTCACCCTATGGCTATCCAACACCGCCGACACCTTAGCACCACTGAAAAAACGTCAAAGCAAACCTGGCAACAAGAAGACCTCATGGTTCAACGATGATCTTAAGAAGTCCGAGAAACTCTGCCGCACCCTTGAAAAAGTGTGGAAAAAAGACCCAACCACCAGCACCAAGGACGCCTTCAAAAACGCCACCCGTACTCACCACCAACTAATCCGAAAGGCCAAGAAAACAGCATTCAAGGATCGACTTGACAACAACGCCCACAACAGCAAGGAACTTTTCAACATCGTCAAGGAGTTTTCCAATCCCTCGGCCAACTCCAACGACATCACCCCCTCTCAAGCCCTCTGCGACTCCCTAGCCTCATTCTTCCACAACAAGTTTGCTGACATCCACAACAGCTTCGACAACCAACCCGGAGCCCAACCCACCCAACCACTCGCTGAACACTCTCCCCCCGCGAACACCCTTAACGACTGGAACCCAATCTCCACTGAGGACACCATCCGCCTGATGAACTCCATCCACTCAGGATCCCCCACAGACCCATGCCCTCACCACATCTTCAACAAAGCAGACTCCGTCATAGCACCGCACCTCCGAGACGTCATCAACTGCTCCTTTAACTCCGCCACCTTTCCGGAAAACTGGAAACACGCTGAACTCACCGCCCTTCTGAAAAAACCCACAGCGGACCCCACCGAACTCAAAAACTACCGCCCCATTTCGCTCCTACCATTCCCGGCCAAAGTCATCGAGAAAGCTGTCAACAACCAGCTCGCCGCCTTCCTGGAAACCAACAAATCCCTCGACTCCTCACAATCTGGCTTTCGAGCAAAACACAGCACTGAGACCGCCCTCATCGCAGCAACAGACGACATTCGAACTCTACTGGACAATGGAGACACAGTCGCCCTCATCCTCCTCGACCTCTCTGCAGCATTCGACACAGTCTGCCACAGCACCCTTCTACAACGCCTCAGCAACATCGGAATACATGGAAAAGCACTCGAATGGATCACCTCGTTCCTCACCGGAAGAACCCAGAGAGTCCGCCTTCCACCATTCAAGTCCGAGGCCACCAAAGTCATCTGTGGCGTACCACAAGGATCCTCTCTCAGCCCCACCCTCTTCAACGTATACATGAGCCCCCTCGCGACCATCGCCCGCCAACACAACCTCAACATCATCTCTTACGCGGATGACACTCAACTCATCCTTTCTCTCACCAAGGACCCCAGCACAGCCAAAACTAACCTACACGAAGGAATGAAAGAAGTTGCTGAATGGATGAAACTCAGCCGTCTGAAACTGAACTCAGATAAAACAGAAGTCCTCATCCTAGGTACATCCCCCTCCGCATGGGAGGACTCTTAGTGGCCGGAAGCCCTAGGAAAAGCACCCATCCCGACAGACCATGCACGGAACCTGGGCGTCATCCTGGATTCCTCACTTTCAATGTACAGACAAGTCAACGCTGTCTCCTCATCCTGCTTCAACATTCTTCGCATGCTCAAAAAAACATTTCGCTGGATCCCCAACGAAACCAGGAAAACAGTCACCCATGCTCTGGTCACGAGCCGACTGGACTACGGAAACACCCTCTACGCAGGCACTACCGCTAAACTCCAAAAGAAACTCCAACGAATCCAAAACGCCTCAGCCAGAATCATATTAGACATCCCACGCAACGAACACATCTCTGGTCACCTGAAAGACCTCCACTGGCTACCCGTCAATAAGAGAATCACTTTCCGACTGCTAACCCACGCACACAAATCACTCTACGACATCGGACCAGAATGCCTCAACTCAAGACTGTCCTTCTACACCCCCCCCGCCAACTACGCTCCTCCAGCCAAGCCCTCGCCACTGTACCTCGCATCAACAAGACCACCATGGGAGGCAGATCCTTCTCTTACCTGGCTGCTAAAACATGGAACTCACTCCCCACTCACCTTCGCCTTACCCAGAACCACCTAGCTTTCAGAAAGCAACTTAAAACATGGATATTTGACAAGTAATCCTCCTCCCCCTACTTAGCGCCTTGAGACCCTCTGGGTATGTAGTGCGCTATATAAATTCCCTGACTTGACTTGACTTGACTTGACTTGTAAAAATGGCAATTTTGGTCACTGTGAGGGTTTAAAAAGTGGTTATTCAACATGAGGCACGATCCAATTGACATTTTGAATCATTTTTGGTACAGTCCAAAAAATCAATTTTCGGATGAAAAACAATGACTCCGGACCTGTCGAACGATCCCAAAATGGTCAATATGGATGAAATTTCAACATTTAATCTTTTGACTCTAAATGACTGTTGGATGTGAATTATGACTTTGTCAACTAGAATAAGTGTGTTTAAAGTCATTTCCGTGCCTGAAACGGGTCAAAATTGAAGCTTTTGAGTAAGCAAAACTCTGTAAAAATGGCAATTTTGGTCACTGTGAGGGTTTAAATAGTGGTTATTCAACATGAGGCACGATCCAATTGACATTTTGAATCATTTTTGGTACAGTCCGAAAAATCAATTTTCGGATGAAAAACGATGACTCCGGACCTGTCGAACGATCCCAAAATGGTCAATATGGATGAAATTTCAACATTTAATCTTTTGACTCTAAATGACTGTTGGATGTGAATTATGACTTTGTCAACTAGAATAAGTGTGTTTAAAGTCATTTCTGTGCCTGGAACAGGTCAAAATGGAAGCTTTTGAGTAAGCAAAACTCTGTAAAAATGGCAATTTTGGTCACTGTGAGGGTTTAAAAAGTGGTTATTCAACATGAGGCACGAATTGACATTTTGAATCATTTTTGGTACAGTCCAAAAAATCAATTTTCGGATGAAAAACGATGACTCCGGACCTGTCGAACGATCCCAAAATGGTCAATATGGATGAAATTTCAACATTCAATCTTTTGACTCTAAATGACTGTTGGATGTGAATTATGACTTTGTCAACTAAAATAAGTGTGTTTAAAGTCATTTCTGTGCCTGAAACGGGTCAAAATGGAAGCTTTTGAGTAAGCAAAACTCTGTAAAAATGGCAATTATGGTCACTGTGAGGGTTTAAAAAGTGGTTATTCAACATGAGGCACGATCCAATTGACATTTTGAATCATTTTTGGTACAGTCCAAAAAATCAATTTTCGGATGAAAAACGATGACTCCGGACCTGTCGAACGATCCCAAAATGGTCAATATGGATGAAATTTCAACATTTAATCTTTTGACTCTAAATGACTGTTGGATGTGAATTATGACTTTGTCAACTAGAATAAGTGTGTTTAAAGTCATTTCTGTGCCTGGAACGGGTCAAAATGGAAGCTTTTGAGTAAGCAAAACTCTGTAAAAATGGCAATTTTGGTCACTGTGAGGGTTTAAAAAGTGGTTATTCAACATGAGGCACGACCCAATTGACATTTTGAATCATTTTTGGTACAGTCCAAAAAATCAATTTTCGGATGAAAAACGATGACTCCGGACCTGTCGAACGATCCCAAAATGGTCAATATGGATGAAATTTCAACATTTAATCTTTTGACTCTAAATGACTGTTGGATGTGAATTATGACTTTGTCAACTAGAATAAGTGTGTTTAAAGTCATTTCTGTGCCTGGAACGGGTCAAAATGGAAGCTTTTGAGTAAGCAAAACTCTGTAAAAATGGCAATTTTGGTCACTGTGAGGGTTTAAAAAGTGGTTATTCAACATGAGGCACGACCCAATTGACATTTTGAATCATTTTTGGTACAGTCCAAAAAATCAATTTTCGGATGAAAAACGATGACTCCGGACCTGTCGAACGATCCCAAAATGGTCAATATGGATGAAATTTCAACATTTAATCTTTTGACTCTAAATGACTGTTGGATGTGAATTATGACTTTGTCAACTAGAATAAGTGTGTTTAAAGTCATTTCCGTGCCTGAAACGGGTCAAAATTGAAGCTTTTGAGTAAGCAAAACTCTGTAAAAATGGCAATTTTGGTCACTGTGAGGGTTTAAATAGTGGTTATTCAACATGAGGCACGATCCAATTGACATTTTGAATCATTTTTGGTACAGTCCGAAAAATCAATTTTCGGATGAAAAACGATGACTCCGGACCTGTCGAACGATCCCAAAATGGTCAATATGGATGAAATTTCAACATTTAATCTTTTGACTCTAAATGACTGTTGGATGTGAATTATGACTTTGTCAACTAGAATAAGTGTGTTTAAAGTCATTTCTGTGCCTGGAACAGGTCAAAATGGAAGCTTTTGAGTAAGCAAAACTCTGTAAAAATGGCAATTTTGGTCACTGTGAGGGTTTAAAAAGTGGTTATTCAACATGAGGCACGAATTGACATTTTGAATCATTTTTGGTACAGTCCAAAAAATCAATTTTCGGATGAAAAACGATGACTCCGGACCTGTCGAACGATCCCAAAATGGTCAATATGGATGAAATTTCAACATTCAATCTTTTGACTCTAAATGACTGTTGGATGTGAATTATGACTTTGTCAACTAAAATAAGTGTGTTTAAAGTCAATTCTGTGCCTGAAACGGGTCAAAATGGAAGCTTTTGAGTAAGCAAAACTCTGTAAAAATGGCAATTATGGTCACTGTGAGGGTTTAAAAAGTGGTTATTCAACATGAGGCACGATCCAATTGACATTTTGAATCATTTTTGGTACAGTCCAAAAAATCAATTTTCGGATGAAAAACGATGACTCCGGACCTGTCGAACGATCCCAAAATGGTCAATATGGATGAAATTTCAACATTTAATCTTTTGACTCTAAATGACTGTTGGATGTGAATTATGACTTTGTCAACTAGAATAAGTGTGTTTAAAGTCATTTCTGTGCCTGGAACGGGTCAAAATGGAAGCTTTTGAGTAAGCAAAACTCTGTAAAAATGGCAATTTTGGTCACTGTGAGGGTTTAAAAAGTGGTTATTCAACATGAGGCACGACCCAATTGACATTTTGAATCATTTTTGGTACAGTCCAAAAAATCAATTTTCGGATGAAAAACGATGACTCCGGACCTGTCGAACGATCCCAAAATGGTCAATATGGATGAAATTTCAACATTTAATCTTTTGACTCTAAATGACTGTTGGATGTGAATTATGACTTTGTCAACTAGAATAAGTGTGTTTAAAGTCATTTCTGTGCCTGGAACGGGTCAAAATGGAAGCTTTTGAGTAAGCAAAACTCTGTAAAAATGGCAATTTTGGTCACTGTGAGGGTTTAAAAAGTGGTTATTCAACATGAGGCACGATCCAATTGACATTTTGAATCATTTTTGGTACAGTCCAAAAAATCAATTTTCGGATGAAAAACGATGACTCCGGACCTGTCGAACGATCCCAAAATGGTCAATATGGATGAAATTTCAACATTTAATCTTTTGACTCTAAATGACTGTTGGATGTGAATTATGACTTTGTCAACTAAAATAAGTGTGTTTAAAGTCATTTCTGTGCCTGAAACGGGTCAAAATGGAAGCTTTTGAGATAGCAAAACTCTGTAAAAATGGCAATTTTGGTCACTGTGAGGGTTTAAAAAGTGGTTATTCAACATGAGGCACGATCCAATTGACATTTTGAATCATTTTTGGTACAGTCCGAAAAATCAATTTTCGGATGAAAAACGATGACTCCGGACCTGTGGAACGATCCCAAAATGGTCAATATGAATGAAATTTCAACATTTAATCTTTTGACTCTAAATGACTGTTGGATGTGAATTATGACTTTGTCAACTAGAATAAGTGTGTTTAAAGTCATTTCTGTGCCTGAAACGGGTCAAAATGGAAGCTTTTGAGTAAGCAAAACTCTGTAAAAATGGCAATTTTGGTCACTGTGAGGGTTTAAAAAGTGGTTATTCAACATGAGGCACGATCCAATTGACATTTTGAATCATTTTTGGTACAGTCCAAAAAATCAATTTTCGGATGAAAAACGATGACTCCGGACCTGTCGAACGATCCCAAAATGGTCAATATGGATGAAATTTCAACATTTAATCTTTTGACTCTAAATGACTGTTGGATGTGAATTATGACTTTGTCAACTAGAATAAGTGTGTTTAAAGTCATTTCCGTGCCTGAAACGGGTCAAAATTGAAGCTTTTGAGTAAGCAAAACTCTGTAAAAATGGCAATTTTGGTCACTGTGAGGGTTTAAAAAGTGGTTATTCAACATGAGGCACGATCCAATTGACATTTTGAATCATTTTTGGTACAGTCCGAAAAATCAATTTTCGGATGAAAAACGATGACTCCGGACCTGTCGAACGATCCCAAAATGGTCAATATGGATGAAGTTTCAACATTTAATCTTTTGACTCTAAATGACTGTTGGATGTGAATTATGACTTTGTCAACTAGAATAAGTGTGTTTAAAGTCATTTCCGTGCCTGGAACGGGTCAAAATGGAAGCTTTTGAGTAAGCAAAACTCTGTAAAAATGGCAATTTTGGTCACTGTGAGGGTTTAAAAAGTGGTTATTCAACATGAGGCACGATCCAATTGACATTTTGAATCATTTTTGGTACAGTCCAAAAAATCAATTTTCGGATGAAAAACGATGACTCCGGACCTGTCGAACGATCCCAAAATGGTCAATATGGATGAAATTTCAACATTTAATCTTTTGACTCTAAATGACTGTTGGATGTGAATTATGACTTTGTCAACTAGAATAAGTGTGTTTAAAGTCATTTCTGTGCCTGGAACGGGTCAAAATGGAAGCTTTTGAGTAAGCAAAACTCTGTAAAAATGGCAATTTTGGTCACTGTGAGGGTTTAAAAAGTGGTTATTCAACATGAGGCACGATCCAATTGACATTTTGAATCATTTTTGGTACAGTCCAAAAAATCAATTTTCGGATGAAAAACGATGACTCCGGACCTGTCGAACGATCCCAAAATGGTCAATATGGATGAAATTTCAACATTTAATCTTTTGACTCTAAATGACTGTTGGATGTGAATTATGACTTTGTCAACTAAAATAAGTGTGTTTAAAGTTATTTCTGTGCCTGAAACGGGTCAAAATGGAAGCTTTTGAGATAGCAAAACTCTGTAAAAATGGCAATTTTGGTCACTGTGAGGGTTTAAAAAGTGGTTATTCAACATGAGGCACGATCCAATTGACATTTTGAATCATTTTTGGTACAGTCCGAAAAATCAATTTTCGGATGAAAAACGATGACTCCGGACCTGTGGAACGATCCCAAAATGGTCAATATGAATGAAATTTCAACATTTAATCTTTTGACTCTAAATGACTGTTGGATGTGAATTATGACTTTGTCAACTAGAATAAGTGTGTTTAAAGTCATTTCTGTGCCTGAAACGGGTCAAAATGGAAGCTTTTGAGTAAGCAAAACTCTGTAAAAATGGCAATTTTGGTCACTGTGAGGGTTTAAAAAGTGGTTATTCAACATGAGGCACGATCCAATTGACATTTTGAATCATTTTTGGTACAGTCCAAAAAATCAATTTTCGGATGAAAAACGATGACTCCGGACCTGTCGAACGATCCCAAAATGGTCAATATGGATGAAATTTCAACATTTAATCTTTTGACTCTAAATGACTGTTGGATGTGAATTATGACTTTGTCAACTAGAATAAGTGTGTTTAAAGTCATTTCCGTGCCTGAAACGGGTCAAAATTGAAGCTTTTGAGTAAGCAAAACTCTGTAAAAATGGCAATTTTGGTCACTGTGAGGGTTTAAAAAGTGGTTATTCAACATGAGGCACGATCCAATTGACATTTTGAATCATTTTTGGTACAGTCCGAAAAATCAATTTTCGGATGAAAAACGATGACTCCGGACCTGTCGAACGATCCCAAAATGGTCAATATGGATGAAATTTCAACATTTAATCTTTTGACTCTAAATGACTGTTGGATGTGAATTATGACTTTGTCAACTAGAATAAGTGTGTTTAAAGTCATTTCCGTGCCTGGAACGGGTCAAAATGGAAGCTTTTGAGTAAGCAAAACTCTGTAAAAATGGCAATTTTGGTCACTGTGAGGGTTTAAAAAGTGGTTATTCAACATGAGGCACGATCCAATTGACATTTTGAATCATTTTTGGTACAGTCCAAAAAATCAATTTTCGGAGGAAAAACGATGACTCCGGACCTGTCGAACGATCCCAAAATGGTCAATATGGATGAAATTTCAACATTCAATCTTTTGACTCTAAATGACTGTTGGATGTGAATTATGACTTTGTCAACTAAAATCAGTGTGTTTAAAGTCATTTCTGTGCCTGGAACGGGTCAAAATGGAAGCTTTTGAGTAAGCAAAACTCTGTAAAAATGGCAATTTTGGTCACTGTGAGGGTTTAAAAAGTGGTTATTCAACATGAGGCACGATCCAATTGACATTTTGAATCATTTTTGGTACAGTCCAAAAAATCAATTTTCGGATGAAAAACGATGACTCCGGACCTGTCGAACGATCCCAAAATGGTCAATATGGATGAAATTTCAACATTCAATCTTTTGACTCTAAATGACTGTTGGATGTGAATTATGACTTTGTCAACTAAAATAAGTGTGTTTAAAGTCATTTCTGTGCCTGAAACGGGTCAAAATTGAAGCTTTTGAGATAGCAAAACTCTGTAAAAATGGCAATTTTGGTCACTGTGAGGGTTTAAAAAGTGGTTATTCAATATGAGGCACGATCCAATTGACATTTTGAATCATTTTTGGTACAGTCCAAAAAATCAATTTTCGGATGAAAAACGATGACTCCGGACCTGTCGAACGATCCCAAAATGGTCAATATGGATGAAATTTCAACATTTAATCTTTTGACTCTAAATGACTGTTGGATGTGAATTATGACTTTGTCAACTAAAATAAGTGTGTTTAAAGTCATTTCTGTGCCTGAAACGGGTCAAAATGGAAGCTTTTGAGTAAGCAAAACTCTGTAAAAATGGCAATTTTGGTCACTGTGAGGGTTTAAAAAGTGGTTATTCAACATGAGGCACGATCCAATTGACATTTTGAATCATTTTTGGTACAGTCCAAAAAATCAATTTTCGGATGAAAAACGATGACTCCGGACCTGTCGAACGATCCCAAAATGGTCAATATGGATGAAATTTCAACATTTAATCTTTTGACTCTAAATGACTGTTGGATGTGAATTATGACTTTGTCAACTAAAATAAGTGTGTTTAAAGTCATTTCTGTGCCTGAAACGGGTCAAAATTGAAGCTTTTGAGTAAGCAAAACTCTGTAAAAATGGCAATTTTGGTCACTGTGAGGGTTTAAAAAGTGGTTATTCAACATGAGGCACGATCCAATTGACATTTTGAATCATTTTTGGTACAGTCCGAAAAATCAATTTTCGGATGAAAAACGATGACTCAGGACCTGTCGAACGATCCCAAAATGGTCAATATGGATGAAATTTCAACATTTAATCTTTTGACTCTAAATGACTGTTGGATGTGAATTATGACTTTGTCAACTAAAATAAGTGTGTTTAAAGTCATTTCTGTGCCTGAAACGGGTCAAAATGGAAGCTTTTGAGTAAGCAAAACTCTGTAAAAATGGCAATTTTGGTCACTGTGAGGGTTTAAAAAGTGGTTATTCAACATGAGGCACGATCCAATTGACATTTTGAATCATTTTTGGTACAGTCCAAAAAATCAATTTTCGGATGAAAAACGATGACTCCGGACCTGTCGAACGATCCCAAAATGGTCAATATGGATGAAATTTCAACATTTAATCTTTTGACTCTAAATGACTGTTGGATGTGAATTATGACTTTGTCAACTAAAATAAGTGTGTTTAAAGTCATTTCTGTGCCTGAAACGGGTCAAAATTGAAGCTTTTGAGTAAGCAAAACTCTGTAAAAATGGCAATTTTGGTCACTGTGAGGGTTTAAAAAGTGGTTATTCAACATGAGGCACGATCCAATTGACATTTTGAATCATTTTTGGTACAGTCCGAAAAATCAATTTTCGGATGAAAAACGATGACTCCGGACCTGTCGAACGATCCCAAAATGGTCAATATGGATGAAATTTCAACATTTAATCTTTTGACTCTAAATGACTGTTGGATGTGAATTATGACTTTGTCAACTAGAATAAGTGTGTTTAAAGTCATTTCCGTGCCTGAAACGGGTCAAAATTGAAGCTTTTGAGTAAGCAAAACTCTGTAAAAATGGCAATTTTGGTCACTGTGAGGGTTTAAAAAGTGGTTATTCAACATGAGGCACGATCCAATTGACATTTTGAATCATTTTTGGTACAGTCCGAAAAATCAATTTTCGGATGAAAAACGATGACTCCGGACCTGTCGAACGATCCCAAAATGGTCAATATGGATGAAGTTTCAACATTTAATCTTTTGACTCTAAATGACTGTTGGATGTGAATTATGACTTTGTCAACTAGAATAAGTGTGTTTAAAGTCATTTCCGTGCCTGGAACGGGTCAAAATGGAAGCTTTTGAGTAAGCAAAACTCTGTAAAAATGGCAATTTTGGTCACTGTGAGGGTTTAAAAAGTGGTTATTCAACATGAGGCACGATCCAATTGACATTTTGAATCATTTTTGGTACAGTCCAAAAAATCAATTTTCGGATGAAAAACGATGACTCCGGACCTGTCGAACGATCCCAAAATGGTCAATATGGATGAAATTTCAACATTTAATCTTTTGACTCTAAATGACTGTTGGATGTGAATTATGACTTTGTCAACTAGAATAAGTGTGTTTAAAGTCATTTCTGTGCCTGGAACGGGTCAAAATGGAAGCTTTTGAGTAAGCAAAACTCTGTAAAAATGGCAATTTTGGTCACTGTGAGGGTTTAAAAAGTGGTTATTCAACATGAGGCACGATCCAATTGACATTTTGAATCATTTTTGGTACAGTCCAAAAAATCAATTTTCGGATGAAAAACGATGACTCCGGACCTGTCGAACGATCCCAAAATGGTCAATATGGATGAAATTTCAACATTTAATCTTTTGACTCTAAATGACTGTTGGATGTGAATTATGACTTTGTCAACTAAAATAAGTGTGTTTAAAGTTATTTCTGTGCCTGAAACGGGTCAAAATGGAAGCTTTTGAGATAGCAAAACTCTGTAAAAATGGCAATTTTGGTCACTGTGAGGGTTTAAAAAGTGGTTATTCAACATGAGGCACGATCCAATTGACATTTTGAATCATTTTTGGTACAGTCCGAAAAATCAATTTTCGGATGAAAAACGATGACTCCGGACCTGTGGAACGATCCCAAAATGGTCAATATGAATGAAATTTCAACATTTAATCTTTTGACTCTAAATGACTGTTGGATGTGAATTATGACTTTGTCAACTAGAATAAGTGTGTTTAAAGTCATTTCTGTGCCTGAAACGGGTCAAAATGGAAGCTTTTGAGTAAGCAAAACTCTGTAAAAATGGCAATTTTGGTCACTGTGAGGGTTTAAAAAGTGGTTATTCAACATGAGGCACGATCCAATTGACATTTTGAATCATTTTTGGTACAGTCCAAAAAATCAATTTTCGGATGAAAAACGATGACTCCGGACCTGTCGAACGATCCCAAAATGGTCAATATGGATGAAATTTCAACATTTAATCTTTTGACTCTAAATGACTGTTGGATGTGAATTATGACTTTGTCAACTAGAATAAGTGTGTTTAAAGTCATTTCCGTGCCTGAAACGGGTCAAAATTGAAGCTTTTGAGTAAGCAAAACTCTGTAAAAATGGCAATTTTGGTCACTGTGAGGGTTTAAAAAGTGGTTATTCAACATGAGGCACGATCCAATTGACATTTTGAATCATTTTTGGTACAGTCCGAAAAATCAATTTTCGGATGAAAAACGATGACTCCGGACCTGTCGAACGATCCCAAAATGGTCAATATGGATGAAATTTCAACATTTAATCTTTTGACTCTAAATGACTGTTGGATGTGAATTATGACTTTGTCAACTAGAATAAGTGTGTTTAAAGTCATTTCCGTGCCTGGAACGGGTCAAAATGGAAGCTTTTGAGTAAGCAAAACTCTGTAAAAATGGCAATTTTGGTCACTGTGAGGGTTTAAAAAGTGGTTATTCAACATGAGGCACGATCCAATTGACATTTTGAATCATTTTTGGTACAGTCCAAAAAATCAATTTTCGGAGGAAAAACGATGACTCCGGACCTGTCGAACGATCCCAAAATGGTCAATATGGATGAAATTTCAACATTCAATCTTTTGACTCTAAATGACTGTTGGATGTGAATTATGACTTTGTCAACTAAAATCAGTGTGTTTAAAGTCATTTCTGTGCCTGGAACGGGTCAAAATGGAAGCTTTTGAGTAAGCAAAACTCTGTAAAAATGGCAATTTTGGTCACTGTGAGGGTTTAAAAAGTGGTTATTCAACATGAGGCACGATCCAATTGACATTTTGAATCATTTTTGGTACAGTCCAAAAAATCAATTTTCGGATGAAAAACGATGACTCCGGACCTGTCGAACGATCCCAAAATGGTCAATATGGATGAAATTTCAACATTCAATCTTTTGACTCTAAATGACTGTTGGATGTGAATTATGACTTTGTCAACTAAAATAAGTGTGTTTAAAGTCATTTCTGTGCCTGAAACGGGTCAAAATTGAAGCTTTTGAGATAGCAAAACTCTGTAAAAATGGCAATTTTGGTCACTGTGAGGGTTTAAAAAGTGGTTATTCAATATGAGGCACGATCCAATTGACATTTTGAATCATTTTTGGTACAGTCCAAAAAATCAATTTTCGGATGAAAAACGATGACTCCGGACCTGTCGAACGATCCCAAAATGGTCAATATGGATGAAATTTCAACATTTAATCTTTTGACTCTAAATGACTGTTGGATGTGAATTATGACTTTGTCAACTAAAATAAGTGTGTTTAAAGTCATTTCTGTGCCTGAAACGGGTCAAAATGGAAGCTTTTGAGTAAGCAAAACTCTGTAAAAATGGCAATTTTGGTCACTGTGAGGGTTTAAAAAGTGGTTATTCAACATGAGGCACGATCCAATTGACATTTTGAATCATTTTTGGTACAGTCCAAAAAATCAATTTTCGGATGAAAAACGATGACTCCGGACCTGTCGAACGATCCCAAAATGGTCAATATGGATGAAATTTCAACATTTAATCTTTTGACTCTAAATGACTGTTGGATGTGAATTATGACTTTGTCAACTAAAATAAGTGTGTTTAAAGTCATTTCTGTGCCTGAAACGGGTCAAAATTGAAGCTTTTGAGTAAGCAAAACTCTGTAAAAATGGCAATTTTGGTCACTGTGAGGGTTTAAAAAGTGGTTATTCAACATGAGGCACGATCCAATTGACATTTTGAATCATTTTTGGTACAGTCCGAAAAATCAATTTTCGGATGAAAAACGATGACTCCGGACCTGTCGAACGATCCCAAAATGGTCAATATGGATGAAATTTCAACATTTAATCTTTTGACTCTAAATGACTGTTGGATGTGAATTATGACTTTGTCAACTAAAATAAGTGTGTTTAAAGTCATTTCTGTGCCTGAAACGGGTCAAAATGGAAGCTTTTGAGTAAGCAAAACTCTGTAAAAATGGCAATTTTGGTCACTGTGAGGGTTTAAAAAGTGGTTATTCAACATGAGGCACGATCCAATTGACATTTTGAATCATTTTTGGTACAGTCCAAAAAATCAATTTTCGGATGAAAAACGATGACTCCGGACCTGTCGAACGATCCCAAAATGGTCAATATGGATGAAATTTCAACATTTAATCTTTTGACTCTAAATGACTGTTGGATGTGAATTATGACTTTGTCAACTAAAATAAGTGTGTTTAAAGTCATTTCTGTGCCTGAAACGGGTCAAAATTGAAGCTTTTGAGTAAGCAAAACTCTGTAAAAATGGCAATTTTGGTCACTGTGAGGGTTTAAAAAGTGGTTATTCAACATGAGGCACGATCCAATTGACATTTTGAATCATTTTTGGTACAGTCCGAAAAATCAATTTTCGGATGAAAAACGATGACTCCGGACCTGTCGAACGATCCCAAAATGGTCAATATGGATGAAATTTCAACATTTAATCTTTTGACTCTAAATGACTGTTGGATGTGAATTATGACTTTGTCAACTAAAATAAGTGTGTTTAAAGTCATTTCTGTGCCTTAAACGGGTCAAAATTGAAGCTTTTGAGTAAGCAAAACTCTGTAAAAATGGCAATTTTGGTCACTGTGAGGGTTTAAAAAGTGGTTATTCAACATGAGGCACGATCCAATTGACATTTTGAATCATTTTTGGTACAGTCCGAAAAATAAATTTTCGGATGAAAAACGATGACTCCGGACCTGTCGAACGATCCCAAAATGGTCAATATGGATGAAATTTCAACATTTAATCTTTTGACTCTAAATGACTGTTGGATGTGAATTATGACTTTGTCAACTAGAATAAGTGTGTTTAAAGTCATTTCTGTGCCTGGAACGGGTCAAAATGGAAGCTTTTGAGTAAGCAAAACTCTGTAAAAATGGCAATTTTGGTCACTGTGAGGGTTTAAAAAGTGGTTATTCAACATGAGGCACGATCCAATTGACATTTTGAATCATTTTTGGTACAGTCCAAAAAATCAATTTTCGGATGAAAAACGATGACTCCGGACCTGTCGAACGATCCCAAAATGGTCAATATGGATGAAATTTCAACATTTAATCTTTTGACTCTAAATGACTGTTGGATGTGAATTATGACTTTGTCAACTAAAATAAGTGTGTTTAAAGTCATTTCTGTGCCTGGAACGGGTCAAAATGGAAGCTTTTGAGATAGCAAAACTCTGTAAAAATGGCAATTTTGGTCACTGTGAGGGTTTAAAAAGTGGTTATTCAACATGAGGCACGATCCAATTGACATTTTGAATCATTTTTGGTACAGTCCGAAAAATCAATTTTCGGATGAAAAACGATGACTCCGGACCTGTCGAACGATCCCAAAATGGTCAATATGGATGAAATTTCAACATTTAATCTTTTGACTCTAAATGACTGTTGGATGTGAATTATGACTTTGTCAACTAAAATAAGTGTGTTTGAAGTAATTTCTGTGCCTGAAACGGGTCAAAATGGAAGCTTTTGAGATAGTAAAACTCTGTAAAAATGGCAATTTTGGTCACTGTGAGGGTTTAAAAAGTGGTTATTCAACATGAGGCATGATCCAATTGACATTTTGAATCATTTTTGGTACAGTCCAAAAAATCAATTTTCGGATGAAAAACGATGACTCCGGACCTGTCGAACGATCCCAAAATGGTCTATAATGATGACATTTTAACATTTAATCTTTTGACTCTAAATCACTGTTGGATGTGAATTATGACTTTGTCAACTAGAATAAGTGTGTTTAAAGTCATTTCTGTGCCTGAAACGGGTCAAAATGGAAGCTTTTGAGATAGCAAAACTCTGTAAAAATGGCAATTTTGGTCACTGTGAGGGTTTAAAAAGTGGTTATTCAACATGAGGCACGATCCAATTGACATTTTGAATCATTTTTGGTACAGTCCGAAAAATCAATTTTCGGATGAAAAACGATGACTCCGGACCTGTCGAACGATCCCAAAATGGTCAATATGGATGAAATTTCAACATTTAATCTTTTGACTCTAAATGACTGTTGGATGTGAATTATGACTTTGTCAAATAAAATAAGTGTGTTTAAAGTCATTTCTGTGCCTGAAACGGGTCAAAATTGAAGCTTTTGAGATAGCAAAACTCTGTAAAAATGGCAATTTTGGTCACTGTGAGGGTTTAAAAAGTGATTATTCAACATGAGGCACGATCCAATTGACATTTTGAATCATTTTTGGTACAGTCCAAAAAATCAATTTTCGGATGAAAAACGATGACTACGGACCTGTGGAACGATCCCAAAATGGTCAATATGGATGAAATTTCAACATTTAATCTTTTGACTCTAAATGACTGTTGGATGTGAATTATGACTTTGTCAACTAGAATAAGTGTGTTTAAAGTCATTTCTGTGCCTGAAACGGGTCAAAATGGAAGCTTTTGAGATAGCAAAACTCTGTAAAAATGGCAATTTTGGTCACTGTGAGGGTTTAAAAAGTGGTTATTCAACATGAGGCACGATCCAATTGACATTTTGAATCATTTTTGGTACAGTCCGAAAAATCAATTTTCGGATGAAAAACGATGACTCCGGACCTGTCGAACGATCCCAAAATGGTCAATATGGATGAAATTTCAACATTTAATCTTTTGACTCTAAATGACTGTTGGATGTGAATTATGACTTTGTCAACTAGAATAAGTGTGTTTAAAGTCATTTCTGTGCCTGGAACGGGTCAAAATGGAAGCTTTTGAGTAAGCAAAACTCTGTAAAAATGGCAATTTTGGTCACTGTGAGGGTTTAAAAAGTGGTTATTCAACATGAGGCACGATCCAATTGACATTTTGAATCATTTTTGGTACAGTCCAAAAAATCAATTTTCGGATGAAAAACGATGACTCCGGACCTGTCGAACGATCCCAAAATGGTCAATATGGATGAAATTTCAACATTTAATCTTTTGACTCTAAATGACTGTTGGATGTGAATTATGACTTTGTCAACTAAAATAAGTGTGTTTAAAGTCATTTCTGTGCCTGAAACGGGTCAAAATTGAAGCTTTTGAGTAAGCAAAACTCTGTAAAAATGGCAATTTTGGTCACTGTGAGGGTTTAAAAAGTGGTTATTCAACATGAGGCACGATCCAATTGACATTTTGAATCATTTTTGGTACAGTCCGAAAAATACATTTTCGGATGAAAAACGATGACTCCGGACCTGTCGAACGATCCCAAAATGGTCAATATGGATGAAATTTCAACATTTAATCTTTTGACTCTAAATGACTGTTGGATGTGAATTATGACTTTGTCAACTAGAATAAGTGTGTTTAAAGTCATTTCTGTGCCTGGAACGGGTCAAAATGGAAGCTTTTGAGTAAGCAAAACTCTGTAAAAATGGCAATTTTGGTCACTGTGAGGGTTTAAAAAGTGGTTATTCAACATGAGGCACGATCCAATTGACATTTTGAATCATTTTTGGTACAGTCCAAAAAATCAATTTTCGGATGAAAAACGATGACTCCGGACCTGTCGAACGATCCCAAAATGGTCAATATGGATGAAATTTCAACATTTAATCTTTTGACTCTAAATGACTGTTGGATGTGAATTATGACTTTGTCAACTAAAATAAGTGTGTTTAAAGTCATTTCTGTGCCTGGAACGGGTCAAAATGGAAGCTTTTCAGATAGCAAAACTCTGTAAAAATGGCAATTTTGGTCACTGTGGGGGTTTAAAAAGTGGTTATTCAACATGAGGCAAGATCCAATTGACATTTTGAATCATTTTTGGTACAGTCCGAAAAATCAATTTTCGGATGAAAAACCGGACCTGTCGAACGATCCCAAAATGGTCAATATGGATGAAATTTCAACATTTAATCTTTTGACTCTAAATGACTGTTGGATGTGAATTATGACTTTGTCAACTAAAATAAGTGTGTTTAAAGTCATTTCTGTGCCTGAAACGGGTCAAAATTGAAGCTTTTGAGTAAGCAAAACTCTGTAAAAATGGCAATTTTAGTCACTGTGAGGATTTAAAAAGTGGTTATTCAACATGAGGCACGATCCAATTGACATTTTGAATCATTTTTGGTACAGTCCAAAAAAATCAATTTTCGCATGAAAAACGATGACTCCGGACCTGTCGAACGATCCCAAAATGGTCAATATGGATGAAATTTCAACATTTAATCTTTTGACTCTAAATGACTGTTGGATGTGAATTATGACTTTGTCAACTAGAATAAGTGTGTTTAAAGTCATTTCTGTGCCTGGAACGGGTCAAAATGGAAGCTTTTGAGTAAGCAAAACTCTGTAAAAATGGCAATTTTGGTCACTGTGAGGGTTTAAAAAGTGGTTATTCAACATGAGGCACGATCCAATTGACATTTTGAATCATTTTTGGTACAGTCCAAAAAATCAATTTTCGGATGAAAAACGATGACTCCGGACCTGTCGAACGATCCCAAAATGGTCAATATGGATGAAATTTCAACATTTAATCTTTTGACTCTAAATGACTGTTGGATGTGAATTATGACTTTGTCAACTAAAATAAGTGTGTTTAAAGTCATTTCTGTGCCTGAAACGGGTCAAAATTGAAGCTTTTGAGATAGCAAAACTCTGTAAAAATGGCAATTTTGGTCACTGTGAGGGTTTAAAAAGTGGTTATTCAACATGAGGCACGATCCAATTGACATTTTGAATCATTTTTGGTACAGTCCGAAAAATCAATTTTCGGATGAAAAATGATGACTCCGGACCTGTCGAACGATCCCAAAATGGTCAATATGGATGAAATTTCAACATTTAATCTTTTGACTCTAAATGACTGTTGGATGTGAATTATGACTTTTGTCAACTAGAATAAGTGTGTTTAAAGTAATTTCTGTGCCTGAAACGGGTCAAAATGGAAGCTTTTGAGATAGTAAAACTCTGTAAAATGGCAATTTTGGTCACTGTGAGGGTTTAAAAAGTGGTTATTCAACATGAGGCATGATCCAATTGACATTTTGAATCATTTTTGGTACAGTCCAAAAAATCAATTTTCGGATGAAAAACGATGACTCCGGACCTGTCGAACGATCCCAAAATGGTCTATAATGATGACATTTTAACATTTAATCTATTGACTCTAAATCACTGTTGGATGTTAATTATGACTTTGTCAACTAGAATAAGTGTGTTTAAAGTCATTTCTGTGCCTGGAACGGGTCAAAATGGAAGCTTTTGAGTAAGCAAAACTCTGTAAAAATGGCAATTTTGGTCACTGTGAGGGTTTAAAAAGTGGTTATTCAACATGAGGCACGACCCAATTGACATTTTGAATCATTTTTGGTACAGTCCAAAAAATCAATTTTCGGATGAAAAACGATGACTCCGGACCTGTCGAACGATCCCAAAATGGTCAATATGGATGAAATTTCAACATTTAATCTTTTGACTCTAAATGACTGTTGGATGTGAATTATGACTTTGTCAACTAGAATAAGTGTGTTTAAAGTCATTTCTGTGCCTGGAACGGGTCAAAATGGAAGCTTTTGAGTAAGCAAAACTCTGTAAAAATGGCAATTTTGGTCACTGTGAGGGTTTAAAAAGTGGTTATTCAACATGAGGCACGATCCAATTGACATTTTGAATCATTTTTGGTACAGTCCAAAAAATCAATTTTCGGATGAAAAACGATGACTCCGGACCTGTCGAACGATCCCAAAATGGTCAATATGGATGAAATTTCAACATTTAATCTTTTGACTCTAAATGACTGTTGGATGTGAATTATGACTTTGTCAACTAAAATAAGTGTGTTTAAAGTCATTTCTGTGCCTGAAACGGGTCAAAATGGAAGCTTTTGAGATAGCAAAACTCTGTAAAAATGGCAATTTTGGTCACTGTGAGGGTTTAAAAAGTGGTTATTCAACATGAGGCACGATCCAATTGACATTTTGAATCATTTTTGGTACAGTCCGAAAAATCAATTTTCGGATGAAAAACGATGACTCCGGACCTGTGGAACGATCCCAAAATGGTCAATATGAATGAAATTTCAACATTTAATCTTTTGACTCTAAATGACTGTTGGATGTGAATTATGACTTTGTCAACTAGAATAAGTGTGTTTTAAAGTCATTTCTGTGCCTGAAACGGGTCAAAATGGAAGCTTTTGAGTAAGCAAAACTCTGTAAAAATGGCAATTTTGGTCACTGTGAGGGTTTAAAAAGTGGTTATTCAACATGAGGCACGATCCAATTGACATTTTGAATCATTTTTGGTACAGTCCAAAAAATCAATTTTCGGATGAAAAACGATGACTCCGGACCTGTCGAACGATCCCAAAATGGTCAATATGGATGAAATTTCAACATTTAATCTTTTGACTCTAAATGACTGTTGGATGTGAATTATGACTTTGTCAACTAGAATAAGTGTGTTTAAAGTCATTTCCGTGCCTGGAACGGGTCAAAATGGAAGCTTTTGAGTAAGCAAAACTCTGTAAAAATGGCAATTTTGGTCACTGTGAGGGTTTAAAAAGTGGTTATTCAACATGAGGCACGATCCAATTGACATTTTGAATCATTTTTGGTACAGTCCAAAAAATCAATTTTCGGATGAAAACGATGACTCCGGACCTGTCGAACGATCCCAAAATGGTCAATATGGATGAAATTTCAACATTTAATCTTTTGACTCTAAATGACTGTTGGATGTGAATTATGACTTTGTCAACTAGAATAAGTGTGTTTAAAGTCATTTCTGTGCCTGGAACGGGTCAAAATGGAAGCTTTTGAGTAAGCAAAACTCTGTAAAAATGGCAATTTTGGTCACTGTGAGGGTTTAAAAAGTGGTTATTCAACATGAGGCACGACCCAATTGACATTTTGAATCATTTTGGTACAGTCCAAAAAATCAATTTTCGGATGAAAAACGATGACTCCGGACCTGTCGAACGATCCCAAAATGGTCAATATGGATGAAATTTCAACATTTAATCTTTTGACTCTAAATGACTGTTGGATGTGAATTATGACTTTGTCAACTAGAATAAGTGTGTTTAAAGTCATTTCTGTGCCTGGAACGGGTCAAAATGGAAGCTTTTGAGTAAGCAAAACTCTGTAAAAATGGCAATTTTGGTCACTGTGAGGGTTTAAAAAGTGGTTATTCAACATGAGGCACGATCCAATTGACATTGAATCATTTTGGTACAGTCCAAAAATTCAATTTCGGATGAAAAACGATGACTCCGGACCTGTCGAACGATCCCAAAATGGTCAATATGGGATGAAATTTCAACATTT